>NC_053176.1:2154924-2455465 GCF_004115215.2 Ornithorhynchus anatinus
GGGGTGGCTTCCGCCTCACCCTCTTCCATCTCTCCACTCCCTGCCCCCTCCTCACCGACTTTGCCCTTCCCCACTGTTCATGGAAAACATTTAATAGATTCATTCAGTAGTATTTATTGAGCACTTACTATGTGCAGAGCATTTGTTACTTCATGTGCTGAACTGCTAATGATCTAAGGGACGTTAGCTCTGGAAGCCTTCATGAAAATTAGTTTGATTTTAAGGTTGATGGAATAACTGAGGAGCAAGGATTCGGAGACCTTCTTAGTTCCAAACCCTGATGCACCAATTGAACTCAGATTTTTTCATCATGACTCTCTGAGTGAAAAGTGTGTTTCGACAGCTGCTTTAGAGTTGTGGATCCTGGCAGGATATCATCCTTTGTCAGTTATTAAAAATTGCTAAAAACCCCACTTTCAGTTCCCTTTCAATATCAGAACATGGATTCCAAGAAGGTCGACTGACTTTTCCTCAGCACAAATCAAAAGTGGTGCAGGGAGAGAGAAAACAAAGCCTCCCCGGTAGGAGAGGATGAGGGCTGGGAACAGCTGGGTGGAGTAAAGTATGAGTACGAATCCTTTAGGAACCAGCTTTCTTCTCCATCTGGCCATCAGAGTCTTCGAGAAAGCCAAGCATTTGAGGTAAACCTAAGCTTAGGTGGTGGACAACTCCTTGACTTTCTTGTTTCTGACTCCATCCTAAATCATAACATGCTTAATTTCATTTTCTTCCTTCTGAAAGACTATTCTGAAGAAATTGAGCTGGAAGCCCTCTCATAGCCAAAACTCAACCTTGGGGCAACCTCAAATTCATTAATTTAATTGTATTTCATTCATTCAGTCATATTTATTGAGCATTTACTGTGCGCAGAGCACTGTACTAAGCATTTGGGAAAGTATAATACAACAGTAAACAGTCACATTGATGGGGAACTGCGGCACACACAGGACATGAGCAGGGAATACAAAATGGTTTTGGGCAAGATTTCCCATTCAGGCCTTCCTGCTGGAGCTTGCTGAGTTACTGAAACCCAGAGGTGGACAAAACCCACCACAAATAAGGAAGATCACCCCACGCCCGAGTCACCACCCCTGCGGTGAAGAAGGACCAATCTAGGAACACCCGCATTGCTGAAGAAGAGAGAAACCGTGATTCTATTTAGTTGCCATTGTATATACGAGACATTCTTCCCCTTGACTCTATTTATTGCCATTGTTCTTGTCTGTCTGTCTACCCCGATTAGACTGTAAGCCCGTCAAACGGCAGGGACTGTCTCTATCTGTTGCCGACTTGTTCATTCCAAGCGCTTAGTACAGTGCTCTGCACATAGTAAGCGCTCAGTAAATACTATTGAATGAATGAACTGTGGCAATGGGCAACAATAAAAGGCTGCCCCACCCAAATGGTGGGGCGCCTCATTCCCTTAAGGAGAGGTTGCCCACCAGGTGCATTATCCCCTACTTGGCTTATTTGGCTTTTTCTGGAGCCCCCAAATATAACTTTGTGCCTTGTTCTTGTTCCTCTCGAGTGTTGGGTCAATTCTTTGACTGCCCACGCCTTTGCTATCTTGGGCGAAATGCTTCACTCCATCACCATTAACATTCCCTGCTTGAGTTATTCTAATCTCAAAATGCTTTCCACCAGCTGACATAACTTTAAAGATGCTTTGGCCTCCAAACTAAATTTTTTGGTTCAATCTCTCCCATCATGGAGAAAGCTGGGGGGTAATTTTGAAGTTGAGACTCCCTTCTCCTTTCCCATGCCCCCAAATTCAAATTACTTGAAAGTTCAAGCTATGGAGCTGGGTAGGGACAGAGGTAGGGTAGGGACAAGGGTTGTGGACCTGGTGCCAAGAACACTTCTCCTCCATGCAAGTCCACCTAGGGCTGTTTCTGTTACCTGGCCTAACTTCTCCTTTCCATTTCTGTTCCTCTCCCTCAATTCTCCCGCTCCCGTCTCCCCTTCTCTGTCTTCCTGGTAGATAGGAAGTGAATTAGGGGCCTGCTGAAATGCAGGATACTTTCATCTCCTACTCTCTTCCCATCATCAAAGACAACCAGAGAAGCAGGAAATTATATCTACTTGCCTCCTGTACATTTGCAGGGGATCGGGGTGGGGCTGAGGGGTTGAGGGTAGGGTGTGTGTGCGCATGTGTGTGTGCGGGTGTGTGTGTGTATGTGTGTGTGTGATTTTTGTGTGGCCAATATGGAATTTGGTTCCCTTTATCCCTAGAAATAGTTTTTTCAGTATTGAGAGCACCCTCTTAAATACAGAATGCCTGCAGGAAGTCCTCCTGGTTATCCATTACCAAGACCTGCCGGTTTCACCTTTACAATATCGCCAAGATCTGCCCTTTCCTCTCCACCCAAACAGCTACCTTACTGCTACGGCCTCTCGTTATATCCCGGCTAGACTACTGTGTCAGCCTTCTCGCTGACCTCCCTTCCTCCTCTCTCGCCCCGCTCCAGTCTATTCTTCACTCTGCTGCCCGGCTCATCTTCCTGCAGAAACGATCTGGGCATGTCACTCCCCTTCTTAAACAACTCCAGTGGTTGCCTATCAACCTCCGCTCCAAACAAAAACTCCTCACTCTAGGCTTCAAGGCTCTCCATCACCTTGCCCCTTCCTACCTCTCCTCCTTTCTCTCTTTCTACCGCCCACCCCGCACGCTCCGCCTTCTGCAGCCCACCTCCTCACTGTCCCTCGGTCTTGCCTATCCCACCGTCGACCCCTGGGTCACGTCCTCCCGCGGTCCTGGAACGACCTCCCTCCTCACCTCTGCCAAACTGATTCTCTTCCCCTCTTCAAAACCCTACTTAAAACTCACCTCCTCCAAGAGGCCTTCCCAGACTGAGCTCCTCTTCTCCCTCTACTCCCTCTACCACCCCCCTTCACCTCTCTGCAGCTTAACCCTCTTTTCCCCCCATTTCCCTCTGCTCCTCCCCCTCTCCCTTCCCATCCCCTCAGCACTGTACTCATCCACTCAACTGTATATATTTTCATTACCCTATTTATTTTGTTAATGAAATGTTCATCGCCTTGATTCTATTTAGTTGCCATTGTTTTTACGAGATGTTCTTCCCCTTGACTCTATTTATTGCCATTGTTCTTGTCTGTCAGTCTCCCCCAGTTAGACTGTAGGCCCGTCAAACGGCAGGGACTGTCTCTATCTATTGCCGACCTGTTCATTCCAAGTGCTTAAGTACAGTGCTCTGCACATAGTAAGCTCTCAGTAAATACTATTGAATGAATGAACCTTTGGAGTTTTTTGAGGAATCAAGGTGACATGTCCTAAAAGTTTTTGTAGAAAAATGATCTGGGGAGCAAAATGAAGAATGGACTGGAGTGGGGAGAGACAGGAGGCTGGGAGCTCATCAAGGAGGCTAATGCAGTAGGGGGAAGCAGCGTGGCTCAGAGGAAAAATGCCTGGGCTTCAGAGTCAGAGGTCATGAGCTCAACTCCCGGCTCTGCCACTTGTCAGCTATGTGACTGTGGGCAAGTCACTTAACTTTTCTGTGCCTCAGTTACCTCATCTGTAAAATGGGGATTAACTGTGAGCCCCACATGGGATAACCTGATTACCCTGTATCTCCCCCAGTGCTTAGAACAGTGCTCTGCACATAGTAAGCACTTAGCAAATACCAACATTATTAGTAGTAGTAGCACAGGTGGGATAGGATGAGTGATTGTTTTACTGCAGTAGCAGTTTGGATGGGTAGGAAAGGGTGGATTTTAGAGATTTTGTGAAGTTAGACAGACAGGATTTGGTGACAGATTGAATATGTGGGTTGAATGAGAGAGAGAAGTCAAAGAAAACACTAAGATTAAGGGTTTGTGATACAGGAAGAATGGTGGTCTAACTTCCTTCTAAGTTTCTGCTGAGGACCCCAGCCCCTAAGCAACTGCTGTAGTTCCACCCCCCCCCCCGAGCCTCCACAAAGGCTCCCCAGACCCCTGAGTCTCCACCATGGTTCCCAGCCATTTGAGCCTCTAGCGTGGCTCCCCAGAGATAAAGGAGGCAGGGGTTGATGGGGAGATTCCATGCCCACTCCACCTATTTTCCAGCAGAGCTGACTAATGGGAGATAAAACCCTCAGTAAATTGAAAATTGCTCTTCTAAGTCAGCTCGAAGTCAGGCAACACATGAAGATTAGGGGCCACTGTATCCACTCAGTGCCCAGTGCCCTGGGCTGTGGAAATATTGGCTGCTCCCTTTCTTCACTTCATGTCGACCATCCCCTTCTCCTCAACAAATTATCCAACCTTGGCTTCACAGACTTTGTCCTCTCCTGGTTCTCCTCTTATCTTTCTGGCCGTTCATTCTCGGTCTCCTTTGCAGGCTCCTCCTCCCTCTCCCATTCCCTAACTGTAGGGGTTCCTCAAAGGTCAGTTCTTGGTCCCCTTGTGTTCTCCATCTATATTTACTCCTTTGGTGAACTCATTCGCTCCCTCAGCTTCAACTATCATCTCTCCGCAGATAACACCTAAATATACATCTTCTCCCCTGTTCTCTCCTCCTCCCTCAAGGCTCGTATCTCCTCCTGCTTTCAGGATATTTCCACCTGAATGTCCACCTGCCACCTAAAACTCAACATGTTCAAGACTGAGCTCCTTATCTTCACTCCCAAACCCTGTCTTTCCCATCATTGTGGATGGCACTACCATCCTTCCCATCTCACAAGCCCACAACCTTGGTGTCATCCTTAACTCTGCTCTCTCATTCAGTCCACACATCCAATCCATCACCAAAACCTGCGGGTTGCATCTTCACAACATCGCCAAGATCTGCTCTTTCCTTTCCATCCAAATTGCTACCTTGCTGGTAAAAGCTCTCATAATATCCCAAGCGGATTATTGCATCAGCCTCCTCTCTGATCTCCCATCCTCCTGTCTCACACTGCTCCAGTTTATACTTCATTCCACTGCCCAGATTATCTTTCTAGAGAAATGCTCTGCGCATGTCACTTCCCTCCTCGAAAACCTCCAGTGGTTGCCTATCAACCTTCGTATGAAACAAAAACTCACTCTTGGCTCCAAAGCTGTCCATCACCTTGCCCCCTCCTACTTCACCTCCCTTCTCTCCTTCTACAGCCCACCCGTCCACTCTTCTCCTCTGCTGCTAACTTCCTCATGATGCCTCATTCTCTCCTGTCCCACCTTCGACCCCGGACTACGTACTACCACTGCCCTGGATTGCCCTCCCTCCTCACATCCACCAAACTAACTCTCCTCTCCTCTTCTAAGTCCTACTGAGATCTCATCTCTTTCAGGAGGCCTTTCCAGGCTGAGCCCTCCCTTTCCCTCTGCCCCTCCTCCCCTCCCCATTCCCCTCCTCCTCCCTCTGCTCTATCCCCTTCCCCTCCCCACAGCACTTGTGTATATTTGTATATATCATTTATTCCTCTATTCATTTTGTTAATGATGGGTATATATCTATGATTCTTTCTATCTTGGTGGTATTGATGCCTGACTACTTGTTTCGTTTCGTTGTCTATGTCCCCCATTTAGACTGTGATCCTCTTGTTGGGAAGAGATTGTCTCTATCTGTTGCCGAATTGTACATTTGAATTGTACAGTGCTCTGCACACATTAAGCAGTCAATAAATACGATTGAATGAATGAACCCCATTCTGGGACAGGGTTCCCAAGCCTGCATCTTGTGACAAGACCCTGACTGGCCTCCACCAGCAATCATCAGACACCTACCCTGCAGTCACTGACAGAGGGACCAGTGCACCCTCCAAGGGCCTCCTTATTCCAAGGCCTCTCTTAAGTACAGATGGTGCAGTGGAGAATGACAGGAACTACTTTAAGCTGCCCTAAACCAACAGGTTACATTATCACCCTGTCTGTACTCACTGAACTGAACTTCAAAGAGGACCCAAGCCCTGGTTGTCAAGGAATGTGTACACTCTGCCTCCCCACACAAGCCCCTTGCCCATGGGCAGTAACCGTGGCATCTGCTATAGCTGTGCTTAGTGCCCCTGTCAGGTGAGAATGGGGGAGGAGTATACTGAGGAAGGGAGACCTGGAGAGAAGGGACGTGAGGAGCCGGTACTGAGAAGATGGGGAACAGGGATGGGGAAAGAATACTTAGTACTAAGTACTAAGGGCGATACTGGGGAAGGGGGATCAGGGAGGAGAGTATTACAGAGGAGGACACTGGGGAATGGGAGCACCAGAAGAGTGCTGGGAGGTGACTACTGGAAAAAGGGGGGGCTGGGAGTGTATTGGGAAGGGAATGCCAGGGAGGAGGAATGCCAGGGAGAGGGAACCAGGGAATAGGCTATGGGAGGAGAGGATAGTGAAGAAGCAGATACTAAATAGGGGATACCATGGGAAGGGGATGGGAGGGATATTAGGGAGGGTGGTACCAGGAAAGATGGTGCAGAGGGAAGGTGCTGGGGTGGGGGTGGTAAATGGGGAAGAGGGGTATTGGGGGAGGAGTGTCAGGGAGAAGTCACTGGGGAGGGGAATGCCATGGAAGGGGTTGTCAGGAGAGGGAGTGCCGGGGGAGGATACTGGATTGGTTGGTATAGGAGAGAAGGAGGATATTGAGGTGGGGTGTATGAGGGAAAGGGTATGAGGGAGGTGGTACACGGGAGAGGGTACTGGGGAGCTACTGGGAAGGTGGGTATTGGGGAAGGAAGTCCTGGAGGACTTCCCTCTGCTCCCTCTGCTTCCCTCTGCTCCCTCTGCTGCCCCTCTACCCCTTCTTCACCTCCCCTCAGCTAAGCCCTCTTTTTCCCCCCTTTTCCCTCTGCTCCTCCCCCTCCCTTCCCCTCCTCTTAGCACTGTTCTCATCTGCTCAATAGTATAATGTTTTTAATTACCCTATTTATTTTGTTAATGAGATGTACATCCCCTTGATTCTATTTATTGTTATAGTTTTTGTCTGTCTGTCTCCCCCGATCAGACTGTAAGCCCATCAGTGGGCAGGGACTGTCCCTATCTGTTGCTGATTTGTACATTCCAAGTGCTTAGTACAGTGCTCTGCACATAGTAAGTGCTCAATAAATATGAATGAATGAATGAATGAATGAATGAATGGAGAAGTTTTGGGAAAGAAGAGTTCTGAGGGGGAGTGAGTACTATGGAGGGGTTAATAGGGATGGGTGTGCCAGAGATGGAGGTACTGGGGGTCCCTAAGAGAGTGGGAAATGGGGAGTAGGGTACCAGTTAAGTTGAATATCGGGGGAGAGTTTAATCTTGCAGTGATTACTAGGTTGGGTGTCAAGACGGTAGGTTCTGGAGGGGGACGGGGCATACCTGTGAGAGGGGGACTGGGGGAACTGGTTGCAGGAAGCAGGGAACTGGGGTGAGGGAGAGAGGGGTAGAGAGGAGGAGCAGGAGAAGGAGATAGGGTAAGGAGGATGTGGAGGAGGAGCTATAGCTCCTGAGACCTGCCCAAGGCTCCTGAGGCTGGAGGAAATAACTTTCCCTTTGTAGTGCAAACCCAGTATAGGGAGGAAGGACCTCCACCACTTTCTCTCCTCCTCCCTGCATTCCCCCACCCTTCCTCCCACACCAAGCAACTGCTCATCAGCGGCTTAATAGCGACTGTGCTTGACACATAGTGTTTAACAAATACCACAAGTAACATTATTATTTTCTTTTATCTGTAATTTACTGCAGTGTCTCATACCACCTATACTGTAGAATAGTTTCCCAAGTGCTTAGTACAGTGCTCTGAACCTAATAAATGCTCAATAAATACCAGTGATTGATTGATCTTTTGGCTCTTAAAGGAGATGTTGCCCGTTAAATAGTCAGGACTGAGACAGCCTTAATTTCCCCAGAAGCTCTTTTAAAAATCTTCTCAGACTCAGCGTCATCCACTTCTTCTCAGTCAACCCACTTTAGTTGGTAGTAATTTAATACAAATAAGTATTAATCAGTGGTACTAGTTACCCTAGCTCTCCTAAAGAAGTAACATGGCTTAGTGAAAAGAGCACAGGCTTGGGAATCACAGGTCATGAGTTATAATCCCTGCCTTGCCACTTGTTAGCTGTGAGACACTGGGCAAATCACTTAACTTCTCTGTGTCCCAGTTATTTCATCTGTAAAATGGGGATAAAGACAGAGGGATAACCTGATTACCTTGAATCTACACCAGGGCTTAGAACAGTGCTTGGCACATAGTAATCTTGTAGATTTTGTAGGTGGGGGAGATAGTGAGTTGAAACAAAAGTCTCTGTGAAGCAAGAGTGACTCCTTGGTGCTTCTGTTTGTGTCTCTGAGACCAAGACTGTGAGGAAGAGGGGGATGCCCTACAACTCCATTTATTCCCCTGTCCCCACCCCAACCATCTCACATCCACTTTTGCTTTTGGATGAACAACCCACAACAAGCCACAGGTCATGCCCACTTTGATCCTTGGAGACTTCAACATCCACATAGAGGTACGTAGTGACTCCTCTGCCACCCGCCTTCTATCACTCCTCAACTCCGCTAACCTTCTGCTCCACCCCCATCCCCCTTCCCCCTAGCTTCGGGACCAACTTGGACACACAATCTCATTATCTCTAAATGCTGCACAATTTCTACCTTCACCAACTCTGAAATCCCTCTCTTGGACCACAGCCTTCTCATTTACCTTCTCTCTCACACTCCTCCCTGTAAATCGGTACTATTTCCCAACAGAGACCTCCGCTTTCTCGACCCATCGTCTCTCTCAGCGTAACACACCCACCTAGCCTCCATTCCCTTTCTATCCACTTCTGATAACCAAATAGATGCTCTCAACTCCACCTTTTCTACTCAGTTCAACTCACTCTCTCCCTTACCCCTTTGTCACTCTTGCACTACTAAACTCTTGCACTACTAACCCACATCCTGGATTACCTCCACTGTCTGCTTCCATTGCTCGTATGCTTGAGCCACTAATCGCTGCTAGTGGAAATCTAAGCACCAATCCAATCTTGTCCACTCTAAGTTTGTCCTTTTTCACCTTAACTCTGCCCTCTCCTCTGCCAGGTAAAGCTATTTCTCTTCCCTTAATGACACCCCATGCCCTTACCCCTCGTCAGTTGTTCGAGACATTTAATGCCCCCTCAGGATCCCTGTCCCTACTCCTCCCTCATCCCTCACTCTGAACGATCTAGCCATCTATTTCATTAGGAAAATTAACACCATCAGATCTTCAGGTCTGAGCTCCCCAAAATCGCCCCTTCCCCTTCATCCTCCCTACTCTCAGGATGAGAATCTTCCGAGATCTTTTCCATCATCTCAAGTGTCCCCCCCCCCCCCCATATGCTCATCAGACCCCATTCCCTCCCACCTTATAAAAACTCTCTCCCCTTCCCTCCTCCCCTTTTTAACTTTCATCTTCAACTGCTCACTCTTCAGTGACTTCTTCCCCTCTGCCTTCAAACATGCCCATGATTTCCTCATCCTAAAAAAAACCATCTCTTGGTGTCACAGCCCCCTCCAGTTATCACCTGCCCTGTCCCTCCTACCCTTCCTTTCCAAACTCCTGGAGCAAGTTGTCTATACTCACTGCCTCGAATTCTTCTCCTCCAACTCTCTTCTGGACTCCCTCCAATCTGGATTCCATCCCCTCTACCCCACTGAAACCGCCTCTCAAATGTTACCAGTGACCTCCTTCTTGCCAAATCCAGTGGCTCCTACTTCATCTTATTCCTCAGTGACCTCTCAGCTGCCTTTGACACTGTCGAGCATCCCCTTCTCATCAATGTTATCCAACCTTGGCTTCACTGATTCTGTTCTCTCCTGATTCTCCTCTTATCTCTCTGGCCATTCATTCTCAGTCTCCTTTGTGGGCTTCTCCTCCTCCTCCTATCCACTAACTTTAGGGCTTCCTTGGGCCTCAGTTACTGGCGCCCTTCTATTCTCCATCTATACTCATTCTCTTGGTGAACTATTTCTCTTCCACAGCTTCAACTATCACCTCTACATGGTTAATACCCAAATCTATATCTCCTACCCTGTTCTCTCTCCCTCCCTCCACGCTCGCCTCTCCTCCTGCCTTCAGGATATCTCTACTTGGATGTTCTCCTCTCACCTAAAACTCAACATGTTCAAGGCTGAACTCCTTGTCTTCCCTCATTCATTCATTCAGTAGTATTTTCTGGGCATATACCATGTGTGAAACACTGTACCTAAATGCTTGGAATGAACAATTCAGCAACAGATAGAGACAATCCCTGCCAAAAAATGAGCTCACAGTTTAAACAGGGGAGACAGCAAAGCAAAACAGAACAAAACAGAACAAATAGTCTGGTGCAGACATCATCAAGATAAATAGAATCATAGGTATATACACATCATTATCAAAAATGAAGAGAGTAATAAATAAGATATACAAATATACGCAGTCCGGAGGGGAAGAGGGAAGAACAGAGGGTGGAAGAAGGGGGAATGGGGAGGGGAAGAGACACAGAAGAAAAGTGGGGGGATTAGAGGGAAAGGGAGGGACCAGAGGAAATCCTGTCTTCTTCCTGACTTTCCCACAACTATGGATGGCACAACCATCCTTCCCTCCTCAAGAGCCCACAACCTTGGTGTCATTCTTGACTCTGTTCTCTCATTCACCCCACATATCTAATCCGTCACCAAAGCCTGCCAGTCTTACCTTCACAACATCACCGAGATCTGTCCTTCCCTCTCCATCCAAACTGCTACCACAGTAGTACAATCACTCATCCTGTCCTGACTGGATTACTGCATCAGTCTCCTTTTTGACCTCTCAACTTACTGTCTCTCCTCACTTCAGTCTGTACTTTACTCCGCTGCCCTAATTGTCTTTCTATAGAAATGTTCTGAGCATGTACCCCCCTTCTCAAAATCTCCAGTGGTTGCCTATCAACCTCTATATCAAGCGAAAACTCCTCACTATTGACTTCAAAGCTCTTCATCATCTTGTCCCTTCTTACCTCACATCCCTTCTCTCCTACAGCCCAGCCTGCACAGTCTGCTCCTCTGGTGCCTACCTTCTTACTGTGCCTCATTCCCACCTGACCTGTTGTCAACTCCTGGCCCACATCCTACCTGAGGACTGGAATGCCCTCCCTCTTCAAATCCACCTAATAATCCCCTTCTCCCCTCCCCTACTGAAGGCTTGACTTCTCCAAGAGGCCTCCAAGAGACTAAGCCCCCCTTTTCCTCAGCTTCCCCTCCCCACAATATCACCCTGATTCACTCCTTGTGCTCTTACCTCCCTCTCCACCCCACTGCACTTGCATATGTATATACCTATAATTCTACTTTTTTACATCAGTGGCAGTTTACTTGTTTTGATAGGTATATGTCTATAATTCTATTTATTTACATGTATGCCTGTTTACTTCTTCTGATGTCTGTCTCCCCGATTCTAGACTGTAAACATGGTATGGACAGGGATTGTCTCTCTTTATTGCTGAATTATACTTTCCAAGCTCTTAGTACAGTCCTCTGCACACATTAAGTGCTCAATGAATATGACTGAATGAGTAAATGAATGAATGGAGAGGGAGAGGGGAGGACAGGCATATAAGGACTTAATAAAGGTGGAGGTGCTCCTGACTCCTGCATTCCCCAACCACTGCTCCCTATGAGACAAAAGGCCTCCTGGCCCCAGTCATTGAAAACTTCCACTCCACCCAGGCATCTCTGCCTCCGCTCTGGCTGGTGGCTCTGTAATGATGTCATGGAAGGTGATGCATTGATGGAGGGGCACCCATTAGAGATCCAAACCAGGGCCCCAAGTTCAGATGATACAACCCTGCCTACAGCCAGAGTCTGGACAGTGACAGACTTGTCATTCAGGTAGGTGAGGGTGGCAGTCTTTAATGCTCAGAGTGCAGAATGGCACTGGGGGTTCGGTTCTCAAAAGCCCAGACTCTCAGGACAGCTTTTCTGAGAAGTGTACTCACTGAGACAACATAATCTCCTTCAAGTCCTCCTCCCATGTCTTTCACTGCAACCATTCTCCATCCATTTATGGGGAGAAGGATATGATTATTCATCCTTTCTAGCTTTGTCAATCTTATGGGCTGAAATGTATATCCATTTCTCCTATGGAATTTTGTTCTTTAGATTTTTATTTGGCCAAAATGGAAATTTAGTACTGCCCCATCTTAATTGGGTTTTGTGGTCCCCCTTATCTCTAGAAATAGTTTCTTCAGTATTGAGAGCTCCCTCTTAAATACAGAATATCTTCAGGAAGTCCTCCTGGTTACACTAAAAATAAAATAATGGTGATCTTTGTTTGTTCAGTTTTGACTATGTGCCAGACTCTGGTGTAGATACAATCCAGTCAGTTCAGACAGAGTCCCTGTCCTATGTGGGACTCACTCAGTGTGGCCTAATGGATAGAGCACAGGCCTGAGAGTCAAAAGGACCTGGCTTCTAATCCCAATTCTGCCACTTGTCTGCTATGTGACTTTGGGCAAATCACTTCACTTCTCTGTGCCTCAGGAACCTCATCCATAAAATGGGGATTAAGACTGTTAGCCCCAAGTGGGACAGGATCTGGGTCCATCCTGACTAGCCTTCCCACCCTACCTCCCAGCTGGCATTTACTCTAGAGCTTAGAATAGCACTTGACAAGCACTTCAGAAATATCATCATTTCATTTTTTTATCTCACACATAGTAAGTACTTACAGAATACCATAAAAACCCTACAAAACAGGCAAACAAAATTTAAGTAATTATTCTCCATTTTACAGAAGAGGAGACCCAGAGTAGTTAAGTGACTTGCCCAGGTCTCCTGACTCCTGGTCCAGGTGTTCTTTCCACCAGGCCAGGCTTAGAAGAGGGGAAGTGGAGCTAGAGTAAGCATTCCAGCCCCACCTCCAAACTGGCACTCATCCTGATCTGCCAGCCACTGTCCATTGTGGTTGTCTCTTACTCCCACTTTCTGTCCTCCTGTTCTGCTGTTGGCTGCTTCATATAAAGCCACTGAACTTCTGAGGATGCAGATATGCCACAGCAGGGATGAGGAAAAGGCCAGGCAGAGTGTTCTTCAAACACTCATTTCATCAGGATCTAGAAGCCTGGAAAGTCATAAGGTTTGGTTCGAGGGGAACAGTGGTTGTGAATACACAAGTGAAATCAAATGTTTTCTCCTTCCAGTTGCATATTATCAAGGCTTGATTCCTGAGGCTCGTTTACATCCCCTGTCACCGCGTGGTGTAAATCCATACCACCTTTGGAGGGGGCAGATTGCAGCCAAGACCTTTTCTGGAGGGGAAGAGGGGTGGTTGGAGAGAGCATGGCGAAGTCTAACCTAAGATGAGAAGTTACTGAAGAGAAGTTAAAAAGCAGGAGAAGCACTTAGGGCCTGCGCGGGGAAACGAGCCAAGGGGGTATTGTGGCAAAAGGTTAGCATATTTTGTGCGTCACTCAGAAAGTGGATTTGATCCACCTCTGAAAAATCCTAGAGGAAAACCTGAAAGGAACGTCATGATGGAGGCCCACAGCTAGTGTATGAGCCTTTTCTGAGCCCAATGATACTGGTGAGGCTGTCCCAGCCCAGCATGTTTGCAACATGTAATGGACCACAGCTCTTTGGCCCAGGGCCTGGAGAAATCTTTGTAGAGAAGTGTCATGGTGTAGTGGATAGAACACGGGCTTGGGAGTCAGAAGCTCATGTGTTCTAATCCCAGCTCTGCCACTTGTCTGGTGTGGGGCCTTGGGCAAGTTACTTCACTGCTCTGTGCCACAGTTACCTCATCTGTAAAATGGGGATTGACACTGTGAGCCCCGCAGGGGACAGGAATTGTGTCCAACCTGATTTACCCGTATCTACCCCAACCCTTAGAACAGTGCCTGGCACATAGTAAGCACTCAACAAATACCATAATTATGATTATTATTTGTAGGTTTTCAAAGAAGTTGGACTTTAGGAGTGTCGCCCGGGGAAAGAGCATTTGCAAGGGATGGGGAGTCACGAGACCTAGCTTCTAATTTCAGCTTTGCTTCTGGCCAACTCTATGACCTTAGAGGACTCATTTAAGCAGCATGGCCTAATGGAAAGAACACTGCTTGTTATGGAGAGGGAAAGTGCCTATTTGTTGTTATGCTGTACTTTCCCAAGCATTTAGTAGAGTGCTCTGCACACAATAAGTGCTCAACAAATTCAATCAAGTGAATGAATGAATGAATGAATGAATGCATGAATGAACACTGGCCATGAAGTCAGTGGACCTCGGGTCTAATCCTAGCTTTTCCATTTGGATTCTGTGTGCCCTTGGGTGAATCATTTAACATCTCTGTGCCTCAGTTTCCTCTACCATAAAATGAGGATCCCCAACCTGTTCTCCCTCCTACTTAGGCTGTGAGACTCATGTGGGACAGGGACTGTATCCGACCTGATTAGCTTGTATCTACCCTGGTGTTTAGAACATTGTTTGATATATAGGAAGCGCTTATCAAACACCATTAAAAAAAGGATTCTTATCTATTCTTAATTTTGCCTCACCTTTAAAATGGGGATAAAATACCTGTTCTCTTTACCTCGTAGACTGTGGGCCTCCGGTGGGACAAAGATGGTATCTGTTCTCATGATCTTGTTTGTTCTGCAGGGCTTAGCACTTTGCTTGGCACATTGTAAGTGCTTAGTAAGTATTACTGATGATGAAGGTGATGAGAAGGAGGAGAAGTAGGAACATAGGTGAATTAAGTAAAATAAGATCCAAGTATCAGGGGTTTCTCTTCTGTGAGGTACAGGAGAAGAGGCAGTATTAGTTGAGGAATCAGAAGGCATTAAGGGAGGACAACATGAACCGCTTTATTTTCCAATATCTGAACCAACTAGTTTCTCTTACTATGGCTGTTCAGTGTCTGAAGGTGTTACAACATTGAGCAGGTTCAAGTTACTTTTAGAGTGAACTTGATTTACTCTCCTTACCTGGAAACTACATATATCTTGTTCCACTCTCTCCCCCGGTGTATGTTAATCAATCAGTGGTATTGGTTGAGCCCTTTCCTTTGCAGAGCAGTGAACTAAGCACGAGGGAGAGTATAGGGAATAGGGCTGCCAGTTTGGTTGTATTGTCCTCTCCCAAGTGCTCAGTATAGTGCTCAGCAAACAGTAAATGCTCAATAAATACTACTGATGAATTGACTGATTACAATTCAGTAGAGTTGGAAGACATGACCCCTACCCACAAACAAGACATTTCCCATCCAACTGTGCTCCGCAGCAACCCAAGATCTACTTGCAGGGTAGTGCTTAGAAAAGCCAGAGCACAGCATAGGCACTTAGAGAAATGCTACTGGTTGATTGACTGGGGATGAAATCTTTATGAATAACATAGATGAGCAAATGCTGTTGGGAAGGAAGCTGACTGTATCTCTTTCCTGAAAAGTGATGATTATTCCAGAGGATTGAAGGAATAAATTACCACTGTCAGTCAGGGTTATAACCCCTGCTACACATGTGCCTCCCACATCTCCCTCCCACTGAGGAAGCCCAAGGTGCTGCCCCTCAGAGCTCTGCAGCCAATCCATGGGTCCAGAGAGCCCTCAGGCTATAATAATCAGAATACCATCAAAAGTAATAATGGAATTTGTCAAGCACTTTCATGTGCCAAGCACTGTGCTGAGCTCAGGTAGATGTAAGATCATCAGGATGGTCACAGTCTCTGTTGCATAGAGGACTTGCAGTCTTGAGGCCTGAGGGAATTCCACAACTCTCTGGGAGGATGGTCCACGGAAAACTGTGACAAGGAGTTGGGCATCCTCTGACTTTCAGGAGTGAATGTTTTGCTCATTTTACTATTCACTGTGTATTCCAAGTGTAAAATTTGGGGAATAGAAGCAGGCCTGAACTGAGATCTAAATCCTTGTAAAACCAAGCTCACTGTCCCAAATTCAGGTAATATTAAACAACAATGGGTGTGTGTGTTATGTGTGTCTGTGGCCGGAGGAGCTGGATGGCTCGAGGGAAGAGGGGAGAGCTGGGATAGGTAGGCAGCAGAGTGAACATTTAGGACATCTTCTGACAACCAGTGGATCATTCTGGCACATTGGAGACATTTGCTTAAATCCAAGGTGTCTCCTGTCAGGAAAAATCAGGTGGTGGTCTAATAAAGGCTCTCACATTCATAGCTGTCACATTCAATTTAGGGCTTAAATGAGGAGTCGGCAAAAGTCTTTCCCCGGGTGTTAGTATTGTTATTATTAATAATAATAATTATAACATCCATACTAATAATTAAAGTATTTGTTATGTGGTTACTCTGTGGCAAGCACCATACTAGGCACTGAGATAGACACAAGATTATCGGGTCAGAGTCCATATCCAACACAGGGCTCGCAGTCTAACTGGGAGGGAGAAGAGGCATTGAATCCCTATTGTACAGAGGATAAAGCTGAGGCACAGAGAATAATAATGATAGTATTTGTTGAGTGCTTACTATGTGCCAAGTATCTATTAAGCAGTGGGCTCAATATAAGATTATTGGAGCAGACACAGTCCATGTCCCACATGGACTTCACTGCCTAAGTGGGAGGGAGAACAGGTATTGAATCCCCACTTCAGAGATGATGGTACTGAGGCACAAGAAGTCAAGTGAGGCACAAGAAGTCACTTGACTTGCCCAAGGTCCCACAGCAGGTGTGGATAGACCCAAAACCCAAGTCAATCAATCAACTAATTATTGATATTTATTGAGTGCTTATTTGTGCAGGACACTGTACTAAGTGCTTTGGAAAATTCAATATTGCAGAGTTTGTAGACAACATCCCTGCCCACAAGGAGTTAACAATGTAGATGGGGAGCTAGACATTAAAATTAACTGTAGCTATGTACACAAATGCCGTGGGACTGAGGTTGGGGTGAATATCAAGTGCTTAGGAGGCACCGTTCCAAGTGCATAGGTCCAGCACTTAGAACAGTGCTTGGCACATCTTAAGTGCTTAACAAAAACCATCATTATTAATGTAGAAGGTAGAATGAGCAGGGAAAAAGAGAACTAAGTGGTGGAAGGCCTCTTGGAGAAGATATGATTACAGTAAGGCTTTGAAGGTAGGGACAGTGGTTGTCTGTAGGATATGAACAGGGAGGAAGTTCCAGCCCACAGGAAGGATGTGGGAGGAGGGTCGTGAGATTGAGATACAGTGAGTCGGTTGGCAGTAGAGGACTGAAGTGACAGGGCAGAGTTGTAGTAAGAAATCAGGAAGTTAAATCTGGGCATCTGGGGGGTTGGGGAACAGATATAAGGAGATCAGGTTGTCCCATGTAGGACTCACAGTCTTAATTCCCATTTTACAGATGAGGTAATTGTGGCATAGAGAAGTTAAGTGTCTTGCCCAGAGTCACACAGCTGGCAAGTGGCAGATCCGGGACCCGAACCCATGACCACTGACTCCCTAGCCCATGTAGTTTAAGCTGTGGAAGTGAACAAATTCTCCAAGGGAGTGAGTGTAGATGGAGAATACAAGAAGTTGCAGAACTGAGCCTTGAGGGACCCCACAGTTAGGGGGTGTGAGGCAGAGGAGGAGCTTACAGAAGAAACTAAACTAATTGTAATAATAACAATAATAATGATAACAATAATTATGGTACTTGTTAAGTACTTCCTATGTCCCAAATCCTGTTTTAAGCCCTGGGGTAGATGCAAGCTAATCAAGTTGGACATAGTCCCCGTTCCACATGGGGCTCACACTCTTATCCCCATTTTGCAGAAAAGTTAAATATCTTGCCCAAGGTCAAACAGCAGACATGAGGAGGCCCTGGGATTAGAACCCAGGTCTTTCTAACTCCCAGGCCCATGTTCTATTCTTTAAGCCACTTGCTGATTGAGTGCTTCAAAGTTTCTTTGTTTGATTTGGAGGTGGATGGGTCACCACTGGGGGTTCTTGAGGAGTGGGGAGAGTTGTGAACTGAATTTTATTTAGATTTTAGGTTTTTAGAAAAATGATCTGGGCAGCAGAATAAAGTGAGGCTTTGAGCTTGTTAGGGGCAGGGAACTTGTCTACCAACTCTATTCTACTCTCCCAAGTGCTTAGTGCAGTGCTCTGCATCCAGTAAGCACTCTATGAATACCAGTGATTGATGAGTGGAGAAAGACTGGAGGCAGGAAGGCTAGGGAGGAAGCTGATGTTATAGTTGAGGTGGAATATGCTATGTGCTTGGATTAACATAGTAGCAGTTTGGCTGGAGAGGAAAGGCAGATTTTAGCACTGTTGTGGAGATAGAGCTCACAGGATTTAGTGACACATTGAATATGTGGGTTGAGTGAGAGAGAGAGAAGGGGGGGAGGGAGAGAGAGAGAGAGAGAGAGAGAGAGAGAGAGAGAGAGAGGCCGAAGACAATGCCAAGGTTACAGACTTGTGAGACAGGGAAGATAGTAGTGTTGTCTTTAGTGACGGAAAAGACAGGCCAGGATACGGATTGGGTGGGAAGGTGAGGAGTTCTGTTTTGGACTTATTTCATATGAGGTCTCTATGGGACATCCAAGTAGAGATATCCTGAAGGCAAAAGGAAATGTGAGCCTGCAGTTGAGAGAAGTCAAAGCTGGAGATGTAGATTTAGAAATCATCTGAACAGATCAATCAATAGTATTTATTGAGTGCTTACTGTGTGCAGAGCACTATACTGAGCACTTGAGAGAGTACAGTAAATCAGAGTTGGTAGACACATTTCCTGCCTGCAACAAGCTTACAGTCTAGAGACACTGACATTAATACAAATAAATAATTTACAGATATGTGCGTAAGTAGTTTGGGGCTGAGGATGGTGTTAATACCAAATTCCCCAAGGGCAGAGAACCAAGTGCATAGATACCATTAAAGGGTGAGGGAATCAGGGAAAGGAGGGCTAAATTGGGAAGGAGATGCAACCTTTTTTTGAAGGTGGAGGTAATAATAATAATAATAATAATGGTATTTGTTAGGCGCTTACTATGTGTGGAAGTGCTGGGGGCAGGGGGGCAGATACAAGGTGATCAGGTTATCCCACGTGGGACTCACAGTCTTAATTCCCATTTTACAGATGAGGTAACTGAGGCATAGAGAAGTTAAGTGATTTGCCCAAAGTCACACAGCCGGCAAGTGGCAGAGCCGGGACCAGAAGCCATGACCACTGACTCCCAAACCCGTATAGTTCAAGCCATGGAAATTAACAAATTCTCCCAAGGGAGTGGGTGTAGATGAAGAATACAAGAGGTTGCAGAATTGAGCCTTGAGGGTCCCTCCCTCCCCAATCCCACCCCCTAACTGGGGGTGGGAGGCGGAGAAGGAGCCCACAGAAGAAACTAAGAATGAGAGGTGAGAGAGATAGGAGGAGAATCAGGGGAGGACAGTGTCAGGGAAGCCAAGGTTGGATATGGTTTCTAAGAGAAGGGGGTGGTTCACAGCATCAAAGGCAGCTGAGAGGTCAAGGAGGATGAGGAGGGAGGTTGTTGGATTTGGCAAGAAGGAGGTCATTGGTGACCTTTGAGGGGGGATTTCTGTAGAGTGAAGTGGAGTGGAAAATAGATCGGAGGGGATCAAGGAGAAAATTGGAGGAGGCAAAATCGAGTGTGTGTAGACAACTCACTCAAGGAGCTTAGAGAGGAATGGTAGGAGGGAGATAGGGCAATAACTGGAAGCAGACATGAGATCAAGGGAAGGCTTCTTCAGATTAGGAGAGACATGAGTAGCTCTGAAAGCAGTGGAGAAGGAGCTAATGGAAAGTGAATGGCTGAAGAGAAGATGGTGGTCAGGGAGGAAATTCAGAGGGTCCTCCAACTCTCTAAGTGGCTTATTACTCAGTTGTCTTGGCTGTGGAACAGTGCTGTTCCAAGGTAGGGTGGTGTGGCGGGGAGGGAAGGAGACAAGGATACGATGATTTACACAAATCCTTCAGGTGACTCAGGTGCACTGGAAGCACCATAAGTTATCCAAACAGCCCCAGCCTCCTTTCAGTTTAGCTGGGCTACAGACTCTGGGTATGGCAACTTGATGAATCAAGACTTGTATTTCAGAGGAAGGAAAAGGAGGAAGGAGGGAGGGGTGATCCATTCTATTTGCCTGCTGAATGCTGTGTGATTCAGTAGAGCTTGTGTAGAGGAAACCAGGTGGAGAAACAAGTGCTAAGTTGTTTCTGTCCCCTGGAACAATTTCCCTCTTCTGCAGGCCTCTGGAGTCTTGCTAGGAGGGTATTGCGTGTCTTTGGCAGTCAAGTTTACCGGTTTAAGAACTAGGTCACCTTCTAGACTGATCCAACTGATTGGCGAGATTGGATTTCATCCTTCCTTCCAATGCCAGAGGACCCCAGTTTCTGCCCACAACCAAGTATTCCTTAGTACTCTCCCCCCGAGGAGTCTACAGTGGAAGGATGCAGAGTTATTGATCTGAGCAGCCACCATCAGCAGACCTAGGGACGAGGAGGGCCTGGCAGACTGTGGGCCACGGTCCTCTCCTCTGCCAGATCAGAGCTGAAATGAAGTCAGAGGCCCCTCCCATTGAACCACGGCCATATATCTTGTCAGTGGTATTAATTGAGCACTTTCTATGTGTAGACTGTAATTCAGCAGAGTAGGTAGGCACGATCCCTGTCCATGAGGAGCTTATATAGAAATTCATTAAAGATAGAGAAGATGGCAGGGTATAAGACATATATGCTATGGGCTTTAGGGTGGGGTGAATATCCAGTGCTTAAATAGGTTCAGATGCAAAATCGTAGAGGAGGCAGAAAGGGAGAGCAAGTGGGGGAAATGTGGGCTTAACCAGATGTCCTGAACATCCAACTATTGGCAGACCACTGGACTAAGCGCTAGAGAGAACCCAGTTGTATTAACAGATCTGATCAGAAAAGCCCTCTTGTAGGTGTTGTGACCACAGAAGAGCTTTGAAGGTGGGGGGAGCAGCGATTCTGCCAGATGTGAAGGGGGAGGGAGGTCCAGGCAATGGGGAGGTTTCAAGAGATTGTCTGCCAGAGAGATGAGATACAGTGAATAGGTTAGCTCAAGATAAGTGCAGTGTGGGGGCTGGGGTGCAGTGGGAGAAGTGAGTTAGATAAATAGGAGGAAGAGAGCCGACTGAGTGCCGGAAAGTTGATGGTGAGCCATTTCTGCTTGATGCTTAAAGGCTTGTATTTTCTGAAGAGCAGTTCAATGGAGCAACTTTTATGATGGGTTAAAGAAATGTACCTTCCTCCCCAATTTCTTGTCTTTAGTCTGTCTGTGTGCCTCTTTCTCTGCATCACTATCTTGTCACCTGTCTTATGAAGCAGTGTGGCGCAGTGGAAAGAGCACGGGCTTTGGAGTCAGGGCTCATGAGTTCGAATCCCAGCTCTGCCACTTGTCAGCTGTGTGACTGTGGGCAAGTCACTTAACTTCTCTGGGCCTCAGTTCCCTCATCTGTAAAATGGGGATTAAGACTGTGAGCCCCACGTGGGAGAACCTGATTCCCCTGTGTTTACCCCAGCGCTTAGAACAGTGCTCTGCACATAGTAAGCGCTTAACAAATACCAACATTATTATTATTATTGTTATTATTTCCCGCTGAACACTGACAGTCGGGTCTTACCTATGAGGTTGTCCGGTAATTTCAAAAACGAAGCTGCACGAAGCTGTGGCTAGGGTCAGGCTGCCCTCTAATGGCCAAGCCTTAGTCGAAACTGTTACTAGCATCCATCTAGCAAGAGTCTCAGAGAAGGGCTCTTTTCGCTTCTCCTCTAAGCAGGTCACTCTGCTTAGAGAGAACACACAATTCTGTTGGGAAAATCACTGCCTGTTCTGAAAATGGGAACTGAGAGAAAAGATCTCTGCCTAGTAGGTAATATCCGTGACCATTGTCTTCTCACTGTCTGGTGTCGGGGCTCCGCCTGACATATTACTTCTCTCCAGGACTTATAGTGAAGGAAGAATTGTGGGTTTGACCAACAAATGTGAGAGTTATGAACATGCCAGGACAAATGGGTGTCCATTTTCTGGACTTCAACAATTTGGCGGGAGTGGGAAGCAGAGATAATCTGGAGAACTCTTGTGGCAGTTGAATTTCAGGGGCAAAATGCAGAAAGCCCAAAGGAGGAGGATGGAGGATACTTCTCCCCGATGCTGGAAAGGCACCTGGGGAGTTTATGACTGGTAAAACCTGAAGAAATCTGTTGGATCCAGTCCATTCCATTTATGTTTCTGAGGGGGGAAACACAGCTCAGTGCCAAAGAACGAAGCTCACTGGTGTGTAAGGAAATGAGGAAAAAGGATTGGAGTTGAAAGGTGAAAGTTAATCTCTGAAGCCGTGGAAAGGCAGTAAAAGCCAAACTACTAAAGAAAATAAAAATCTGGTCATTGCAAAGCAGAAATGCTGCATCCTTACAGCTGTTGGGAAGAAACAAAAGCAGTTTTCTTTTTTCTTCCTTATAAAAATCTGGTCATTGCAAAGCAGAAATGCTGCATCCTTACAGCTGTTGGGAAGAAACAAAAGCAGTTTTCTTTTTTCTTCCTTTTACTCTTTTAAAGCAGAGTCTAGTGGAAAGAGCACATATCTTGATGTGAGGTGAATTTGATTTTAGGCCCAGCTCCTGCCAGTGACTTGTTGTGTAACCTCCAGCAAGCTGGTACAACTCTCTCTGCCCAATTTGTCTCATCTGTAAAATGGGGATGATAGTACTTGCTTCCCCCAAACTCACAGGGATGGGTCTGCGGACAAAATGAGACAAGTACTATGCAAGTACTTTGGAAAAATAAAAAAAACAACTTGCTCTACAAATTCAGGGATTATTATCATTATTATTATTGTTATTATGATTATTGTTATTATGATTGTTATTAGTGTCCTAAACATATACTGACTTGGAGGTAGTGTTACCTCCATGTAGCCCCACTCCTCAAGAGCCTCCGATGACTGCCCATTCACCTTCCATTCAAATAGAAACTTCTTACCACTCAATCAGCCTACCCCACCCTACCTCACCTCACAAATCTCCCACTACAGCCCAGCCCACAAATTCCACTTAAACACCAATTTATTCACCGTGCCCCAATCTTGTCTCTCCTGATCTTTCCCACGTCATCCTCCTACCCAGGGACTCCCTTCCCCTTCATACACACCCGACCACCAGTCTCTCCTCTTTCAAAGCATTATTAAGTTACATCTCCAAGTGGCCTTTCCCAATTAAGCCCTCTTTTCTCCAGCTCTCTCTCTCTCTCTCTCTCTCTCTTTCTCTCTCTCATTCATTCATTCATTCATTCATTCATTCATATTTTCTGAGCGCTTACTTTGTGCAGAGCACTGTACTAAGGGCTTGGAATGTACAATCTGGCAACAGATAGAGACAATCCCTGCCCAGTGACGGGCTCATAGTCTAAACGGGGGAGACAGAGAGCAAAACAAAACAGAACAAAACAAAAACAAGACAACATCATCAAGATAAATAGAATCAGGGGAGGTACACCTATTTAACAAAATAAATAGGGTAATAAATAATACATACAAATGAGCACAGTGCTGAGGGAAGGGAGAGGAGCAGAGAATGAGGGGAAGGGAGGGGAGAAGGAGCAGAGGGAAAGGGGGGGCTCAGTCTGGGAAGGCCTCTTGGAGGAGGTGAGCTCTCAGTAGGGCTTTGAAGAGGGGAAGAGAGTTAGTTTGGTGGATGTGAGGAGGGAAGGCATTCCAGGACAGCGGTAGGAGGTGGACCAGGGGTCGACGGCAGGATAGGCATGAGCGGGGGACAGTGAGGAGGAGAGTGGCAGAGGAGCAGAGTGTACGGGTTGGGCAGTAGAAAGAGAGAAGGGAGGCGAGGTAGGAGGGGGCAAGGTGATGGATAGCTTTGAAGCCAAGAATGAGGAGTTTTTGTTTCATGCGAAGGTTGTTAGGCAACCACTGGAGGTGTTTGAGGAGGGGAGTGACATGCCCAGAGCGTTTCTGTAGGAAGATGACCCGGGCAGCAGAATGAAGAACAGACTGGAGTAGGGAGAAACAGGAGGAAGGAAGGTCTGAAAGGAGGCTGACAGAATAATCTAGTCGGGATATTATGAGAGTTTGTACCAGCATGATAGCCATTTGGATGGAGAGGAAAGGGCGGATCTTAGTGATATTGTGAAGGTGAGACGGGCAGGTGTTGGTGACGGATAGGATGTGTGGGGTGAATGAGAGAGCTGAGTCAAGGATGACACCAAGGTTACAGGCCTGTGAGACGGGAAGGATGGTCGTGCCGTCCACAGTGACAGGGAAGTCAGGGAGGGGACTGCATCATCTATGCACCTCAAACAGTGACCTTTGAACATTTGCTATTCTTCCCATTCCCAATTTACAGCAGTTTTGTACCTATCTTAAAATTAAATATTATAAATTACTTATTTAATCGTATTAATGCCTGTCTCCCCCTCTAGGCTGCAAACTCGTTTTGGGCAGAGAATGTGTCTGCTAATTGTGTTGTATTGACCTCTCCCAAGATCTCAGTAGGCACTGAATAAATATGATTGATTGATTGAGGAGTGTTGACTGGGGAATCAGGGAAGCTGGATTATGGGTTCTGGAAGCAAGCCTATTGAGCCAGGCAGTAATAATAATCACTGTGGCATTTGTTTAGTGCCACTGAACTGAGCACTGGTGTAAGTACAAGATAATCAAGGAGGACCCAGTTCCTGTCTCACATGGGGCTCAAGGTCTAAATGAGAGGGAGAACAGATTTTGATACCCCATTTAACAGAAGAGGAAAGTGAGGCACAGAGAATAATAATAATAATATTTGTTAAACTCTTACCATGAGAATGACCCATGGACAATTCAACTTTCTACTCTGGGCATCACCCGATTATGTTGTTGTTGCTATAGGCTGTTAATTGGTACCTGCTCTAAGTGCTGTTGTTTACCTCACTGACCTCATCATGACCTTTCAATTCCTCTGCTCCCATCTGCCCATCCCAGTCCTCACCTTCCCCTTCTCTTCTCCCACCCAGCACTTTCCCTCCCCTTGCTCTGCGCCCAAATCTCCTACCCGCCCCTTCCCTAGAATCCCTCTGTACCACCGCCAACCCTCATCCCCCTCCCCCTGTGCAAGCCCCCCCAAATCATTAATTAATTAATTAATTCAATCATATTTATTGAGCGCTTACTAGGTGGAGACCACTGTACTAAGCACTTGGAATGTATAATTCGGTAACAGATAGAGACAATCCCTGCCCAACAACGGGCTCACAGTCAAAATGGGTGAGACAGACAGTAAAATAGAGCAAAGCAAAACAAGTAGTCAGGCGTAAATGTCATCAAGATAAATAGAATCATAGATATATACACATCATTAACGAAGTAAATAAAGTAATAAATAATATATACAAATATGCACAGTGCTCTGGGGAAAGGAAGGGGGAAGAGCAGAGGGTGGAAGAAGGGGGAATGGGGCGGGGAGGAGGAACAGAGGGAAAGGGAAGGCTCAGGCTGGGACGGCCTCCTGGAGCAGGTGAGCTCTCATTCCTCCCACCCAACCCCTCCCCTCCCTTCGCCTCCCCCCACGACCAAGCCCCCACCAACTCATTCCCATCCAAATGCCCCTCCCCCTCCCTCCACAGCTGCTGCCAAGTATGGCCTATGGAACCCCAGCTCCATTGTAGGTAAACTCCCCTTCATCCTTGACCTGTTCCTTTCCCGCTCTCTCCTCCTCCTCTCCATCCCTGAAACCTGGCTCACCTCTGTTGACACTGTCTCTTCTGAGGCTCTCTCCTGCGGAGGCCTCTTCTTCTCCCACTCTTCCAGACTCACTGGGAAAGGAGGAGGTAATGACTTCCTTCTTGCACCCCTTGCCACTTTCGCACCATTCCTCCCCACTTCCTTCTCCTTCCCCTCCTTTGAAGAGGATCTGCCTTTACCACCCCCTCCAGATTCTTATAGCTAACATCTACCGCCCCGCTGGTCCCACCTCCAACTTCTTTAACCATTTTGACCCTTTCTCACCCACCTCCAACTTCTTTAACCATTTTGACCCTTTCTCACCTTCTTTCTCGCTTTTTCCAAGCCCACTTTGATCCTCAGAGATTTCAACATCCACATGGATGTACCCGGTGACTCCTCTGCCGCCCGCCTTCTCTATACTCCTTGACTCCACCAACCTCCTGCTCCACCCCACCTTGCCCACTCTCCAACTTGGTCACATGCTCGATCTCATCATTTCTAACTGCTGCACAATCTTCAACCTCACCAATTCTGAAATCCCTCTCTCGGATCATAACCTTCTCAACTGCCTCCTCTCTCATACTCCCCCTTCCTGTAAACTGTATTACTCCACATAGAGCCCTCTGCTCTCTCAACCCCATCCATCTTTCTCACCTTGCCTCCCTACCCACTCTTCCCACTCTTGATGACAAAATAGATGCTCTCACCCCCATCCTCTCTACTCAACTTAACTCAGTTGCTCCCCTATTCCTTGGTCACTCTTGCACTACTAGCCCACAGCCCTGGATTACTGCCACTGTCCTCCTCCTTTGCTCTTATGCTTGAGCTGCTGAACACTGCTGGGGGAATTCCAACCTTGTCCACTTTTAGTTTGTCTTTCTTAACTTAACTCTGCCCTCTCCTCTGCCAGGCTAATCTATTTTTCTTCCCTTACTGACAACCATGCCCATCACCCCCCTCAGCTGTTCCAGACATTTAACTCCCTCCTCCGGTCCTCTGTTCCTCCCCCTCCTCCTTCCCTCAACCCCAACGATCTGGTCACATACTTCATTAGGAAAATCAACACCATCTGGTCTGAGCTCCCCCACCGTCCAGCCTCCATCCCCCACTCCTCTCAGCCTCCTTTCCAACTTTCCCATCCTTCTCTGCAGTATCTTCTGAGGAGATCTCCTCCCTCTTTTCAAATGCCACCCCCTCCACATGTGCTTCAGACCCCATTCCCTCCCACCTTATAAAAACTCTTGGCCCTTCCCTCCTTCCCTCCTGAATTTCCATCTTCAACTGCTCACTTTTTAATGGCTTCTTCCCCTCTGCCTTCAAACATACCCACATCTCCCCCATCCTAAAAAACAACCTCCCTTGATTCCCACAACCCCCTCCAGTTATCTCCCCATCTCCCTCCTACCCTTCCATTCCAAACTTTTGGAGTGAGTCATCTACACTTGCTGCCTTGAATTTCTCTCCTCCAACTCTCTTCTGGACCCCCTCTGATCTGGCTTCTGTCCCCTCCACTCCACCAAAACTGCCCTCGCTAAGGTCACTGGATTCTTGCCAAATCCAATGGCTCCTACTCTATCCTATGCCTCCTCGACCTCTCAGCTGCTTTTGACAGTGTCGAACATCCCCTTCTCCTCAATACATTATCCAACCTTGGCTTCACTGACTCTGTCCTCTTCTGGTTCCCCTCTTAGTGGAAAGAGCACGGGCTTTGGAGTCAGAGTTCATGGGTTCAAATCCCGGCTCGGCCACTTGTCAGCTGTGTGACTTTGGGCAAGTCACTTAACTTCTCTGTGCCTCAGTTACCTCATCTGTAAAATGGGGATTAAGACTGTGAGCCCCACGTGGGACAACCTGATTCCCCTGTGTCTACCCCAGCGCTTAGAACAGTGCTTGGCACATAGTAAGCGCTTAACAAATGCCAACATTATTATTATTATTACCTTTTGGGCCACTCAGGCTCAGTCTTCTTCGTGGGCTCCTCCTCCCCTTCCCATTCTCTAACTGTAGGGGTTCCTCAAGGGTCAGTTCTTGGTCCCCTTTTATTCTCCCATCTCTCCATTCTCACTCTCTTGGTGAAGTCATTCACTCCCACGGCTTCATTTATCACCTCTACGTGGTTAATACCCAAATCTATATCTCCTCCCTTGTTCTTTCTCCCTACCTCCAGGCTCGCACCTCCTCCTGCATTCAGGACATCTCTACTTGGATGTCCACCTGGCACCTCCAACTCAATGTGTCCTTCCCAAACCCTCTCCTCTCTCTGAGTTTCCTATATCAGTCCTTCCCACCTCACAAGCCCGCAATCTTGGTATCATCCTTGACACTGCTCTCTCATTCACTCCACCTATCCACTATGTTACCAAAACCTGCCGGTCTCACCTTCACCACATCGCCAAGATCTGCCCTTTCCTCTCCATACAAACCGCTACCACATTAGTTCAGTCACTCATTCTATCCTGACTGGATTACTGCATCAACCTCCTTTCTGATCTTCCACCCTCCTGTCTCTCCCCACTTCAGTATATACTTCACTCTGCTGCCCGGATTATCTTGTACAGAAATGTTCTGGGCATGTCACCCTCCCCCTCAAAAATCCCCAGTCATTACCTATCAACATCCGTTTTGAACAAAAACTCCTCACTATTGGTTTCAAAGCTCTCCATCACCTCCCTTCTCTCCCTCTACATCCCAGGCCACACACTTCCGCTCCTCTAGTACTAACCTTCTCTCTGTGCCTCATTCTCACTTGTCCTGCTGTTGACTCCTCGCCTACGTCCTACCCCTGGCCTGGAATGCCCTCTCTCCTCAAATCCGCCAAACAATCGCACTTCTCCCCTTCAAAGCCCTACCGAAGGCTCACTTTCTCCAGGAGGCCTTCCCAGACTAAGGCCCCCTTTTCCTCAGTTTCCCCTCCCCCTAACATCGCCCCAACCTACTCCTTTTGCTCTAACCCCACTCCCAACCCCACAGCACTTGTGTATATATGTACGTCTGTAATTCCATTTGTATATATTAATGCCTCTTTAATTGTTTTGATGGGAATACTATCTATAATTCTATTTGCTGACATTGATGTTATTAATGGCTGTTTACCTGTCTTGCTGTCTGTCTCTAGACTGTGAGCCCACTGAGGGCAGGAATTGTCTCTCTCTGTTGCTGAATTGTACTTTGCAAGCGCTTAGTACAGTATTCTGCACACAGTAAGTGCTCAATAAAGATGATTGAATGAATAAATGAGTGAATTTCACCAACTCAGGATGAAAATACCAACAGGTTCTGTAGATGTCTTAAGAGAGATTTCTAATAGGTTATTTCAAGGGAAATGTGGAAATTGTTAGACGCTTCATCCATAGCCTTACAGTTCGATGTCTAGGCAGTCAACCAACACACTAATCAGTCAGCGCAACCTGTAATATTTACTGAGAACGTATTGTGTGCACACCACTGTTCTATACCACTGGGGGAGTTCAATAGAGTGGGTAGGCAAGATTCTTGCCCTCAAGAAGCTTTAAAGTCTAGCTCACAGTCAATGTCCTTAGCCTTACCAGGGCCAAGTATGGCACCTGCTCTCTTTTTTTTTTTTATGACCACTGAGGAGCAGCATGACCTAGTTGGAAGAGCACAGGCCTAGTAGTCAGAGAACTTGGGTTCTATTCCTGGCTCTGCCAACTGCTTTCTGTGTGAACATGGGAGAATCACTTAACTTCTTTGGGCCTCAGTTTCCTCAACTGTAAAATGAGGATTAAATCTTACTCCTTCTTATTAAGACTGTGAGTCCCATCTAAGACAGGGACTGGGCCAGCCTGAGAAACTATCTTCTCCAGCGATTAGAGGAGTGCTTGACACATAGTACACATATGGCAAATAGCATAAAGAGGGCTTCAATTAAAGCAGGGATTTTCAAGTAGACATTTGGAAGAACTTCCTGACTAGCATGCTGATTATGTGGGAAATAGGAAGCCACGGAGGTTATAGACTCTCCCTTCCCAGGAGGGAGATCTTGAACGCAGGAGCAGACACCCCCTTTCCCAGGATCACAGAGGTCCTTTCAGCTCTGACGAGCTACTCATACATTCATTCATCCAATAGTATTTATTGAGCACTTATTGTGTGCAGAGCACTGTACTAAGCCCTTGGAATGTACAATTCGGCAACAGATAGAGACAATCCCTGCCCAGTGACAGGTTCACAGTCTAAGGGACTTGCCCAAAGTCACACAGCTGACCAGCGGAGGAGCCGGGATTAGAACCCAGGACCTCTGACTCCCAAACCCGAGCTCTCTCCCCTGAGCCACGCTGCTTCTTGTGACTTGCCCAAGATCACACAGCAGGCAAGTCTCTTGCTCAATAAAAGAGCTCAAAAATTTGATTGACTGTTGTTCCTTTGGGTGGAAACAAGAAGGGGCATCAGGGAAGGGGAGCCATTCATTCCATCGTATTTACTGTACGGTGCTCTGCACCTAGTAAGCGTTCACCGGAATGTCCGGCCCTCCCCCTGCCCCACCCCTGCAGGGGCCGCACTGTGTCCGTTCTGACCTGCTGTAGCCGCGTGCCGGTGCTATGATTCTCCAGTCCCCAAAGGTATTATTGAGAATATCTGGGTAGTGATTTATTCAGACCCACTTGTTTCTGCTTTTCCCTCTTCCCCTCCCTCCCGCCTCCCCACCCTCACCTGCCTCCTTTTTATGGCCATCTCACAGCTCAGCTTAATTCATAGAACAAGGGTAAGGGAGGAGTAATGTGGCCTAGAGGAGAGAGAGTGGGATGGAAATGAAGGAAATCTGACTTCTAATCCTAGCTCTGCCACTTGCTGCTGTGTGACTTTAGGCAAGTCACTGACCTTCTCTGTGGTTCAGTTTCCTTATCTGTGAAGTGTGTGCAATATTAGCTCGTTCTCTTCCCTAGACTGTGACTCCAGTGTGGGCAGGAACAATGTCCAATCTGATTATCCGGTATCTGGGCTGGTCACATAGTATGTGCTTAACAAATATCATAGTTATTATCCTGAGATGAGTTGGAACTCAGGCCAGTTCATTTTGTTCATTTTGTCAGCTTCACCGGTTTAAAGGTTTGGGGCCTCGAGGTGTTAGAGTGCTGCTAAAGTAAGGCTGAAGGATGATCTGTAAATTTCTTTTTCCATCGGTGGGGCTGTTTCTCAGAATGTAATAATGATAATGATTATTTTTTTAAATAGTGGCATTTGTTAAATACCCATTATGTGCCAAAGGCTGTATTGATGATTGGGGTAGAAACTCGATCGTAAGGTTGGGCACAGCCATTGCCCCACGGAGACCTGAGTTGCTGCCGGAACACAGGAGTCCCTTCCTTTCTGGGCAGGGTGCCACAAGTCCCGAAGACAGGTCTGGTTAAATCTCTTGGCCTGTGAATCGCCACACCTCTGAGCTGGCCACAGGCCAAGGTCACCACTTATCTGCAGTTGTCCCACTCCAAGGGGTCCCCGCATTTGCTTGACAGCTGGGGATTTTGCCTGAACTTCTGGGTAATGGAAGTTGGCCTTCAGCATACAGTAAAATGCACGGCCAGTATGCTGTGAGACCAAGCAAGGGCTGCCTGTTCCTTCCCGATCTTCTTCAACTGAAAAGGTCAGAACCAGCAGGATTTGGGAAAAGGTCAACTTGCTATTTTCGGGACTTCCATGGAACCCAGAAGAGTCAAGGATAAGAAATGCCCTGCCAGGGTCTGCCTCTGTTCCCCAAGCCTTAGCCAGCTGTCCATGGAATTTAGCTCTCATTAACTGGGGCCAAAGGGCTGCAAAGGGGAGCAGCAGGGAGGGCTGTCTGGGTAACGCCCCTCTCACCAGGCTTCCAGAAGGAAAGACAGTAAGTGGATGGTGGGACTGGGCTTAAAAGAGTTCAGCCCACAGGTTCAGAGGAGGGTCCCTCCAGTCCAGCCCCAAGGACTAGATGCAGCCTGGAGAAAGAGTCTTGGCTTTTCCTTTTTTTCCAACAGGGAGCATTTGGTCTTCCCAGCCCCTCCTGAAGAGAACAGAAAGAATCAATGCCCTTTTCCTGATGAGCGTGTGAGAGAGTGGGTGTTCTTTCTTCATTATTTCTGTTTTAGAAGACCTTCTCCATGTCTAATTCTCACCAGTGAATTCTCTTCCAGGGCATAGTACAGTGCTCTGCATAGAGTAAACACTTAATAAATGCTATTACTACTACTATTACTACTACTACTACTACTACTACTACTACTACTACTACTACTTATCTTTCAACCATTTCAAGGGGAAATTGAAAAATACAAGCCTTCATGCTTTTTTATATCCCAGAGTAAGGTGCCCATAAACTGGGAAAAAATAATTTTGGCATGTGCTGGAACTATTTCCTTTAAGCCTCCCACTCCTTCCCCCGTCCACTGTCCATTCTCAATCTGCTGGGCCTACAATGCTCGGCTCTAAGGAATTTCAATTGCCTTTTATCCTGTTCAGGGTTGCTTTGAATTTAACTACATTTGGATGAGCTTTAGCTTGAAGGCTCCTTGTAGGCAAGGGATGTATATAGCAATTCTGTTGTGCTCTACTCTCCCAAGCTCTTAGTACTCACACAATAAGCAATCACAAAATACCACTGATTGATTGTTCAGTCCAGTGCTTAGGCTGTCATACTGGGGAATGTTTCATAATCAAACTATCGCTGTGATTTGCCTGATACCCCCTAAATAGAAGGAGAGCCGCATGGAAGGGGTGAAGACAATGAACTGAGAAACAGAGGCACGGTGGATAAGGGAGTGATGAGACCTTGCAGCTCATTTCATGGCTCCTCCATATTTATAATTTTTGATGTTATTTCTTAAGCAATTACTATGAGCCAGTCACTGTACTAATTGCTAGGGTATATAAATGCTAATCAGTTTGGATACATTTCAAGGGGCTTAATCCCCATTTTTCAGATGAACTAACTGAGACGTAAAGAAGATAAGTGACTTGTCCAAGGTCACATAGCGAACATGTGGCAGAGTCAGAAATAGAATCCAGGTCCTGCTCTTTCCCAGACCCACACTCTATCTACTAGGTTACATATATATAGGAAGAGTGGTCGCTTTGCATCTGGGTACCTGATTGCAATTTGATGCTTCATAACAGTAATAGGCAGGATGGCCTAATGGAAGGAGCAAATCAGGAGACCTGTGTTCCTCTCTCAGCCACTTGCTTGCTGTGAGACCTCAAGTAAGTCACTTAACTTTTCTGAGCCTCATTTTCTTCATCGATTAAATGGGGATAAATTTACCGGCTCTAATAGTAACAGCCACTTATTATTATCATTAAGGCATTTTATAGGGACTCACTATGCGCTAAGCACCATGAGAAGGAGCATGACCTAATGGAAAAAACAGGGGCCTGGGAATCAGAGGACCTGGGTTCTAATCCCAGGCCTGCCCCTTGCCTACTTTGTGACTTTGAGCAAGTCAGTTAATTTCTCTGTGATTCATTTGTAAAATAGGAACTCAGTACCTTTTCTCCTTTCCCCTTAGACTTTGAATCCCATGTGGGACACTGACTGTGTATGATCTGATCACCTTGTACTTACTCAGCACTTACTACAGTACATAGAATGTAGAAAGCACTCAAGAAATAATGCCATTATTGTTATTGTGGTTAATAAGAGTCAACAGCTCCAGCATGCTGCGTTTCTTCTACGCATTGGATTCTCATCCCTTTCCTTTAGTCTTGGTCTTAATTGGCGTCACCGTTAAGTGGCTGCTTTCCGCCAGAATGTGAACTCCCTGAGGGCAGGGTTAGGGTCTACAACCGCAGTATCCTCTACCAAACCTTTAGTCCTTTACCCTAAACGATAGACTGAAGGCTCCATGAGAGCATGGATTGTGTCTTCTAACTCTATTTGTACTCTCCCAGCCACTTAGTACAGTGTTCTGCACACAGTAGGCTCAAAGCTCCTTGAGGGAAGAGATTGTGTCTACCAACTGTACCATCTTATCCCTCCTACTTAGGCTGTGAAGAACCCTTTTTGCGACCTGATTATCTTGTACCTACCCCAGTGCTTAGTAGATAGTGTTCAGTCTGGAACTTAGTAATTGCTTAACAAATATTATTATTACTACCCAAGTTAACCCAAAATAGAGAACCCGGATGATTTGTAAAGACACTGATCGTTGGAAGAAGAACTCTGCTTAATGATTCTGCCATGTTGCTGGGACCGATTAGCAATAAGTATTGTGTGTGTGTGTGTGTGTGTGTGTGTGTGTGTGTGTGTTTGTAAGCAGTGGGGGGTGTTCCTTCTCTCCCACCCTTTATCTCCTCAGAAACATGAAAGGGCAGACAGATGATGCTTCCCTGCTGCTGCTCAGCTGTTGTGAACCCAAGAGATATTTTCCTCACTGCCTGGCAATCATGGAGCTGACCCTCCCACAGCTGGATCATGTTCCATTTTATTAGGCGAGGCTGCCATGAGTCTCAAACAGTGTCAAGAGCAACTGAGCTCTTAGAATACAGAGGGAAATTACAGGAAGAGTTCTTGATTTGCATTTGGGTAGCTGACTGCAATTTAAATGATGTAACCCAGTGCATCCTCTGGCAAGTCCTCAGTAAAAAAATACTAGGTCAAGGGCACTGGAGAGCTGTGGCTGCTTTCATCATGCTGTATCCTGCTAGGCTTGGCCTGTCATCTGGTCTCCCAGGGATCCTGTTGCCCGAAAGAGGGTGAACCAGCTGCTATTTCCACCCCAAGAAATGGACTCAGTTACCTACGTTCCATGGACTAGTTGCTTGGCGAGAGGTTCTTGTTGTTTCCTCCACATTCCCTCCGATCTTTCTTTTACTCTGGTTTCTGGGGCCTCCTTGCCCTCTACTCCTGTTCTCTTTCTACTAGAAAGGGAACAGCATTGGAGAAGCAGCATGGCGTAGTGGATAGAGAGCTGGCCTGGGAATCAGGAGGTCAAAGGTTCTAATCCCAACTCGGCCACTTGTCTGCTGTGTGACCTTGGGTAAGTCACTTCACTTCTCTGGGCCTCAGTTTCCTCATCTAGAAAATGGGGATTGAGACTGTGAACCTTATGTGGGACAGGGACTGTGTCCAGCCCACTTGGCTTGTATCCACCCAGCGCTTACTACTGTGCCCAGCACGTAGTAAGTGTTTAACAAATATCTTAATCATTATTGTTATTATTATTATTATTATTAAGAACTAGGAGAGAAGAGAGGGAAAGTCAGTCAATCAGCCAGTATTGTTTTTATTGAGCATTTACTGCATGCAGAACACTGTACTAAATAGTTGGGAGGATACAATATAACAATATAACAGTCGCATTCCCTGCCCATAATGAGCTCACAATCTAGAGGGCAAGACATACATTAATATAAATGAATAAAATTATTCATTCATTCAATAGTATTTATTGAGCACTTACTATGTGTAGAGCACTGCACTAAGCGCTTGGAATGTACAAATTGGCAACAGATAGACAGTCCCTGCCCTTTGACAGGCTTACAGTCTAATCGGGGGAGACAGGCAGACAAGAACAATGGCAATAAATAGAGTCAAGGGGAAGAACATCTCATAAAAACAATGGCAAATAAATAGAATCAGGGTGATGTACATCTCATAAAACAAAATAAACAAAATAAATGGGGTGATGAAAATATATACAGTTGAGCGGATGAGTACAGTGCTGAGGGGGTGGGAGGGGAGGGAGGAGGTGCAGGGAGCAGAGGGTTTAGTTGCGGAGAGGTGAAGGGAGGGGTAGAGGGAGCAGAGGGAAAAAGGGGGGAGCTCAATCTGGGAAGGCCTCTTGGAGGAGGTGAACTTTAAATAGGGATTTGAAGAGGGGAAGAGAATTAGATTGACGGAAATGAGGAGGGAGGGCATTCCAGGACCGCGGGAGGACGTGGCCCAGGGATCGACGGTGGGATAGGGGAGACCGAGGGACGGTGAGGAGGTGGGCGGCAGAGGAGCTGAGCGTGCGGGGTGGGCGGTAGAAAGAGAGAAGGGAGGAGAGGTATAAAGGGGCAAGGTGATGGAGAGCCTTGAAGCCTAGAGTGAGGGGTTTTTGTTTGGAGCGGAGGTTGATAGGCAACCACTGGAGGTGTTTAAGAAGGGGAGTGACATGCCCAGAACGTTTTTGCAGGAAGATGAGCCGGGCAGTGGAGTGAAGAATAGACTGGAGCGGGGCGAGAGAGGAGGAAGGGAGATCAGAGAGAAGGCTGACACAGTAGTCTAGCTGGGATATAACGAGAGCCTGTATTTATTCATTCATTCAATAGTATTTATTGAGCGCTTACTATGTGCAGAGCACTGTACTAAGCGCTTGGGATGAACAAGTCGGCAACAGATAGAGACAGTCCCCGCCGTTTGACGGGCTTACAGTCTAATCGGGGGAGACGGACAGACAAGAACAATGGCACTAAACAGCGTCAAGGGGAAGAACATCTCGTAAAAACAATGGCAACTAAATAGAATCAAGGCGATGTACAATTCATTAACAAAATAAATAGGGTAACGAAAATATATACAGTTGAGCGGACGAGTACAGTGCTGTGGGGATGGGAAGGGAGAGGTGGAGGAGCAGAGGGAAAAGGGGAAAATGAGGCTTTAGCTGCGGAGAGGTAAAGGGGGGATGGCAGAGGGAGTAGAGGGAGAAGAGGAGCTCAGTCTGGGAACGCCTCTTGGAGGAGGTGATTTTTAAGTAAGGTTTTGAAGAGGGAAAGAGAATCAGTTTGGCGGAGGTGAGGAGGGAGGGCGTTCCAGGACCGCGGGAGGACGTGACCCAGGGGTCGACGGCGGGATAGGCGAGACCGAGGGACGGCAAGGAGGTGGGCGGCAGAGGAGCGGAGCGTGCGGGGTGGGCGGTAGAAAGAGAGAAAGGAGGAGAGGTAGGAAGGGGCAAGGTGATGGAGAGCCTTGAAGCCTAGAGTGAGGACTTTTTGTTTGGAGCGGAGGTCGATAGGCAACCACTGGAGTTGTTTAAGAAGGGGAGTGACATGCCCAGATCGTTTCTGCAGGAAGATGAGCCGGGCAGCGGAGTGAAGAATAGACCGGAGCGGGGCGAGAGAGGAGGAAGGGAGGTCAGAGAGAAGGCTGACACAGTAGTCTAGCCGGGATATAACGAGAGCCCGTAATAGTAAGGTAGCCGTTTGGGTGGAGAGGAAAGGGCGGATCTTGGCGATATTGTAGAGGTGAAACCGGCAGGTCTTGGTAACGGATAGGATGTGTGGGGTGAACGAGAGGGACGAGTCAAGGATGACACCGAGATTGCGGGCCTGCGGGACGGGAAGGATGGTCGTGCCATCCACGGTGATGGAGAAGTCTGGGAGCGGACCGGGCTTGGGAGGGAAGATGAGGAGCTCAGTCTTGCTCATGTTGAGTTTTAGGTGGCGGGCCGACATCCAGGTGGAGACGTCCCGGAGGCAGGAGGAGATGCGAGCCTGAAGGGAGGGGGAGAGGACAGGGGCGGAGATGTAGATCTGCGTGTCATCTGCGTAGAGATGGTAGCAGTGAGATGGTAGCTGCGTAGTCATCTGCGCAGAGATGGTAGCCTGTAGCAGTGTAAAGGTGAGACAGGCAGGTCTTGGTAATGGATGGGATGTGTGGGGTGAACAAGAGAGACGAGTCAAAGATGACACCGAGGTTGCGGGCCTGAAGGACGGGAAGGATGGTCGTACCATCCACGGTGATAGGGAAGTCTGGGAGAGGACCGGGCGTGGGAGGGAAGATGAGGAGCTCAGTCTTGCTCATGTTGAGTTTTAGGTGGCGGGCCGGCATCCAGGTGGAGACATCCTGGAGGCAGGTGGAGATGCGAGCCTGAAGGGAGGGGGAGAGGACGGATATGGTAGATGTGCGTGTCATCTGCGTTGAGATGGTAGTCAGAGCCGTGAGAGCGAATGAGTTCACCAAGGGAGTGAGTGTAAATGGAGAACAGAAGAGGGCCAAGAACTGACCCCTGAGGAATTCCAACAGTTAAAGGATGGGAGGGGGAGGAGGCGCCTGCGAAGGAGACCGAGAATGACCGGCCAGAGAGATAAGAGGAGAACCAGGAGAGGACGGAGTCCGTGAAGCCAAGGTGAGATAAGGTGTGGAGGAGGAGGGGATCATAAGTGCTGTGGGTTTGGGAGGGGGGGATGAATAAAGGGAGAAAGTCAAGGTGATAGAGAGGAAATGGGAGAAGAAATGAGGACATAGACAAGGAAGGCCTCTTGGAGGACGGACGTGTGTCTTCAATAAGGCTTTGATATCGGGGAGAGTAATTATGTGCTGGCTTAAAGGAGGGAGGGCACTCCAGACTAGGGACAGGGTGCGTGTGAGAGATCTGCAGTGAGATAAATGAGATTGGGGCACATTGAGAAGGTTGGCATTAGAGGAACAAAATATAGGGGCTGGGTTGTAGTAAGAGAGTAGCAAGGTGAGTTGGAGGCGACAAGGTGATTGAGTGCTTTAAAGGAGTTTCTGTTTGATGAAGAGGCAGATAGGCAACCACTGGAGGTTCTTGAGAAGTGGGGAAACATGGCCTAAATGCGTTTTTGTAGAAAACCGTTCTGGGTAGCCAAGTGACTGGAGTATGGACGGGAGTGGGTGAGACAGGAGACGGGGAGAACAGCCAGGAGGCTGAAACAGTAATCAAGGCAGGATAGGATAGTGCCTAACAGGAAAGTCTAGTGCCTTGCCTCTCTATGGCTCTGGCCCTTAGTTTAGTCTCTGGAAGGTTTAGAGTTTTGGATTCTGTTAGTCAGAACTCCAAATGGGTTCTCCCTGTGTCTCCCATTAGCAAGAAATATCTTGGTTTGAGTCTGAATGGGGAGCATACCTAGTTCACCCCACCTGAATATCCAACAGCAAGAGACATTTGCTGGGTGAACAGAATTGAATTTGTTGCTGTGTCCCCTGGCAGTCACCCTCCACAGACTTGGCTCTACTGACTGTTCTTTAGAGACCCCAGCCAATGGGCTCACAGTCTTATTGCCTGTGGTTTGCCTAAGCACCCCACCAGGGGGTGGAGGAACTCCGGTCACTTTCCTTCCAACCCACACCATCTACCACTCTGGCTCAGCAAGGACTTGCATGATGCATATGCTTGGTGTGACCATGCAAATAAGTCTCTTGCGATGTGAAAATCTCAACTTCGCCACTGCACATGTCAAATCACCATGTTGTCCTACATAGAGTAAGTACTTAATAACTTTATTACTACTTCTACTACTTACTTTTATAGCCTGAGCAGTACCCAAGCACATGGTGGAACTCTCCACTGTTCACTGATCAATCCAATTTCTGTCCAACCTCACCTGTAGCCTTCTCTCTCAGCCTTTGCCTTGTACCGGGACGTTTCCAACTCCTTATAGTAATCCAGTACTGATGGCACTGGTGGGAGGCACCTTCCCAGCTCAAAAGGAGGTCAAACATTTCAACAGACTGCTGCTCTGAATTAGAGGCAGACTCAAATCCATCTTGCGGAATAAAGTACCAAGCAAATCAGGCTGTCAAGAAGTTGAACCTTGTTGAGCCCAAAGTTGCCTGATCAATGCCCACAGGAGTCATCAGTGCCTGTCAGCTCAGTTTGTTTCTCTCTATCTTAACCATTGAAATTGTGATATTTGTGAAGCCCTTACTATGCCCCAAGCACTGTACTAAATTGGGAAGTAACCTGGTCTAGTGGAAAGAGCACGGGCCTGGGAGTCAGAAGGAGCTGAATACTAATTCCAAATCTGCCAAGTGGTTACTGTGCGACCTTGGGCAAGTCGTTTAACTTCTCCATGCCTGAGTTTCCCAGACTCCAGTTTCCAGGAGTCAATACCCCCTACTTAGACTATGAACCCTATTCAGGATAGGGAGTATGTCTGACCTAATTACATAGTAAGTGCTTAACAAACACCATTAAAAAAAAGAGATAATCGGGATGGACAAAGTCACTATCCCACATGGGGCTCACAGTCTTTGAAGCAGCAAGAACAGGTATTGAATTCACAGTTTACAGATGAGATAACTGAGGCACAGAGAAGTTAAATGATTTGCCCAAGGTCACAGAGGAGGCAAATGGCACAGTCAGGCACAGGAGGCAAATGGCACAGTCAGGATCACAGCCAGGTTTTTTTTTCCTTATGCTACAGCATGGCGACTGTGTGTGAAAAGATGGTGGTAAATATTATCCATGCAATCCTCACACTTATGAAGCAATTGGTTTCTGAAAACTGTATTTTAAATTGCGATGTTGTAAGTTAGAAGAACCTATCCCCTCCTGGGCAATTTGAAAAATGGGGGAAAAGTTCCTGAACCAAGTTCAGATATTCGAGAATCAGCGTGGCTCACTGGAAAGAGCACGGGCTTTGGAGTCAGAGGTCATGGGTTCGAACCCCGGCTCTGCCACTTGCCAGCTGTGTGACTTTGGGCAAATCACTTAACTTCTCGGTGCCTCAGTTCCCTCATCTGTAAAATGGGGATTAAGACTGTGAGCCCCACGTGGGACAACCTGATTCCCCTGTGTCTACCCCAGCGCTTAGAACAGTGCTCTGCACATAGTAAGCGCTTAACAAATACCAATATTATTACAACCTGATTACCCTGTGTCTACCCCAGCGCTTAGAACAGTGCTCGGCACATAGTAAGCGCTTAACAAATATCAACATTATTATTATATTCTAGGTGAGAAAAAGTTTATATTAATGTATTTGTATTTAAATTGCAATCATACATAGACTTAAAAATAAAAAGATTAAAATATACCATATGAAGAAATACACAATGTGTCTTGTGTATTTACCTCAAATTATCCCAAAACCGTGGAGTAGATTTAAACCCTTTATTTTTTTTCCTTTCTTAATAAATAGACTCATGAGAAGGAATAATTAGATGAGATTTCCAAGGGATTTTGAGGTAATTAGGAGGGATTTTTCCAAGAGTTCTTGCATGGAGTCTTCTCAGAATTCTTGGCTGTACTGCTGCTGGACCTCAAAATCAAAGAGGCATCCCTGAGAAGTCAACTACCAAGTGGTTCCAAACAAATTCTACATATGTAGGGGAGAGACAGTGACAATACCATCATCCCCCATGTATCACAAACCTATAACCTTGGCATTTTCTTCAACTAATCACTGTCATTCAGCCTGCATATTCATTTGTCTCCAAATACTACTGGTCCTACCTTCACAGTATCCCTAGAATCTGCCCCTTCCTCTACATCCACAGTGCTACCATGCTAACCCTAGGTCTTCTCTTATCCTGCCTTGACTACTGCATCAGCTTCTTCACTGACCTCCCTGCTTCCAGTCTCATCACAATCCAGTCTATATTTCACTCTGTTACTTAGGTCATTTTTCTCAAAAATCACTCAGTCCATGTCTCTCCACTTCTCAACCTTCAAAAGTTGCCCATCCAACTTTCCATCAAGCCACATTTTTACTACCCTCCCTTACCATCATCTTTAAGGCATACAATCAGACAACTCCTACTTATCTTAGCTCTTCTCCCACTGTCATCCAGCTCACACTCTTTGCTCCTCTAACACCAACCTACTTAACTTATCTTCTAGACTGTGAGCCCATCTTCTAGGCTGTGGGCCCATTGTTGGGTAGGGATTGTCTCTATTTGTTGCTGAATTGTACTTTCCAAGCGCTTAGTACAGTGCTCAGCACACAGTGAGCACCCAGTAAATATGATTGAATCAATATGAATGATCTCATCTCACTCACTGTCGACCCCCTGCTCACATCTCTCCCCCTTCATATCCAATAGACTACCTCCCTCTCTAACTTCAAGACCCTATCTTCAAAATCATAGCTCATCCAGAAAGGTTTTCCTGACTAACTTCTCATCTCCTCATATTATTCTTATTCTCTTCTGCATCACCTGTGCCCTCAGGTCTGTACCCATTAAGCATTTAGAGACTCAACCCATCCCCAGAGTACCTATGGAACAAGTCCATATACTCTTTTGCTTCCCCTGTCTGTAATGTCTCTTTTCCCAGTTATTTATAAGCTCCTTATAGGCAGTGACTGTGTCATATAGCACTCTATTGTGTTTTCCCAATAATTCAGTACAGGGCTTTGCACAGTAAAAGCTCTCAGCAAATGCCACTGATTAATTGACAAGGAGAGTAGAAAGACAAATCAATTAATAATACATTTTGAGTGTTTACTCTGTGCAGAGCCCTGTACTAAGAGCCTGGGAGAGCAAAATAGGCTAGGTAGGCATGGTCTCTGCCATCAAGTAGCTTGGGTTCTAATCCCTACTCTGTCACTTGTGTGTTGTGTGACTTTGGGCAAATCACTTAACTTCTCTGTGCCTCAGTTCCCTCATCTTGTAAAATGGGGATTAAGACTGTGAGCCCCACTTGGGACAACGTGATTGCCTTGTTTCCCCTCTCCCCCTCCCCCCGACCCCGACCCAGTGCTTAGAACAGTGCTTGGCACATAGTAAGAGCTTAACAAATACCACCATTATTATTATTATATATCTAGTGGAGAAGACGGACTCTAGAATAATTTGCATGTAGGGGAAGAAATCAACTTTAGAGATGTATTTCATGTTGTTATTACAAGGGGTGGGCTGAGTGCTTAAGAGGCCATTTTGTTGGAGAGGAAGGGGTTGATTTGGTAAATGCTATGAAGGCAGAACGTAAAGAATTGGGTGAAAGACTGAATATGTTAGAGAAAGAGCTGGTGATGATCCATGCAGTAATTCTAGTGATGAGCTGAATGACCTGATGCAGCAGCAGACAGAAATGATATGTCACTGTTTCTCTTGCCCTCTCTTACATTTCCCGAGTATTCTGTTGTAATTATTCAAAGTTTGTTGGAGCCCAGTCCCTACCCAGGGGCAGGCAAGCACTAGGGCGGGAACACTCCTGACATGTTTTTCTAAAAGTAATCAGAACTTCCTCTATCATCCATCCCTCTGTTGTAGCTCCCCAGGGGTTGCCTCTCCCATAAAGGAGAGCAGACCAGCTGGCAGGTTGTAACACCTGTCACGCAAAACTGAGTTTTTTCTTGTGAAATCTCTGAGGACTCAAGCTAATAGCAGCAACAGAAAGTGGGGGTTAGCTGGCAGCCAGATGGAGAGGGACAGGGCTGGCAGGGAGAGCTCCCCGGGATATCACTATATCTATCGGGGCAAGGAGCATCCAGGCCCCCTGCCTGGAGCCACTGAGTGAAGTCCCCCCAGCCAGGCCCAGCTAGATCAGGCAGCAGGGCTGCCCTGAGCCAGAGGAATATCCAAGGCCATGTTGTCAGAGCAGATATTTGTCTCTCCCCATCCCCCCCTCCCACCTCCCTGCCCTCCACTGTCCCCAATCTCCATCCAGTCCCTTCCCAGACAATGGCAGCCTCCCAAAGCAGCGAACTAGCTGAGCCAGCAGCCACTCAGCTCCTCCTCCTCCAGCCCCTCTTTCCCTCCTGCCGTTGAGCACCTCTGGGACCCCTGACCTCCGATCACCCAGGCCAATGGAGCTGGAGGCCTGGACTGCGGCCTCTGCCACCGCTGCTGCCCCTTCCATGGCCACGCCATCACCACTGCTGCATGGCCCCTCAACAATCTGTGACTCCCTCCTATAAGGTTGCAAAGTCAGAGGCTGGGCCAGACTGGAGTGGACTACCGCCATTCCTGACTCCTCCAACTTCCTCCCTGTTCCCCGCAGAACCAGTAGCCAGGCCGGAAACATCATTGAACAGAAAGGTGGAGTAGACAGATGGGAAGTGGGAGGAAGGTCAGAGCCAGGGCAGGGGGAGAGAAGGGGGAGAAGGACGGGAAACCACCAAGGAGGGAGGGGCTGGATTTCAGAGCACCAACCTCAACCTGTAAAGTAGGATTCAGGATCATAGAAGTAAAGCAGGGCATAAATTCAGAAACAGATGAAGTGTCATTTGTCAAAAATTGGTATTTATGATAATTACTGTGGTATTTTGTAAGAGCTTACTACGTGCCAGGCTCAGTACTAAGAGCTGGGGTACATATAAGGAAATTGGGTTGGATACAGTCCCTGGGAATCACAGTGTTAATCCTAATTTTACAGATGAGAGAATTGAGGCACATAGAAGTGAAGTGACTTCCCCAAGTTTATTCAACATTCATTTAATTATTCATTCAGTCGTATTTATTGAGCACTTACTGTGTGCTGAGCACCGTACGAAGCACTTGGAAAGTACAGTTCAGCAACAAATCCCGGACAAGTAGCAGACAAGTGGTGGAGCCAGGATTAGAACCCAGTTTCTTCTGACTACCAGGCACTGGGAGAGATACAAGGTAGTTGGGTTATCCCACGTGGGGTTCACACTCTTAATCCCCATTTTGCAGATGAGGTAACTGAGACACAGAGAAGTTAAGCGGCTTGCCCAAGGCCACACAACAGACAAATGGTGAAGCCGGGATTAGAACCCACATCCTCTGACCCCCCAACCACTGCTCTTGCCACTAAGACACACTGCTTCTATCAATTATAAATTGCCCTTCCATCGGAATATTGAAGAGAATTTCATCAACTACCTCTTGCTGTCTTTCTGCTAAGGCCTAAGTGGTAAAGAGATTAGCCTCTATTCAGAAAATAGAGAATTGAGGACAGAGATGAGACTGGAATCTCTGGATTTTCTCTACTGAAAGAAGTTACTCGGTCAAGGAATGTATCATTAAAAATCAACGTACCTTTATTTTCATTACCACCATGACATTTTCCTCAAGACTAACTGTTCTGAATGAAAACACATGTAACCATTTCCTTCTTCATTTTCACACTGTTTACAGAGAAAGTTTAGTGTTTTGCAGTTTAGTGTTTACAGGCTAAAAGTGGCTCCATGTCAGAGATCTGCATTAACAGGTTGTCATCGAAAATCTCCATCATGGCAGCTGTGGTCCAGGGAAATCATTAAAAATGTTTCTCCTTACTTTCTTAACCTATTTAATAATAATGATGATGACTATGAAGATGATGATCGTATTTATTGAGCGCTTACTATGTGCATAGCACTGTTCTAAGTGTTTGGGAGAGTCCAGTGCAACACAATAACTATGTTCCCTGCCCACAACCAACTTACAGTCTACAAACCTTTCCACTGAATGCAAGGAAGCACCATAATAAAATAGAGTTTTAAAACTACAAAATAATCTGTAAGTCTTTTTTTTTCTTTTTTCTTTTGTGTTTTTTAAAACCATGCTGTGCACGTTAGCACTGGGGAGGCTGAGAGGATGCAGGTCTCGGCTGTTTGAGGTTATCCGTTGCATATCTGCCCCATCTCCCTTTGCAGGATGATGCAGGGAAAGTGTCAACAAGGTTGAAGAGCTCAGCGGGGGTGATGAGGGACATGTTGCATTCCTTATCTGTGTCATGCTTGTCCAAGACCATGGTTGTGATTGTGCACAGAAGCATGTGCAGGAGGAGTCAGAGTTGAAACGCAAGAGCTGAAGGCTCTGATTCTTCCAAAGAATGCTGGGAAGACCCCTACCAATTCAATCACCATCATATGCATTCCCGACTGCAGCCAGTAGTAGAGAACGTGGGCCATGGGAGTGGACATGATGATCAGGCTCCTCTTCTCATAAAACTGATCCAGAAGGGCAGCCACCAACCTCACATCCACATTCATGGTCATGGCCTTGCAGGTCGGGTCCATGCCTGACCAGGCTAAATACTAGCATTTGTAACTACATAAGAAGCATTGTATTAAACACTGGTGAGATTAAATCAGACCAGATGCAGTCCCTATCCCACTTGGTGATAGGGGTTCTTGGAGGGAAAAATAGTCATCAATAGTATTAATTGAGTAACCTATGTGTGCAAGGCACTGCACTAGGCGTTTGGATGGTACAGTAGAAGACAGAGACAGACAAACAAAAAAACTCATAAATTGGAGAAATCAATTGTAGTCATTAAGCACTTCTTGTGTGCCAAGCACTACAGAAAGAGCTTGGGAGAGTACAATATAAACTAAGTTGATAGATGGTTCCCCACCCACACTGAGCTTAGTGTCTAGAGATAGTGCTCAAATAGTAGAGAATGTAAACAATATGTACACAAGTGCATTCAAATGACATGAGTGTAAAGTGGGAAGGTAGCACAGAAATGCTGAGAGAAGACCTGGGAAAAAAAATGAATCATGGAAATCCCCCTGGAGGAGGTAGGATTTAAGAAGGAATTTCTAGATGGAGAGTGCTACAAACCTTGTGACTTTGAAGAAGAAGTCCCAGTTGGGAGGAAGTGCATGGGCCAGGAGTCATGAGAGAGACTGTAGTAAATGAAGGCAACTTAGAAGGTGAGCTTGGAAGGATCAGAAAGTTTGAGCTGGGTTGTTGAAGGAGATGAGTTTGAAGAGGAAGCAGGGAAAGTTGATAAAGTGATTTAAAGCCAATGGTCGTAGATTTCTGCCTGATGGAAAGATAAACGGGTATCTTCTGGAGGACCTTGAGAATAAGGGAGAAATATGCAGAAAGATGATCAAGGCAACAGAGTGAAGTACTGATGGAAAAAAAAAAAAAGACTGGAGGCAAGGAGACCAGTGAGGAAGCCTAGAAAATAGTCTATGCAGGAAATGATGACCACCTGCACCAGGGTGGTAGCCAATTTGAAGGTAAAAGACAATTCTGGGCAATGTTGTAGAGGAAAACAACAGGTTTTTACAACAGGATGCATGTGTTGGAACAAAGTGAGGAATCTAGGGTAATGCCAAAGTTGTAGAATTTAGAAATGGGTCAAAAGAGATGGGAAAGAAGATAAAATTTTGGAAAGGAGTTCAGTTTTTAACATACTGAGTTTGAGACACTAGAAGATATCCATGCAGAGATAACACGAAGGTCGAAGACAGTGCAAGATTGCTGATGGCGGGAGAGGTCAGGGCTAGCAAGGTAGATTAGGAATTCTTCTGGATAGAAGTGGGAACTGAAGCTATTGGAGTGGATGAGCTCCCCAGGAGAGAAAGAATGAAGTGAGAAGAGAACCCAGGACAGAGCCTTGAGAGATTCCCACAGTCTGGAGGAAGAGCCAGCAAAAGAGCCTGAAAAAGAGAGAATAGAGAAGCTGGTGAATAGTCAGGAGAGAACTAAGATGGTGAACCAGCAATAGTGTCTCTGGGAGGAGGGACTGGTCTAGAGTGGCTGAGGTGGCTGAAAGGTCTAGGGGACTCTAGACTGTAAACATGTCCTCTAGACTGTAAATTCATCCTCTGGACTGTAAACTCATCGTGGGTAGGGAATATGTCTATTGCTATATTGTACTCTCCCAGGAGCTTAGTACAGTGCTCTGCACAGTAAGCACTCAATAAATATGATTGACTGACTGACTGACTGACTAGAATGTGAAAAGCAGCATGGCCTAGTGCTAAGAACACACATCTGAAATCAGAGGATCTGAGTCCTAATCTGGGCTCCGCCACTTGTCTGCTATGTGAATTTAGTCAAATCACTTAACTTCTCTGTTTCTCAGATACCTCATCTGTAAAATGGGGATTAAGACTGTGAACCCCAATTAGGATGTGCACTGTGACCAATCTGATCATCTTGTACCTGCCTTAATGTTCAGTACAGTGCCTATATCATAGTAAATACTTAACAAATGCAATATAAAGAAAAAAAGATGGGGGAGATAACCCACCCCCTCACCTCCCCTCTGCTTCTCAGAGAGCATATTGCTGCCACATTTCTGGGCTTGAAGAAAAATAGAAATTACTTCACTGATGCCTCTGACACTTGGGTATGTTTTTGGCCACAATAATAATATAGAGAACAATAAAAACAAGAGCAGCAATAAAAATAATAATAATAAATAATGGCATTTGTTAAATGCTCACTAACTGTCAAGGACTATACTAAGCACTGAGGTAGATACAAGAATAATTAGGCCAGACAACAATCCCTGTCCATATAGGGTTCACAGGCAAAGTAGAAGGGAGAATATGTACTGAATATCCATTTTACAAATGAGGAAACTGAGACACAGAGAAGTTAGGTGTCTTGTCCAAGCTTCCACAGAAGGCAAGTGGCAGAGCGGATTTTGAACCCAGGTCCTTTGACTCCCAGACAAGTATTCTACTAAGCTAGTCTACTTGGTGAGTTTGTATATCTGTTCCAGCTGTAAAAGACATAATCTATTCTTCCAGGAAGTCCTTCGTCTGTTCCAGGCTACCTTTCCGAGCTACAACATTGTTTCTTTTTTGAATTGAGTTTGTCTGCCCACTTGTTCTTTACGATCTCTCCCTTTGGCGCTAGACACTGGGCTTTCATGAATCACCCAGATCCCAGGACTTGATATTTCCTTCACTGCCTACATGGAAATTTTTTTTCTGCAATTTTTAACTTCTAATTTTGATCAAATGAGCTTTGAAGGTTAAAAAAAATGAAGGTGCCTCTCTTGCCTAGCTTGTGTCTCTCTTTCACCTCTACCCATGGAGCGAGTTCTGGGTTTTGACTCATTTCAAGAAGAGAAGTGTAGCCAGAAGGATCTGGGAGTGCAAGAACGTGGGTTCTAACCCCAATTCTGCTGTTTGCCAGCTGTGTTACCTTTGACAAGAAAGGCCATATGTCTGGGAGTCAGAGAATCTGAGTTTTCATCCTGGTTCTGCCACTTGCCTCCAGTGCGAAATTGTGTAAGTCACCTAACTTCTCAGGGCCTTGATTTCAATTTCCCAATGCACTTAACAACACTACCATTCTCCCGGGCATTCAAGCGCATAACCCATTATTTCCCTATGGCCTGGGAGCCAGAAAACCCGGGTTCTAATGCTAATAATAATAATAATGATGATGGTATTTGTAAAGCACTTATGATGTGTCAAACACTATTTTAAATGCTGTGGTAGATCAAGCTAATCAGGTTGGACACAGTCCCCATTCCAATAGGGGTTCACAGTCTTAATACAGATGTGGTAACTGAAGCATAGAGAAGTTAATTGACTTGCCCAAGGTCACACAGCAGACAAGTGGCAGATCCAAGATTAAAACTCACATCCTTCTGACTCTCAGGCCCATGCTGTCTCCACTGCTTCTAATCCTGCTTCTAGTGCTTGCCTGCTGTGTGACCTTGGACAAGTCACTTAACTTTTCAATGCCTCAGTTTCCTCACCCATTTACTTGTGGGTTTGTTTTTGTTGTTGTTAAGCATCTACTACATGCCAAGCACTGACCTAAGTGTTGGGGTAGATACAAGATGGTTAGGAATCACATAAGGCTCACCATTTGAGTAGGAGGGAGCATAGGTATTGGATCCCCTTTGTGAAGATGAGGGAATTGAGGTCCAGAGAACTTTAGTGACTTGCTCAAGATCACTCAGCAGATAAGTGACAGAGCTGGCATTAGAATCCAGATTCTTTGACTCCCTGACCTGTGCTTTTTCCACTGTGCTACACTTCAATAGCTGTCCTCCCCCCTATTTAGACTGTGAATGCTATGTGAGTCAAAGACTGTGTCTGTCCTAATTATCTCAAATTTGCTCCAATGCTTAGCGTAGGCTCTGCACTTAAATAAGTGTTCAACAAATACCACATTATTATTATTGTGTGGGAAAAGAGAAGAAATGCCAAACAAAATTCACCCGGCTTCTCTTTGCCCTCTCCACAAGAGACAGATAGAAAGATAAGCCCCATCAGTTTGCTCTTTACTTAACCCAGCCTAAACCACCATTCACCTTGATGATGAGAAGCAGTAAGACTGTGGGTCACTCAGATTTTCCCTTTGGGGTGGAGTCTGAGCCCCGACTGAGGTGCAAGGCTGAGTCAGTCTCCAAGGCAAAGGACCTACTTATAGATAGGGTGGTAACTCAGAAGATGCTGCAGTGGCTACTGATTTCAGATCTCATGTTCTCTGAGGAAGTATTTGGTAGCCAAGGGCAGTTGGGTGAAGGAGATGGTGTAGTGTCACATTTCTGATTCATCATTACCCAGCATATAAAGCTACAACATTCCAATTAACATCATTACTGGCATTAAATACCCAGTGCCGTGCCCCACTGTAAAGCAAATCAAATTGACCCCATTCTTGCCCTCAAGAAGCTTTCCTTTTAAACCATTTCTCTTCCATACATGTCTGCAGGTTCCGTTGAGTTTTTACTCACAATAAATGCCAAAAGGCATTAAAAAATCAAAGCAGCCTATCACACTGGACCATAAGAATTCCTATGATTCTGAGGCACTCAGATGCAGCTGGAATGCTTTCTTTTGCCCTTTTCCATTTCTCACCTGCAGAATCCCCTTATCCTTCCAAAGGCCACTCAAGGAATGGCATTTGGAGCTAACGGAGCATTAGGAAAGCCAGTCAGAGGAGCCATACTTTCAAGAGTACGCCTTCACAAATGCACACCTCCATCAGCTTCCTCTTCCTTATACCCACTTAATCTTCAATTTCTCATGACCTGATGCATTCATTCATTCATTCATTCACTCACTCATATTTTTTGATGCTTACTGTGTGCAGAGCACTGTACTAAGTGCTTGGGAGAATACAATACAACAGTAAACACATTCCCTCCTAGACGAGATAGTCTAGGCAGGAGAAGACAGATATCAATACAAATAAATAAACTCTAGCTGTATACATAAGTGCTGTGGGGCTGGGAGGTGAGAAGAACAAGGAGAACAAGTCAGGAGGACTCAGAAGGGAATGGGAGAAGAGGCAACGGGTGCTTAGTCTGGGAATGCCTTTTGGCGGAGATGTACCTTCAGTGAGGCTTTGAAGTTGGGGAGAGTATTGTCTGTCGGATTTGAGGAGAGAGGGCATTCTAGGCCAGAGTCAGGACATGGACTAGAGGTCAGTGTTGAAATAGGTGAGATAGAGGGACAGTGAAAAGATTAGCATTAGAGGAGCGAAGTGTGCAGCCTGGATTGTACAAGGAGAATAGTCAGGTGCGGTAGGAGGGGGAGAGGGGGAGAGTGCTTTAAAGCCAATGCTAAGGTGGTTTTGTTTAACGCGGAGGTGGTTGGGCAACGACTGTAGTTTTTTTGAGGAGTGGGGTGTCATGCACTGAATTTTTTTTGCAGAAAAATAATCCAGGCAGCAATATTAGTATGGATTGGAGTTGGGAGAGACAGAAGGCTGGGAGGTCAGCAAGGAGGCTGATACAGTATTCCAAGTGGGATAGGATGAGTGACTGTATTAACAAGGTATGGTGTAGTGGTTAGAGCATAGGCCTGGGAGACAGAAGGCCATAGGTTCTAATGCCAGATCCACCACTTGTCTGCTGTGCGATTTTGAGAAAGTCATGTCACTTTTCTGGCCTCAGTTACCTCATCTATAAAATGGGGATTGAGACTGTGAGCCCCATGTGGCCCAGGGACTATGTCCAGCCCAATTTGCTTGAATCCAACCCAGCAATTAGAACAGTGCGTGGCACATTGAAAGAACTTAACAAATACCATAATAATAATAATTCCTATTATTATTAGCAATTTGGTTGGAGAGGAAAGGGCAGATTTTAGTGATGTTGTGAAGGCGGGACTGACAGGATTTAGCGATGGATTGACTATATGAGTTGAATGAGAGTAAGAAGTCAAGGATAACCCAAAGATTATGGGCTCAATGTGAGACAAGAAGGATGGTGGTGCTGTCTACAGTAATGATAAAGCCAGAGGAAGAAAGGGGTTTGTGTGGGAAGATATGGAGTTCTGCTTTGGACATGTTAAACTTGATGTGTTGGGAGGACATCCAAGTAGAAATATCATGAAGGCAAGAGAAAATGTGAGCCTGCCAATAGGGAGAAAGTCAGGGCTGGAATTGTAGGTGTGGATATCATCCACATAGAAGTGGTAGTTGAAGCTAGAAGAGTGAATGAGTTCTCCAGGAGAGTGAATGTAGATGAAGAATAAGGACCCAGAACTGAACCTTGAGGGACACCCGCGTTTAGAGGGTGGGAGACAGAGGAGGAGCCCAGTTGGGGTCTGGTGGATTTGAACAGGGAGGAAGTTCCAGACAAGAGGGAGGATGTGAGCTAGGGTTCTGAGGCAGGAATGTTGAGCAAGAAGGCAGGGTGAGAAGATCTGCTTGGAAGAAGCAGCATGGCTCAGTGGAAAGAGCCCGGGCTTGGGAGTCAGAGGTCTTGGGTTCAAATCCTGGCTCTGCCCACTTGTCAGCTGTGTGATTGTGGACAAGTCACTTAACTTATCTGTGCCTCAGTTACCTCATCTGTAAAATGGGGATTAACTGTGAGCCTCACATGGGACAACCCGATTACCCTGTATCTATGCCAGCACTTAGACCAGTGTTCTGTACATTGTAAGCGTTTAACAAATGCCAACATTATTATTATTATTAATGAAAGAATGGAGTAGATTAGAAGGAGGGAGGAAAGGGATGAGGGCTTGCCTAAAAGTAATATTAATATTTATTGAGTTCCCACTAGGAGAAATGTACTGTACTAAGTTCTTATGAAGGTACAGCAGAAAGAAGTGACATGTTCTCCTGCCCACAAAGGGTGTGTTCCTTAACACTATAAAGCCAAGGGTCACTTCGTCTTCTCTTGCTCCCTTGTTCTTTGGATTTTCAGCCACTATTCACCCCTTCACTGTTGTGCTGTACTCTTCCAAGTGCTTAATGCAGTGCTTTGCACAAAGTAAGTGCTCAATAAATATGACTGATTCACTGATTGATTGATATTTATTAAGCATTCTACTCCAAGTTTTATGTTAAACACTGAATTCGATAATATGCAAACAAACTACATACGATACACACTTCACAAGGTGCTCACAGTCCAAGAGGCACGAAGGATAGGTATTTTATCCTCTCTTTACCGAAGAGGAAACTAAAGCACAGGGAAGTTAGTGACTTTTCCAAGGTCACACAAAAGACAAGAAGAAGAGCAGGGATTAGATTCCAGGTCTGACTCATAATCGGTACCCTTTCCATTAGGTTTCTGCTTCTTTAATGGCACATAATGCTACTAATAATTATTATGGTATTTGTTAAGTGCTTACTGTGCGCCAAGCATGGTTACAAGCCCTGGGGAAGATAGAAGGTAATCAGCTTGCCCTACATGGGGCTCAGAATCTTAATCCCCATTTTACAGATGAAGTAAATGAAGTACAAAGTAGTAAAGTGACTTGATGGAATTAGAACCCACTGCCTCTGACTCCCAAGCCTGTGTTCTTTCCAATAAGCCATGCTGCTTCTCAACATCATTTCTGGTTGTTCTTTTGGAGGATTGGATCCCGCAGGCTGCATTATAGAGTTCACCAAAAGTCCCCAACTGAGGTATATTCAAATTCTTTGAGCTTGGTAACATTAATTAATTCATTCATTCATTCATTCGAATTGAATTTATAAAGCACTTACTGTGTGCAAAGCACTGTACTAAGCACATGGGAGAGTATAACAACAAACAGACATAATCCTGCCCACAATGAGCTCATGGTCTAGAGGGGGAGATAGATGGTAATACAAATAAATAAATAGATAAATGAATAATTAAATTACAGATACAAACATATGTGCTTTTGGGATGGGAAGAAGGATGAATGAAGGGAACAAGTCAGGGCAACCCTGAAGGTAGTGGAAGAAGAGAGAAGGAAGGTTTAGTCAAGGAGGTTTTCTTGGAGGAGATGTGCCTTCAATAAGGCTTTGAAGTAGTGGGAAGCAATTATCTGTCTGATATGAGGATGGAGGGTATTCCAGGCCAGAGGTAGGATGTGGGTGAGAGGTTGGTGGCAAGATAGACAAGATTGAAGTATAAGGTATACCTCCAAGGTATACCAGGATAAGCATCACTTTCTCCTCTTTAATTTTAAAACCATTTGTATACTTAGGGAAAAATCAATCCATGTGTTTCTGATTGACTTAGACTTTAATTCATCCACGTATTATTTTTCAAGAGCAAACTAATGTCCAAGTTGCGTTTTACCTAGATGAAACCAATTAAATCTCATAAAGATTTGAATTGAACTGTGATCTCTTGGAAGTTTGTGCAGAAATGTAGCTTCAAATGATCTTGGGGCAATTCCATATTGAAAGTCTTTTTATATTCATTGTGCGGATTTCCTCTCTCTGTCTCTCTCTGTCAGTCTCTGTCTCTCTCTCTCTTTTTCTTTTTCCTTTTGGGTTCTTTCTTCTGCTTGAAGGAAATGCCCCATTCTTCAGGCCCTGGAATATCATTAGGGCCAGGCACACTGCATACCTGAAGCAGTGTACATGTTTGCTCCAGGAAAACCTGCTTATTGACAATTAATTCTGTGGTCAGTTTGTAGCTGTTGCCACAACTCTGCCCAAGGGAGGCCATACAGTCATACGTTTCTCATTAGAACCCCAAGTTCCCAGTGGGGAGACTTTTCAGAATCCAACAGTTTATGACACACACCAAAATGGCATAAACCGTTATTCCTGCCTCAAATCACAGCCTATAGGGTATCATGGCCCACATATCCTCTTACTATAAGGATCATAACAGGATTTGCTATTATTAAATGCCACCTTCCCCCTCCCAACTCACCACTGGCAGAGCCTTTTGCACTGTGCACAAATAGTATACAACCTAGAGTTGAGGCTCCAGAAAGAGCCCCACATGAATCAGACCCAACCACACAGGTCCCAGATGGGCTGATGCAAAGTCAAATCTAGCTGGGCTGAGACAGATTCACACAAACAATTCCTTCTACTGCTAATTGGTTGATGACCAAAGGAGAAAAATTCACATTTTCTCTGTGGTTTGGTTTTGGTTTCACTTTGGCTGAGCTGAGCTCAGGAGGAGCTAGAATTCTCCTTTGGTGCAAAAAAAGTGCTACTTATGGTGATACTGATAAAAGAGAGTGTCACTGAGAGAGAAGTTTTTGCACTCTTTCTTGCTCTATCCATGAAAATACACTCCAGATTCTTTCCTTGTTACAAACCTTCTAAATTACAACCAACCTGGGAGTACTATTGATATTATCAAACAATACTATCCCAAGTTCCAACCATTTCATACTATTCTCAAGGGGTTCAGCCTGTGTAATATGATGTCTACCACCAGGCAGATGGCCAGCTGGCCCCAATATGCTGTGTGAATGCATTACTAGCAAGTAAACCCCTCCTCACTTCCTCCCAAACTGGGCACAGATTCATCAGTCCAACAATAAATGGACCTTGGAGGAAGTTATGCCCATGATTTAGATAAATTTTCAAGTTTTTGAAGAAACCAGATCACCAAAGAAGGTTTGAACTGAAGAGGCAGTTTGATTTAGAAATGGATGATAATAATGTTGGTATTTGTTAAGCGCTTACTATGTGCAGAGCACTGTTCTAAGCGCTGGGGTAGCTACAGGGTAAGCAGGTTGTCCCACAGGAGGTCCACAGTCTTCATCCCCATTTTACAGATGAGGTCACTGAGGCCCAGAGAAGCAATTTGCCCAGAGTCACCCAGCTGACAAGTGGTAGAGGCAGAATTCAAACCCATGACCTCTGCCTCCCAAGCCCGGGCTCTTTCCCCTGAGCCCCGCTGCTTCGGTCCGCTCGCCACCCCCTGCCTTTGCAAGCCGTCTTTGGAACGACCCAGTGGTACTGTCCGGGCTTCAGCGTGGCGGCCGTTACTCCTCCCTCACGGCATCGCAGATGCCCTCCGGTCTGGCCGGGGTCCGCCGCCTTACCTGCGAGCACCGCTGCTCCTTCCAGAGCTTCATCTGGTCGGTGGCTCGGTCCCACTCTTGCAACATGGCTCCGGCTCGCCGCTGCCGCTGTGGAATTCATTTACATCTCAAGGGACAGAAAAGGAATTGGAAACATCAAGCTAAATTTGCTCTTTTCTTCCTTTTTTATTATGGTATTTGTTAAGTGCTTACTGTGAGTCAAGCACTATACCAAGGGCTGGGATAGATATGAGATAATCGGGTTGGACACAGTCCCTGTCCAATATGGGCCTCACAGTCTAAGAAGGAAGGAATTGGATTTAATCCCCATTTGAGAGATGGGGAAACTGATCATAGAGAAGATAAATGCCTTGTCTTTGGTCACATAGAGAAGTATGGGATCAAAACCCAGGTCTTATGACTCTCTGGACCCTGCTCTCTCTTCTGCTTGGATGCTGTTTCCCAACTGCTCTTCATCTCCTATAAGACTTGATTCTTACAAAACAGTGATCACGGCAAAGGGGTGGTTTTCTCTCCAGCTTTGTAACAGTGTTTTCTTCTTCAAACTCACATCTTCCACTGTGCTTGCCAGAAAACCACAGAGAGAAGCAGGCAGATCACATTCAGGTGAAGACTTCAGTCAATCAATCAATGGAATTTATTGAGTGCTTGGGATATAAATAGTATTTATTGAGTGTGGAGCACTGCACTAAGTGCTTGTGAGAGTACAATGCAACAGAACTAGCAGACTTGTTGCTTGCCCAAAACTAATAGTCTAGAGGGGGAGGCTATATTCAAGTAAGTATATATATTTGTCCTTTGTGGTCAAAGAATATTCCATGGACAGTAAGTGATCTAAACCCCTGTTTTGATGTAAATTTTTCATCTGTATTTCATTAAAAATTTGGGGGAATTTTTGTTCTGTGGATGTTCATATTCTTTCAAAGTCAAGGGTCATCTTTACGTATGGATCTGTGACTTTTGGATATTTCATTCATTCATTCATTCAATAGTATTTATTGAGCGCTTACTATGTGCAGAGCACTGTACTAAGCGCTTGGGATGAACAAGTCGGCAACAGATAGAGACAGTCCCTGCCGTTTGACGGGCTTACAGTCTAATCGGGGGAGACGGACAGACAAGAACAATGGCACTAAACAGCGTCAAGGGGAAGAACATCTCGTAAAAACAATGGCAACTAAATAGAATCAAGGCGATGTACAATTCATTAACAAAATAAATAGGGTAACGAAAATATATACAGTTGAGCGGACGAGTACAGTGCTGTGGGGATGGGAAGGGAGAGGTGGAGGAGCAGAGGGAAAAGGGGAAAATGAGGCTTTAGCTGCAGAGAGGTAAAGGGGGGATGGCAGAGGGAGTAGAGGGGGAAGAGGAGCTCAGTCTGGGAAGGCCTCTTGGAGGAGGTGATTTTTAAGTAAGGTTTTGAAGAGGGAAAGAGAATCAGTTTGGCGGAGGTGAGGAGGGAGGGCGTTCCAGGACCGCGGGAGGATGTGACCCAGGGGTCGACGGCGGGATAGGCGAGACCGAGGGACGGCGAGGAGGTGGGCGGCAGAGGAGCGGAGCGTGCGGGGTGGGCGGTAGAAAGAGAGAAGGGAGGAGAGGTAGGAAGGGGCAAGGTGATGGAGAGCCTTGAAGCCTAGAGTGAGGAGTTTTTGTTTGGAGCGGAGGTCGATAGGCAACCACTGGAGTTGTTTAAGAAGGGGAGTGACATGCCCAGATCGTTTCTGCAGGAAGATGAGCCGGGCAGCGGAGTGAAGAATAGACCGGAGCGGGGCGAGAGAGGAGGAAGGGAGGTCAGAGAGAAGGCTGACACGGTAGTCTAGCCGGGATATAACGAGAGCCCGTAATAGTAAGGTAGCCGTTAGGGTGGAGAGGAAAGGGCGGATCTTGGCGATATTGTAGAGGTGAAACCGGCAGGTCTTGGTAACGGATAGGATGTGTGGGGTGAACGAGAGGGACGAATCAAGGATGACACCGAGATTGCGGGCCTGCGGGACGGGAAGGATGGTCGTGCCATCCACGGTGATGGAGAAGTCTGGGAGCGGACCGGGCTTGGGAGGGAAGATGAGGAGCTCAGTCTTGCTCATGTTGAGTTTTAGGTGGCGGGCCGACATCCAGGTGGAGACGTCCCGGAGGCAGGAGGAGATGCGAGCCTGAAGGGAGGGGGAGAGGACAGGGGCGGAGATGTAGATCTGCGTGTCATCTGCGTAGAGATGGTAGTCAAAGCCGTGAGAGCGGATGAGTTCACCGAGGGAGTGAGTGTAAATGAAGAACAGAAGAGGGCCAAGAACTGACCCTTGAGGAACTCCAACAGTTAAAGGATGGGAGGGGGAGGAGGCTCCAGCGTAGGAGACCGAGAATGATCGGCCAGAGAGGTAAGAGGAGAACCAGGAGAGGACAGAGTCCGTGAAGCCAAGGTGAGATAAGGTATGGAGGAGGAGGGGATGGTCGACAGTGTCAAAGGCAGCAGAGAGGTCAAGGAGATATTTCATATTCTTCCCACCCCCAATCCCACAAAACTTAATGTACATATCTTTTAATTATACATTATGAAATATTTATTAATGTCTGTCTCCTCTGTAGACTGTAAGCTCATTGTGATCAGGGAATGTGCTTAATTTGGTTGTCTTGTAATGATAATAACAATAATAATTGTGGTATTTGTTAAGCTCATACTGTGTGCCAGGTACTACACTAAGTGCTGGGGTGGATACAAACAAATAGGGTTGGATGAAGTCCCGGTACCATATGGGGCTCACAGTCTCATTCCCCATATTACACATGAAGGGCCTGAGGCACAGAGAAGTGACTTGCCCAAGTTCACACAGCAGACAAGTGACAGAGTCTGCATTACAACCCATAATGTCTTATTGTTTCTCTACTTTCCCAAGCACATAGTACAGTGCCCTAAACATAGTAAGCACTCAATAAATACCTCTGATTGATTGATCACTTGAGTGATTATCTACATATGCCCAGTTATCTCCAAGGATCAGAGATGAGGTGGAGAGCACTCCCAACTGCAAAGCCAAGACAAATCTCTAAACAGCTATGACAAGCCTGTTGTATTTAGAAATGTCATTCCAACACCCTGGTAATATCTGCATCAATCTGCTGACTATTTCCCAGTAATTCTGCCATGATACAATCCCATGTGGGTTCTGGATCTTTCCAAGTACATTCCAGTAGCTACATTAGGGCTTAGTACTTCAACCCTGAGCAATTGAAAATTGAATGAAGACCAGGAATTGGGGAGAATTAGGGCCATATTTTAAGAGAATTGGAGCCCAGGAAATGATAGACATTTTAGGGCCCTTACAAATCTTCAACCTGAGAATGAGTTTTGGATAGGATTCAGTGAGGGTAAAAGGGAAGAACGAATGGAAAAGAGGCAGCATCCAAGTCTCTCTCCTGGAAGCCTCACGGTGAATAACAGGAAAAGAGAGGTTACTGAAGAATGTGAACAAAGCAGCTTTGGCTCTTGAGAAAGTTGATCACCCAGTGACCACAGCCTTCATTCTGGAAACCAAGGTCCTCTTCTTAGGGGCAAAAGGGCCTAGAACAGTTATCTTGATTTGTCGTTTTCATAAGGGCAGCCCTCCCATAAGGAAACCTGGCCTGAAAGTTAGCGGGTTTAGATTCTAATTCCGGTCTTGCCACTTGCTTGCTATGTAATCTTCCGCAACTCATTTAACATCTATATGCCTCAGTTTCCTCATTTTTAAAATGGGGATTCAATACCTCTTCTCCATCCTACTATGACTGTGAGCACCATATACCTACCCCAATGCTTAGTAAAGTGCTTGGCACACTAAATGCTTAAAAATACCCTAAATGTTAATACTATGCTAATGCCACTTAAAAATACCCTAAATGTTAATACTATGCTAATGCCACATGGATGTAGCTTAGCTATCACAAATTCCTCTAAATCGCACTTAAGGGAGACTTGGGGATAAAGAAAGACTTGAACCATTCAGCTGTTGGAGATTGGGTTTTACCCATTGTTTGTTTTTTTATCACTGACACCTGGCCTTTCCTAACTTAGCCTTCCTTTCCCCTTCTCCCACTCCATTCTGTGTCACCTTGACTTGCTCCCTTCATTCAGTCCCAATCCCAGAGCACTGACATACAAATATGTAATTTATTTATTTACATTGATGTCTGTGTCCCCCTCTACACTGTAAGCTTACTGTGGGTAGGGAATGTATCTGTTATACTGTTATAATGTACAATCCCAAATGCTTAATACAGTCCTCTGAACACAGTAAGTACTCAATAAATATGATTGACTGGCTGATTGACTGAATGACTGACTTCATGGAATTAAGCTTGAGAGTTAGGAGAAGAAAAGCAGGAAAGGAGGAGAATGCAAAGAACCCTAAGGCAATGATCTTCTATCAAGAGCGAGGAGCAGAGCAAAGCTGTCTGAGCTTTCTCTGGTCATTGCAGGGCAACTCCCTTGCAGGCAGCAGGCAGGAACTTGGATGAGTCTCAGTGTCTTTCCAAGAGACTATATGTAGGTCTTTAACTTCTAACATCTTTCAGGTTGGTCTTTTTAAAAACAATAAAGAAGTACTGTGATAAGAAAAAAAAATGAACCCCAAACACCAAAAGGCATTCATTGTATTGCAAACCTCCAAGCTAAAGCTGAGAATTCAAGACAGTATCTCAAGCCCCCTCTTACCTCACCTCCCTTCTCTCCTTCTGTAGCCCAGCCCACACACTCCACTCCTCTGCTGCTAACCTCCTCACTGTGCCTTATTCTTGCCTTTTCTGCTGTCTACCCCTGGCCCACATCCTACCTCTGGCCTGGAATGTCCTCCCTTCTCACATTTACCAATTCACATTCACCATTCATATTCACATGCCCTACTGAAAGCTCACCTCCTCCAGGAGGCCTTCCCAGACTGAGCTCCCCTTTTTCTCTCCTCTTCCTCCCCTCCCCATCACCCCTACTTCCACCCCACAACACTCGTGTATATATGTAAATGTTCGTTATTCTTTTTATTATATTAATTATGTGTGTATACAAATTGTACTTTCCAAGCACTTAGTATAGTACTCTGCACAAAGTAAGTGCTCAATAAATGAATGATTGAATAAATCTGTAATTCTATTTATATATATTGGTGCCATTGATGCCTGTCTTCTTGTGTTGTTTTGTTGTCCATTTCCCCCCTTCTAAATTGTGAGCCTGCTGTTGGGTTGGATTGTCTCTTTTGCTGAATTGTACATTCCAATTGCTTAGTACAGTGCTCTGCACACAGTAACTGCTCAGTATATATGATTAAATGAATGAATATGAAGGGAGAGGAGTTCCAGGACAGAGGGAGGTTACGTGTGAGGATTCAGTGCTGAGGTAGTATTAAGGCCCATTGAGTAGGTTGGCATTAGAGGTAGAAGTAAGCATGTTGGGTTTTAGTAGGAAAGCAAAAAAGTAAGGATTGGGAGAGATTCATTCAGTAGTATTTACTGAGGGCTTACTATGTGCAAAGCACTGTACTAAGCTCTTGGGATGTACAATTCGACAACAGATAGAGACAATCCCTGCCCAATGATGGGCTTACAGTCTAATCGGGGCAGACAGATGGCACAGCAAAACAGAATGAAACAAAAACAAGACAACATTATCACGATAAATAGAATCAAGGAGATGTACACCTCATTAACAAAATAAATAAGGTAATAAATAATATATACAAATGAGCACAGTGCTGAGGGGAGGGGGAAGGAGAAGGGGAGGAGCAGAGGATGGTGTGGGGAAGGGAGGGGGATCAGAGGGAAGGGGGTTCACCTGAGGGGAGGTGAAGGGGGAAGGGGAAGGAGCAGAGGGTGGACGGGGAGGAGAGGGAAAAGGGGGTAGCTTAGTTTGGGAAGACCTCTTGGAGGAGGTGAGCTCTCAATAGGGCTTTGAAGAGGGGAAGAGAGTTAGTTTGGTGGAGGTGCAGAGGGAGGGCATTCCAGGACAACAGGAGGACGTAGACCAGAGGTCGATGGCGGGATGGGCATGAATGGGGGACAGTGAGGAGGTGAGAGGCAGAGGAGCAGAGTGTATGGGGTGGGCAGTAGAAAGAGAGAAGGGAGAAAGGTAGGAGGTGGCAAGGTGATGGAGAGCCTGAAAGCCTAGGATGAGAAGTTTTTGTTTTGTGTGGAGGTTGATATGCAACAACTGGAGGTTTTTAAGGAGGGGAATGACATGCCCAGAGCATTTCTATAGGAAGATGATCTGGGCAACAGAATGAAGAATAGACTGGAGTCAGGAGAGACAGAAGGAAGAGAGATCAGAGAGAAGGCTGACACAATAATCCATTCGGGATATTATGAGACGATGATTGAATGCATCAAAGCTATTGGTATGGGTTTCTATTTGATTTAGGGTGGATGATTCTTGAGGAGTGGGGAAACATGGACTGAATGTTTTTTAAAAAAAATGATCCAAGCAGCAGGCCAAACTATAGATTGGAGTGAGTTTGAGACAGGAGGCAGAGAGGTTATGAGGGAGGCTGTTGTAAAACTCAAGGCAGGGAAATATGTCAGCATAGTAGTCCAGTTGTCAATCAATAAGTCAGTCAGTCAATTGCATTTATTGAGGTCTTATTTTATGCAGGGCATTCCACTCAGCGCTTGGGAGAGTACAGTGTAACAGATACATTCCCTGCCTACAAGCTTAGAGTGTAGAAGAGGGAAACAGACATAAATATAAATTAATTAATTACAAATATGTACATAAGTACTGTGGGGCTGGAAGGTGGGAACGAAAAAGGGAGCAAGTCATGGTGACTTAGAAGGGAGTGGAAAAAGAGGAAAAAGAGTTTTGTCAGAGAAGACCTCTTGGAGGAGATGTACCTTCAATAAGGCTTCGAAGGTAGGGAGAGAAATTGTCTGTATGTTGTGAGAAGGAAAGGTGCTCCAGGCCACAGGAAGGATGTGGGCAGGTTGGCTGCAAGATAGATGAGATCAAGGTAAAGAGAGAAAATTAGCATTAGAGAAGCAAGGTCTGCAGGTTGGGTTGAAATAGGACAGTAGGAGTGGTGGCTGACTGCTTTAGAGTCAGTGGTGAGGAGTTTCTGTTTTATGTGAAGCTGGATGTACAACCACTAGCTCTTCTTGAGGAGTGTGTGCCCCAAGGTGACTCTGGGGTACCGACCATCTCAAGGTCAACTGCTATCTCATGACCTCCTGAACCAGCAAGTGGAACTCGGAAGTGAGGGTGTAATACCACCCCCACAACCAAAACTGCCAGATTGACAGCCCAAGCTGGGAATATAGAAGGTGCCCCTCACCCCCATGCCAATCAAATTAGGAATGGATGAGGGGGAGGGCAGAGATTGGATAAACTGAGGCTGGAAGGTGGAATGGCTTAAAAGCACAGGTGTTAAATACCTGTCACCTCTAACCTTCTGTGCAGAGGAACGGGACTTGCAGCAGCTAGCTGCAAGTCTCCTCTGTCTAGAGTGTGAGAAGGCCATTCTGCCTGCACCAAGTAAGGAGCCGTGGGATGGGTGAGTGTCCCAACCCGCTGAACGCTCATGAGGTTGGAAGCCAGACACTTCGCCATGGGAATGTAACATTTAAGTGGATATGATGCCTAAGTGGGTGGCTCCTGAGTGGAACGTGAATATGGTGGGAGCTAGCTGCCTCACCAAGTGCAATACATAAGTGAAATTAATGCCTAAGTGTCTTCCTCCAGGGTGGGATGTGAACATGGTGGGAGTCAGTCACCTAACCATAAATGGGAATTGCATAAGTGGGTAACGCATAAGTGGGTAATGCATAAGTAGGTAATGCATAAGTGGATTTAATACATAAGTGGAGTCCTCCTGAGTGGGCACGCACATGGTGGGAGCTAGCTGCCTCACCAAGTATGAGTAAATAGTAAGTGGGTTCCACCTGGGTGGGCCCGGGTGTTCTGCTATATGCAAATAACATACGAGTGTATTCCTCCTGTTAGGGAAGCTCTAACACCATATTCTTCCTGAAAGGGAAGGTCGATTTGCTGTGTCTAAATAACGAAATAATTCAATTTGCCCCATGGAATAAATTTTATACAAAACTCAGGCTTTCCATCCCCCTCTCCCCCCGACCGCACCGATTCTGAACAAACCTGTCCCCAGTAACGGGTAACAGAGTGGAAACATGGCCTGAATGTTTTTGTAGAAAACTGAACCAGGCAGCAGAGTGAAGTATGTACTGAAATGGGAAGATACATGAGGCAGGGAGGTCAGCAAGGAGGTTGATACAGTAATCGAGGTGGGATAGTGAAGTGATGTGGGATAGGAGAAGTGATTGGATTAATGTGGTAGCTGTATTGAGAGGGAGTATTTTAGCAATGTTGTTGTGAAGGTCAAACCAACAGGAGATTTGGTGTTGGATTGAATATTTAGGTTGATTGAGAGTGAAGAGTCAAGAATAATGCCAAGGTTATAGACATGTGAGACACGAAGGATGGTGGTACCATCTACAAGGATGACAATGTCAGGAGGAGGAAAGGGTTTGGGTGGGAAGATTGCTGACCTACTCTAAGTGGTAATTGATCTAATTGCTGTTGTTTACCTTACCATGACCCTTCAGTCCCCCTTCTCCCCATCTGCCTATCCCAGTCCTCACCTCTCCCACCCCCCGCCACCCAATTTCTTCCCTCACCTTGTAATATCCCACCCCTCCTGCCCGCCCGGTCCCTGAAATCCCTCTGTCCCAACACCACCTCTCGTCACCCTCCCTCTGCGTGGACCCCCAGCAACTGGCTCACATTTAACCCCTCCCACCCTTCTCCCTCACCCCTGCCCCATCCCTATCCTACCGTTCCAGCATCCCCCTTCATCCTCTTCCCCCTGCCCCAGCCCATGTCAATTGATTCCCATCCAAACCCTCTTCACCATCCTGCTCAACAGCTGCTGCCAAGTATGGCCTGTGGAACCTCCGCTCCATTATGGGGAAACTCCCCTTCACCCATGACCTGTACCTGTTTTAGTCATTCCTCTTCCTCACCATCACTGAAACCTGGCTTGCCCCTGACTACATGGCATCCCCTGCTGTTATCTTCAGAGGGGTCCTCTTCTTCTCCCATTCCCCCCGACTCACTGGGAAAGGAGGAGGTGTTGGCTTCCTTTTTGTGCTCCAGTGTTGCTTTCAAACCATCTCATCACTCCCTTCCCTTTCTTTCCCTCCTTCAAAGCCATATCATCCACCTCCACCACCCCCTCCAGATTCTAGTAGCTGTCATCTACTGCCCACCTGACCCCACCTCCAACCTTTTTTAACCATTTTGATCTCTCTCATATTCCTTCTCTCTTTCTCCATGCTCCCTTTAATCCTTGGGGACTTCAATATCCACATAGATGTTCCTGATGATTCCTCTGCCTCCAACAATCTATCACTCCTCAACTCCGTCAACCTTCTGCTCCACCCCACCTCCCCTACTCACCAATCTGGACACACACTTGATCTCATCAATTCTAACCACTGCATAATCTCTAACCTCACCAACCCTAAAATCCCTCTATCTGACCACAACCTTCTCATTTACCTCCTCTTCCACACCCCTTTTTCCCATAAATCTGTGCTTTCCCCCATAGAGATCTCCAATCTCTTGACCCCATCCAATTCTCTCAACTCATCATGACCCATAGCTAATCTACCCACTCTTGATGACTAAACAGAAGTTCTCAACATCACCCTCTCTACTGAATTCATCTCACTGCCCCCCCCGTGCCATCCCTTCATCTCATAACATAACACACAGCCCTGGATCATCTGCACAGTATGCCTTCTTCACTCTTGTGTTCGAGCCTCATAATGCTAGTGGAAATTTAAATATCAGGCTGTTTGCACACTTCAAATTTATCCTTGCTTGCTTTAACTCTGCCTTCTCTGCCTAGCAAAACTATTTCTCTTCCCTTGTTTACATCCATTCCCATTGCCTTCACCAGTTGCTCCAGACATGTAACTGCCTCCTCAAGGCCCCTTGTCTTCCTGTCTCCCCCACCCCTTGCCTCAAATGTTAAGAAAATTAACACCATCATATGTGAAATCCTTAAAATTGCCCCTGCCCTTCCTCAGTCCCTCCTCCTTCAGGCCCAATTTTCGACATTTCCATCTTTCCCAGCAGTATCTCCAGAGGAGATCTCCTGCCTCCTCTGAAATGCCACCCCTTCCACATGCATATCAGACCCCATTCCTTCCCACCTTATACAAACTCTTACTCCCTTCCTCCTTCCCTCTTGAATAGCCATTTTCAACTGTTCACTCTCCAATGGCTCTTCCCCTCTGCTCTCAAACAATAATAATAATAATAATAATGTTGTTATTTGTTAAGCGCTTACTATGTGCCGAGCAATGTTCTAAGCACTGGGGTAGATACAGGGGAATCAGGTTGTCCCACGTGGGGCTCACATGCTCATGTCTCCCCAATCCTAAAAAAACCTCCCCTTGATCCCACAGCTCCCTCTAGTTATTGCCCCATCTCCCTCCTACTATTTCTCTCCAAACTCCTTAAGCAAGTCATCTACATCTGTTGTCTCAAATTCCTCTCCTCCAATTCTCTCCTGGACCCCCTCCAATCTGGTTTCCACCCCCTTCACTATACTGAAACCACCCTCTCAAACATCACCGATGCTCTTGCCAAATCCCTAAGTTTCTACTCCTTCCTAAACTTCCTCGACCTCTCAGCTGCCTTTGACACTGTGGGCCACCCCCTACTCAAGATGTTATCCAACCTTGGTTTCACTGCATCTATCCTCTTCTGGTTCTCCTCTTATTACCCTGGCCATTCATTCTCAGTCTCCTTTGCAGGTTCCTCCTCTGCCTTCCATCTCTTAACTGTGAGGTTCAGTTCTCAGTCTCCGTCTAGTGTCCATCTACACTCATTCCCTTGGAGAACTCATTTGCTCTCTTTGTTTCAACTACCATCTCCACTCAGATAATGTCCAAATCTGCATTACCTCTCCTGATCTCTCTCCCTCTCTCCAGGCTCACATCTCCTCCTGCCTTCAAGACATCTCTATTTCGATGTTCTCCGGTCACCTCAGATTTACCATCTCTACAACAGAGTTTCTTATCTTAGCATCCAAGACCTCTCTTCTCCTGGTCTTTTCTGTCACCGTAGACAGCACCACTATCCTTCTTGTCTCACAACCCCATAAGCTTGTGTTATCCTTGACTCCTCTCTTTCATTCAACCCACATATTTGATTCATTACCATATCACATCAGTTCCACCTTCACAACATCACCAAAATCTGCCCTTTCCTCTCCATCCATATTGCTACCACATTATTACAATCACTCATCCTAGCCTGACTATCTTGCATCAGTCTCCTTGCTGACCTCCCAACCCCTTCCTCTCTCCACTCCATACTTCACTCCACTGCCCAGATCATCTTTCTACAGAAACATTCAGGACATATCAACCCAATTCTCAAATATCTCCACCTTCATATCAAATAAAAACTCCTCACCAATTACTTTAAAACACTCCATCACCTTACTTCCTCCTATCTCACCTTGCTTCTCTCTTTCTACAACCCAGTCCACATATTTCACTCCTCTGGTGCTAACCTTCTCACTGTGCCTCCTTCTCACCTGTCTTACAACTGACTCCTGGACCACATTACCGCTGGGCTGGAATGCCCTCCCTTCTCAAATCCTCCAGATAGTTACTCTAACCCTCCTTCAAAGTCTTACTGAAGGCACATCGTCTCCAAGAGGTCTTTCCAGACTAAGCACTATTTTTTCTAATTCCCCACTCTCATCCATGTCACCCTGACTTGCTATCTTTGCTCTGTCCTTCTCTCTCAGCCCCACAGCACTTATTCATTCAATCATATTTATTGAGCATGCAGAGCACTTACTGAGTGCTTGGAAAGCATAATTGTTATGCATATATCTGTAATTTAATTTATTTGTATTAATGTTTGTTTATCTATGTTGATGTCTGCCTCCTCTACTTTAGAATGTGAGCTCACTGTGGACAGGGATTGTCACTCTTTATTGCACTTTCCCAAGTGCTTAGTACAGTGTACAGTGTACACTCAGTAAGTACAATAAATAAATACAATAAATACAGTTGAATGAATTAATGAATTTTAGCCATATTAAGTTTGAGTTAACAGGAGAACATCCAAGTAAAGATGTCTTGAAGGCAGGAGGAAATGCGACACTGTAGAGAGGAGGAGTGATCATGGCTGGAGAAGCAGATTTTGACATCATCTGCATAGAAGTGATTAGTAGAGCTCTATCAGGCTGAAGAAATCCTTCTTCAACCGAAGCTTCTTCTCCCATGGAATCCACCAATGGTATCTGCCACAAGACACTGAATATTTTTGCTATTAGGATAGCAGGTTTTCACAAATTGGAAGTTGCATAGTCTTATAGATAAGACTTGGGCATCAAAGGACCTCGGTTTTTAATCCTGGCACCTGCTGTGTGATCTTGGGGAATTCACTTAACTTCTCTGTGCCTCACTTTCCTCAACTGCAAAATGTGAACTTAATACCTCGTCTCCCACCTACTTATACAGAAAGCTCCATGTAACACAGGGTCTGTGTTCAATCTGACTAATTTGTATCTAACCGAGAGCTTAGAAGAGTGCTTGGCATATAGTAAGTGCTTAACAAGTACCTTAAAAATGGCTGCCATTGCTATTAATAATAATAACATAACAATAATGGTATTTGTTAAGTACTTACTTTGTGCCAAGCACTGTTCTAAACACTGGGATAAATACAAGGTAATCAGGTTGTCCCAAGTGGGATTTATTATCTTTATTCATTATCATTTTACAGATGAGGTAACTGAGGAACAGAAAAGTTAAGTGGCTTGCCCAAGTCACAGAGGCGATAAGTGGTGGAGCTGGGAGTAGAAACTATATCCTCTGATTCCAAACCTGTGCTTTTTCCTCTAAGCTACAGTGCCTCTCTGATTGATGATGTTGTCTCAAGGGGCTTTGGTTTGACTAATGAGGCCAGAACCAGATTATGGACATGCATATAAATGCAGTGGAGCTGCAAGAGGTGTGATTAAAGAGTGCAAATCCAACTGCAAGTGCAACACAGAAGGGAGTGAGAGAAGAAGAAATGAGGGTTTAGCTAGGAAAGACTTCTTGGAGGAGATGTGCTTTTCAATAAAGTTGTGAAGGTGAGGAGTGTAGTCACCTGTCAGATTTGGAGAAGGCAGACATTCCTAGCCACTGCTCCCCAGTATCTCTTGGCTGTCAGAAGTAGTTGTCTGGGTACTTCAGCCCACAGCTGATTTTTCATCCCTGAATTACCCATCCAACTGCCTTTCTTCTCTGTTTCCCCAAAGGCACCTGGTCACATGCACATCCCAGGGCAGGGACCTGACCTCAGTGCAGGATATTACTTGCATGAGGTTGAGTTTTTGAAGCTAAGCATTCCTCCCATTTGATCATCAATGCCCTGGACTAAATTCTTATTATTATTTCACTGTGGAAGGTTTCTTCCTGAATCATCAGCCCCTCACTCCCAGGGTTGTGTATGGTTAGTACCTGGCCCACGCAGAGGAAGAAACTAGCCCCTCAACACCTAAGGATGTGAATGGACAGTTCTCAGCCCCAGCAGATGAGGACACAAGCCCCTCGCCTCTGGGATTGTGAATGTTAGTCACCAGGCTCAGCAGCAGAAGACAGGAGCTCCTCATGCAAAGAAATGCAAGTAGTCCGCCCCATTCCCAGCACAGAGGACAGGAGCCTCTCTCCACAAGGGATGCAAAAGATCACTCCCCGGGCCTAGAGATGGAGGACCAGGGCACTTCACCCCCAGGGTTGTAAATAGTTTCCAGAGGTGTAAACTCAGACTCCAAGGTGAAACATCAGCAATAAAACATGTCCTTCTTCCTTTTGACAAGTGACTTTCAACTCTGACAGCTGGAACTCTGGGAGCAGGAGTGGTAAGCAAAGAGGAAGTAAAACATTCACGCTTCAGTCATGAAACCATCTCTTCCTGCTCAGTGGAAGCTGCCATGATCAAATCAGTTCTGAAAACAATTCCATGAGATTCTTATAGAAGAACGAGCTTTGGGACAAGATTAAAGCCAATGTCACATGGTAGCCTGCAGAGGGAACTCCCCCTTAGAGATATAGACTCCCATTGAGGAATTAGAGATCCTTTATTTATATCCTTCTCCACTGAGATTCAGGGATGGCTAAGTGGGAACTGGTCAACAATGTGCTTTGGACCAAACCTTTGGTGTTACCTCTTCACTCCATCATCATTCCAGGGCACTATAGGAGCCCCAGAGAGGAGAAACCCTGAGCTATTGCTCATTCTTGCAGCTAAGAGTTGTAGCTGTGCTACTGTATCTATTCTAGTTGTGTCTGTCTGTCCCTCTTATTAAATTGCAAGCACACTGACAACAGAAACTGTGTCCCATGATCCCAGTAGAGTATTTTGTGCTCATTAGGACAGCAGTAAAGTGCAGCTGCTGATAATGATGATGATAGTGGTAATGATGATGACAATGATAATAATTGTGGTGGTGATGATAATGGTTAAAGTGGAGGTTACAGTAGTGATATAATGACAACAACTGTGAATGTGATGTTGATGGTGGTGGTTGTAGTAGTGATACAATGATGATGGTGATGGTTGTGGTGGTGATGATGATGATGGTGGTGATAGTGATAATGATGATAATAATGGTGAGGTAATGGTGATGATGGTGGTTATGGTAGTGTGATGCTAATGACTATAGCTGTTATTGTGGTGGTGACGGTGATGGTGGTGATAGCGATGATGATAATGATGGTGGGATAATGGTGATGATGGTTGTTATGGTAGTGTGATGCTAATGACTATAGTTGTTATCGCAATAGTGATGGTGATGATGGTGGTGTTGCAGTAGTGCTACAGTGATGATAATGGTGGTGGTGGTGGTGGTGGTTATGGTGGACAGGAGCCCTCTCCCCCATGGATGTAAATCTCCGGTCCCCAGCGCAGGGAGTGGAGGACAAGAGGCCCTCACCACCAGGAGTATGAATGGTTAGTTCCCAGCCCCAGATGGGGAGGACTGGAGCCCCTCAACCCCAGAGATGTGAATGGCCATTTGCCAGTTGCACAGGTGGAGAACAGGTGCTCTTCACCTCCATAGGAGGAATTGGTCAGTCCTGGCCTCAGTGACAGAGGACAAGAGCCCCTCACTTCCACGGAAGTGGATGGTCAGTCTCTGGACCTGGTAGAGGAAGAAACTAGCTCCCCACCCCTAAGGATGTGAATGATTAGACACCAGCCCCAGTAGATAGGGACATAAGTCTCACTCTTGGAAATGTGAATGTCAGTCCATGGCCCTAGGAGCAGAGAACATGAGCCCTTCATTCCCAGGCATGTGGCTGGTCAGTCCCCAGGCCCAGAGATGGAGGACAAGTTCACCTCACAACGAGGGGTGTGAATGGTCAGTTTCCAGCCCCAGAGGTGAAGGAGAGGAGCCCAGAACCCCCAGGGTTGTGAAATGTCAGCTCCCAGCCCCTAAGGCAGAGGACAGGAATCTCTCATCACCAGGGAAATGAGTAGTCATTCCCAGCCCCAGCATCAGAGAGTAAGTAGAAGCCCCTCATCCCCCCAGGGTCCTTGACTCCACCTGCGAAGGACAATAGCCCCCACTCCTAGGGATGTGAAAGGTCACTCCTGGCCCCAGAAGATGAGGTCAGGAGCAACTCACCCCCAGTGATATGAATGGTGAGACCCTGACCCTAGAAGTGGGGGTGATCCTAGAGGTGGAAGACAGATATGAATGGTCAGTCTCTGGGCCCAGAAAGCAGGACAAGAGCCTCTCATCCCCATAGATGTGACCAGTCAGTCTCTGGCCCCAGAGGTGGAGGACAGGAGCCTCTCATCCCCAGCAATGTTAATCATCAATCCCCAGTTCCAGCAGTAAAGAACAGGAGCCCCCTCACCCAACAGCACAGGACACAAGCTCCTATCCTAGAGATGTGAATGGTTATTCCCCAGCACCAAGGTAGGAGGACAGGAGACTCCATCTCTTCCCTGGCAGCAGCAAGTTCTCCAGGGAAGACAGGTGTGGGGCTCCTGTCCCTCATTGCTGGGTCAAGAGACTGATCATTTGCATCCCTGGGGATTAGTGGAGTTGGACTGACCTTTGCCAGTACTGATCCATTGATGCTATCTTCCTTCCTCTCTCTTCCTTCTCTATCTACTATCTGCCGCTCTCTTACCTTCCTCTCTTCCTTCTCACTCTACTCTCTTCTGCTCCCTACCCATTCCATTTCATTGTTTTCTTTTCCCCTTCTCTGCCCTCTTTTATCTTTTCTCACTTCTCCCTTTTTCCCTTCCACTAGTACTCTCTTCCTTCCCCATTGCCAGCAGCAACAGCTGTGATTATGAAGAATTCAAGTGACACAATGTTGTCATCGTATTGCACAGTGCAAAACATGATGTAATGACATCACATGTCACTTGGGGGCCCCATAAAATCAAAGACTGTTTCATAATTTTGATCTTGGTATAATGACTTCCTAAAGTCTGTGCTCAACAAAGACATCCAGTGTCGTCATTCATCTGGTTCTCCTGGACCATCAGGTTTAATAGTTATAATCACGATGATTATTTCATCTCTATTAGATGTCGAGCACTGTGCTTTGCTCTGGGTAGATGGGAGATCATAAGAAGAAACACATCCCAAGTCCAAACCATGACTCAAAATCTAAGCAGAAAGGAGAGCAGATATTTTATTCCCATGTTACAGATGAGGAAGCTGAGGCACAGAGAGAGAAAGTGACCAGCCAAAGGTTATATAGTAGGTCAATCTCTGAGCAAGAGTTAGATATCCAATCCCATGCTCTTCCATGGAAGCAGAAGATGGGTGGGTCGCTTACTTACTTGGTACTACCCAAGTATTTATTACAGAGCATTTCACCAATGGGTGCTCAATAAATGTCACTGCTTCAACTACTACTACAACTACTACTACGACAATTACCACTGCTACTACTACCACTATTACCACTGCTGCTGCTTCTACTACTATGATTAGTTAGGCCTTCCTGACTCCTTGGTTTCCAGCTGATCTGTCCCCTGTCCAGAAGTGAAGGAAGGGGAAGGGTGAATATTCAGCAGAGATATCTCGTGTCCCCATATTAAGGATCCCCCCAAAGACCAATGCCCTTCTACCCATCTACAGTACTATAGTTTGGATGAGGTGACCCTTCCCCACACCAGCTGGAAAAGGTCATTTTCCACAGCTGTCAGTTAGGTGGCTGTGGCCAAGTCATGCCCAGAAGTGACACTGCATGTTGTGGAGCACTCATTAAGGTTTCCCCTTAACCTATAGTTCTGAGCAATGGTTTCAAGTGTGTAAAATGTGGAAGGGAACTTTAGGCTTCATCTATATTTCAGGTGAGTCTGTCATTTTTGTCCTCTTGGGTTCAGCCTGAGGCTTTAATGGCAGGAAGGTTCAGGGTGGGATGGGGCCTGGTAGAGGATGAGAAGCAGCTGGCAACAGGGAGTAATGGAACTTCCATTTTCCAACACCTCCCTATTCAGTCATATTTTCAATCTAATTTGTTGAGCACTTACTGTATGCAAAGCACTGTATTAATTGCTTGGGAGAGTACAGTATAACAACAAAAAGACACATTCCTGCCCATAAGGACCTCACAGTCTAGAGGGGGAGACAGACATTAATATAAGTAAATAAAAAACAAATATAATAATAACAATGTTGGTATTTGTTAAGCATTTACTATGTCCAGAGTACTGTTCAAAGCGCTGGGGTAGATACAGGGTAATCAGGTTCTCCCACATTAGTCTTAATTCCCATTTTACAGATGAGGAAACTGAGGCACAGAGAAGTTAAGTGACTTGCCCACAGTCACACAACTGACAAGTGGCAGATATATATATATGCTGTGGGGATGAGAGGGAGCATGAATGAAGGAGCAATAAGAGCAGCTCAGAAGGGAATGAGGGAAGAGGGGAGGAGGTCTTAGTCATGGGACGCTTCCTGAAGGAGATGTGCTTTCAATAAGGCTTTGAAGTTGGGGAGAGCAATTATATATCTAATATGAGGAGATAGGGCTGTCCAGGCCAGAAGTAGGATGTTGGTGAGAGGTCAGCCATGAAATAAGTGAGATGGAAGTACAGTGAGAAGGTTAGCATTAGAGGAATGATTTTTGCAGTCTGGGTTGTAGTAGGAGAGTAGTAAGGTTAAGTAGGTGAAGGCAAGTTCTTTAAATGCTTTAAAGACAATGAAAAAGCCTAGCTCCATCCACACATCCAGTCCTGCCTGTCTGCAGCTTCAGATCTGCACTGTTAAACCTGGGATCCACTGGCAGGGGCTTTAAGACCTCCACTCTGCCTTGACTCAGATGCCCTCCCTGCCACATTTTAGTAGGCCATTTGGCAAGTGTTGAAGAAATGCTATTTACTGTCTAGGCTTTCCCGGTGAATTGATGCCAGGGTTTCTGGATTTGGCTTAGGCTTACCCTCTGAATTGGGAAAACTCTCCATCCTCCACTTCCCCGGCTGTCTTGGGAGGGTTCAGTGTGTCAGCTATTACCTAGACACAGGAACTAGAACTACATAGAGAAGCAGCGTGGCTCAGTGGAAAGAGCATGGGCTTGGGAGTCAGAGGTCATGGGTTCAAATTCCGGCTCCGCCGCTTGTCAGCTATGTGACTGTGGGAAAGTCACTTAACTTCTCTGTGCCTCAGTGACCTCATCTGTAAAATGGGGATTAAGACTGTGAGCCTCATGTGGGACAACCTGATTACCCTGTGTCTACCCTAGCTCTTAGAACAGTGCTCTGTACATAGTAAGCGCTTAACAAATACCAACATTATTACTCAGGATACAAAACTGAAAAGAGTCAAGAACTGAAACCAGAGACGTGCTAAAGAAGATTCCCAAGCAACAGTGGAAAGAAATCCCAACTAAGCTCCTGGAGCTCCCACGAGACACTGATACTCTAAACAGAACTTTCCCATCTCTCCATACTAAGGCATAATCTTCCTCTGCTGGGCAGAAGCAGCAGGACCTAGTGGAAAGGTCACAGGTCTGGAGGTCACCTGGGTTCTCATCCGTTTCTTCACTTGCCTGCTGTGTGACCATAGGTGGGTCACTTAACTTCTCTGGGCTTCAGTTTCCTCAACTGTACAATGGAGATTCAAGAGTGTTCTCCCTCCTACTCCAGTGCTTAGAATAGTGTTTCATACATAGTAGGCACTTAGCAAAACCATTTAAAACAAACAAACAAAAATCCTGGCTTAATTTAAGTACTGGAGAAGCAGCATGGCTGGAGAAGCAGCCTGGCTGGAGAAGCAGCATGGCTTAGTGGAAAGAACACGGGCTTGGGAGTCAGAGGTCATGTATTCTAATCCCGTCTCTGCCACCTGTCAGCAGTGTGACTTTGGGCAAGTCACTTAACTTCTCTGGGCCTCAGTTACCTCATCTGTAAAATGGGGATCAAGACTGTGAACCCCACATGGGACAACTTGATGACCTTGTATCTCCCCCAGTGCTTAGAACAGGGCTTGGCACATTTAACCAATACCAACATTATTATTACTATTACTGGAAGCCCACAGACACTACATCTTTGTAGCAAGTTGCCCATTTTCTGGAGTGCTTGGCAGTAGTTTAACACTAAACCCTATTCCACTGCCCCCAATCCCTGTCTCCTCTCTCCACTTTGCCCCAGGTGAAAGAAGCCAGAAAATCTTCTTTCCCAGAGGGAGGAGGAGATATGGGAAGTAACATTCCCAAGGCCACGCAGTAAGGTAGCAATAGTGCCAAAATCAGCTCCTTAGTCACCAGCCAGGCTTGGGAGGTCCAAGTCCCAAGACACACTGTTTCTCATTTTCCTGTAAAAAAGAAGCTAGCGTAACCTGGAGAAAGGGGTCTGATCTAGAATGGTGGAAGAGGGCTTGGACAAGAAAACTAAGACCTCAGTTTACTGGATAGAAGGGACAGGAATGGAGGAAGGCAGGGTGAAGGAGAGATGGCAAATTGAGAATGCTGGAATGGAGCCACAGTTTAAAAAAATCCATTCTGAATAAGCTCTAATGCACCTGGCATGTCAGTTGCTCAACTGGAGAACAGGTATCACTAGCTCAGATTGAGTGATTGCTTTCTTGGAAGTTTGTTGCTGTAGCCAGTTATGCCAGGAAAATACTACCACTGAGCTTGCATGGGGAACATTTCACGACTGAAGCAGAAGGGAGATGATGTTCACATTTGAAAAAGCCCAGCACTTTCCAGGCTCAGGAGCTCCAGCTGTTAAGTGCAGACTCAAATTACTGAGCTCTGCTCCATGCAGCACACCACCAATTCTAAAGGCAGGGTGTGTTTCCGAAACTGTTGCTTGACATTCCCAAAGGGACGGGTGAGCCAGAATGCAGTTTCGAGGCCCACTTATGCCTTGAAGCAGAGATAAAGCCGCCACTCGGTGCAGCTGCTGGCTGTGTTCACTGAACAAATGTTGATGAGTGCCATGGATGGGACTAGGGCCAAGGGACTCCAAGGCAATGAACAGGTGTTGGTTTTGTCCACCACTGCTGCAAAGTCATGAGGCAGAGGCTCCAACAGAAGTATTAACTCAGGCATCCAACCAAGAGAAGGCTCTGAAATTGGGTCCAGGGAGCAGAGTTGTTCAGGAAAAAATTGATAGAAAAATGCAATAAAATCAATTTCAACTCAATTAGCCCTTCCAGTGAGATGGACAGTCTTGAAAAATACATCCTTTCATTTTAATATTCAACCTGTCCCTTCTTCACCTTATATTTGCCACAGGGACATTCAAAAAGGTAGTAGAAGTGGCTCCAGGCAAAGAAGAGAGTTAGAAACAATGTCTTGGTGAATTCAGTGCTTGTGTGTGAGTGTGTGAGAGTGTGCATGTATTTGTGTGTGCATGCCATTCAGTGCATGTGCCCCAGCCTCAAATCTACCTCAAAAAATTACAAAATCCATTTCTGAGTGACTGTGGAGGATCACTTACTGTTCCAGCAGCACAGAATGATGTGACAATGCCTGACTCCAACTCCATAATTTTTGGATCAGTCAATCAATCAATCAATCAATGGTATTTATTGAGTGCCTACTGCATGCCAAGTACCACACTGAGTGCTTTAGAGAGACTCTGTCCCTGTCTGTGAGGATGTTGCAGGGTAAAAGGTGAAAGAGTATGAGTTCATTTTGAGTAGGGAAGGTGACTGCTTATTGTTATTGTAGTGTCCCAAGTACTTAGTGCAGTGCTTTGCACACAGTAAGCACTCAATAAATATGAATGAATGAATGAATGAATGAACCTCCATTGCAATCATTCCTGAGCTATTTCAGCAAAAAAGTAAGGAAAGAAAGAGTTCAATGGATTGAGAAAAAAGAGGTGGGATAAGAAACAAAGACAAAAAAGTAGAGTGGAAGAGAAGAACCTGGGATTAATACAATCAGAAGTCAAAAGAACTAGAATCCACATTGAAGAAACGCAAAATTGCCAAAGGAGAAGAGGAAAGCCAAAAATATTTATTCATTCTTTCAATATTATCTGCTGAGTGCTGATTTTGTGCAGAACACTGTAGTAAGTGCTTGGGGTAACTTGTATCTTCCACAGTGCTTAGAACAATGCTCAATACATAGTCAGGGCTTAGCAAGTGCTGATTATTACTATTATCATTATTAGGAGAGTACAATACAACAATTCATTCATTCAATAGTACTTACTGAGCGCTTATTATGTGCAGAGAACTGTACTAAGCGTTTGGAATGTACAATTTGGCAACAGAGACAATCCCTACCTATTGACGGGCTTACAGTCTAATTGGGGGAGAAAGACAGACAAAAACAAGTGTGCCTTGGCACATAATAACACTTTCATTCATTCAATAGTATTTATTGAGCGCTTACTATGTGCAGAGCACTGTACTAAGCGCTTGGGATGAACAAGTCGGCAACAGATAGAGACAGTCCCTGCCGTTTGACGGGCTTACAGTCTAATCGGGGGAGACGGACAGACAAGAACAATGGCACTAAACAGCGTCAAGGGGAAGAACATCTCGTAAAAACAATGGCAACTAAATAGAATCAAGGCGATGTACAATTCATTAACAAAATAAATAGGGTAACGAAAATATATATAGTTGAGCGGACGAGTACAGTGCTGTGGGGATGGGAAGGGAGAGGTGGAGGAGCAGAGGGAAAAGGGGAAAATGAGGCTTTAGCTGCGGAGAGGTAAAGGGGGGATGGCAGAGGGAGTAGAGGGAGAAGAGGAGCTCAGTCTGGGAACGCCTCTTGGAGGAGGTGATTTTTAAGTAAGGTTTTGAAGAGGGAAAGAGAATCAGTTTGGCGGAGGTGAGGAGGGAGGGCATTCCAGGACCGCGGGAGGACGTGACCCAGGGGTCGACGGCGGGATAGGCGAGACCGAGGGACGGCAAGGAGGTGGGCGGCAGAGGAGCGGAGCATGCGGGGTGGGCGGTAGAAAGAGAGAAGGGAGGAGAGGTAGGAAGGGGCAAGGTGATGGAGAGCCTTGAAGCCTAGAGTGAGGACTTTTTGTTTGGAGCGGAGGTCGATAGGCAACCACTGGAGTTGTTTAAGAAGGGGAGTGACATGCCCAGATCGTTTCTGCAGGAAGATGAGCCGGGCAGCGGAGTGAAGAATAGACCGGAGCGGGGCGAGAGAGGAGGAAGGGAGGTCAGAGAGAAGGCTGACACAGTAGTCTAGCCGGGATATAACGAGAGCCCGTAATAGTAAGGTAGCCGTTTGGGTGGAGAGGAAAGGGCGGATCTTGGCGATATTGTAGAGGTGAAACCGGCAGGTCTTGGTAACGGATAGGATGTGTGGGGTGAACGAGAGGGACGAGTCAAGGATGATGCCGAGATTGCGGGCCTGCGGGACGGGAAGGATGGTCGTGCCATCCACGGTGATGGAGAAGTCGGGGAGCGGACCGGGCTTGGGAGGGAAGATGAGGAGCTCAGTCTTGCTCATGTTGAGTTTTAGGTGGCGGGCCGACATCCAGGTGGAGACGTCCCGGAGGCCGGAGGAGATGCGAGCCTGAAGGGAGGGGGAGAGGACGGGGCGGAGATGTAGATCTGCGTGTCATCTGCGTAGAGATGGTAGATACCCTTGTTATTATATGGAACACAGATGGTGTCCAGCCCAGTTAGCTTCTATCTATACTGGTGATTAGCATAGTGCCTTTTGCATAGTAAATCCGTAACTTATAATAACATTTTAAAAAACCCAAGTATTTTACCGTTGAAGAAACTGAGGCACAGGCAAATTAAGTGCCTTGCTCATAGTCACAGAGCAACACACACATTCTGTAACAAACTTACAGAGACAGACATTTTTATAAATAAATAAATTACAGATGTGTACATAAAGATTATAAACCCCTAAAAGGAAGGGGTAAAGAGAAAAAGAAGCAGGAAAGAATGGAAAAGGAGAAAATGGCAATTTGTCATCAAACTGGATAAATTCACCAATAAAATAGGGAAAAAACCCATTTAAAAGAACAGTAATGAAGGATCTGGGAAAGCCATCAAACAAATAAAGAAGAGTTACAAGTTTGGTGCGGAATAAAGCAGAATAAAGAACACAATTTATAGTTTAAAAATTAATAAATAATACAGATGATCATTCAGCTCTTCATGATTTTTAGAGGTCCTAAGGAACTAAAGAGAAAACAAGGAAAATTATTTGAGGGATTTATTTTTCACAGTTTTGTTGGTAGTGAAATATGTTCAATAACATAAAAGAAACAACAATCCCTTAGACATACCCTAATGTTGAGCAGATATGTTGAGGACAGCACAACTATTACAATTATGCTGAAGTTCATTCAGTAGTATTTATTGAGCGCTTACTATGTGCAGAGCACTGTACTAAGCGCTTGGAATGATCAAGTCAGCAACAGATAGAGACAGTCCCTGCTGTTTGATGGGCTTACAGTCTAATCGAGGGAGACAGACAGACAAGAACAATGGCAATAAATAGAGTCAAGGGGGAGAACATCTCGTAAAAACAATGGCAACTAAGTAGAATCAAGGCAATGTACAATTCATTAACAAAATAAATAGGGTAAAGAAAATATATACAGTTGAGCAGACAAGTACAGTGCTGAGGGGATGGGAAGGGAGAGGGGGAGGAGCAGAGGGAAATGGGGGGAAAAGAGGGTTAAGCTGCGGAGAGGTGAAGGGGGGCTGGTAGAGGGAGTAGAGGGAGAAGGGGAGCTCAGTCTGGGAAGGCCTCTTGGAGGAGGTGAGTTTTAAGTAGGGTTTTGAAGAGGGGAAGAGAATTAGTTTGGCGGAGGTGAGGAGGGAGGGCGTTCCAGGACCGTGGGAGGACGTGACCCAGGGGTCGATGGTGGGATAGGCGAGACCGAGGGACAGTGAGGAGGTGGGCTGCAGAAGGCGGAGCGTGCGGGGTGGGCGGTAGAAAGAGAGAAGGGAGGAGAGGTAGGAAGGGGCAAGGTGATGGAGAACCTTGAAGCCTTGATTGAGGAGTTTTTGTTTGGAGCGGAGGTTGATAGGCAACCACTGGAATTGTTTAAGAAGGGGAGTGACATGCCCAGATCATTTCTGCAGGAAGAGGAGCCGGGCAGCGGAGTGAAGAATAGACTGGAGAGGGGCGAGAGAGGAGGAAGGGAGATCAGAGAGAAGGCTGACACAGTTGTCTAGCCGGGATATAACGAGAGCCCGTAGCAGTAAGGTAGCCGTTTGGGTGGAGAGGAAAGGGCGGATCTTGGCGATATTGTAAAGGTGAAACCGGCAGGTCTTGGTAATGGATAGGATGTGTGGGGTGAACGAGAGAGACGAGTCAAGGATGACACCGAGGTTGCGGGCCTGAGGGACGGGAAGGATGGTCGTACCATCCACGGTGATAGGGAAGTCTGGGAGAGGACCAGGTTTGGGAGGGAAGATGAGGAGCTCAGTCTCGCTCATGTTGGGTTTTAGGTGGTGGGCCAACATCCAGGTGGAGACATCCTGGAGGCAGGAGGAGATGCGAGCCTGAAGGGAGGGAGAGAGGACAGGGGTGTAGATGTAGATCTGCGTGTCATCTGCGTAGAGATGGTAGTCAAAGCCGTGAGAGCGAATGAGTTCACCAAGGGAGTAGGTGTAAATGGAGAACAGAAGAGGGCCAAAAACTGACCCTTGAGGAACTCCAACAGTTAAAGGATGGGAGGGGGAGGAGGCACCAGCGAAGGAGACCGAGAATGACCGGCCAGAGAGATACGAGGAGAACCAGGACAGGACGGAGTCTGTGAAGCCAAGGTGAGATAAGGTATGGAGGAGGAGGGGATAGTCAGCAGTGTCAAAGGTAGCAGAGAGGTCAAGGAGGATTAGAATGGAGTAGGAGCCATTGGATTTGGCAAGAAGGAGGTCATGGGTGACCTTAGAGAGAGCAGTCTCGGTAGAGTGGAGGGGACGGAAGCCAGACTGGAGGGGGTCCAGGAGAGAGTGGGAGTTAAGGAATTCTAAACAGCGATTGTAGATGACTCGGTCTAGGATTTTAGAAAGGAAGGGTAGTAGGGAGATAGGGCTATAACTGGAGGGGGAAGTGGGGTCAAGAGTGGGCATGTTTGAAGGCAGAGGGGAAGGAGCCATTGGAGATTGAGTGGTTAAAAATAGAAGTTAAGGAAGGGAGGAGGGCAGGGGCGATGGTTTTAATAAGGTGAAAGGGAATGGAGTCTGAGGCGCAGGTGGAGGGGGTGGCACTTGCGAGGAGGGAGGAGATCTCCTCTGAGGATACTGCAGGGAAGGATGGAAAGTAGGGGAGAGGGTTGGTAGGGGGGAGGGGAGTGGCGGAGGGGTGACTTTGGGGAGCTCAGACCTGATTGTGTTGATTTTTGTGATGAAATAGGTGGCCAGATCATTGAGGGTGAGAAATGGGGAAGGGGAAGGAACAGGGGGCCTAAGGAGAGAGTTAAAGGTCCCGAACAATTGGCGGGGGTGACGGGCATGGGTGTCGATGAGGGAGGAGAAGCAGTTTTGCCTGGTGGATGAGAGGGCAGAGTTAAGGCAGGAAAGAATAAATTTGAAGTGTGTGAGGTCGACTTTCGCCAGCAGCGCTCAGCAGCTCAAGCATAGGAGCGTAGGAGGCAGATAGAGGAGGTGATCCAGGCCTATGGGATAGTGCTCAGTACAACGCTCTGCACACAGTAAGCACTCATTAAATATGATTGACTGACTGAATTACCAGGAACAGAGGAGCCTGCCAGCTGACTTTTAGCTTCTGTGTCTTCCTCAATCACCTATATTTGGGTTTCAACACTCCACTTGTCAATCAGTGGGAATTTATTGAGTGCTTATTGTGTATGGAACACCATACTAATCACTTAGGGAAATATAATAGCATATGGAGACATAATCCCAGACCTCAAAGAGCTCCAAGTCTAGCAAGAGTGGTAGACATTAAAAGATAAATTAAAATTTTAATTCACCAAAAAGAGAAGCAATTAAATCTAAGGATAAGGACATATCTACAGCTGGGGTGAGGGATGGGGAGAGTAGGTGAAACTCAAATACATAAGTGTTGAGGAAGGGAGGAAAAATTAGATAGGGAGGTGAGAGATTATTCAGGGAAGACTGCTTGGCGGAAATATGACTTTAATAGGGCTTTGAAATTGTGGAGAGTGATGGTTTGTCAGATATGAAGTGGGAGGGAATTTCTGGTCAGAAGGAGAGTATGAGCAGGGTGCAGGGAAAGTACAGGACCGAAGTAAAATCCAACCTCCCAAACTAAATGAAAAGAGCCACTTCACGATTGGCTTGCACAATTATAATACAGTTGATTAAACAAACAATAGAAGCAGCAGCATTACCTAGTGGAAAGACCATGAGCCTAAGCATCAGAGGACCTGGGTTTTAATCCCTGCTCTGTCATGTTCCTGCTTTGTGACTTTGGACAAGTCACTTCATTCATTCACTCATTCAGTTATATTTATTACGTGTTTACTATGTGCAAAGCACTATATTAAGCACTTGGGAGAATACAATATAGTAGTAAACAGACACATTCCCTGCCCACAAGAAGCTTAATTTCTCTGTGCCTCAGGTACCTCATTTGTAAAATGGGAATTATGACTGTGGGACAAAGACTTTGTCCAACCTGATTATCTTGTATCTGCTTCACTGTTTAGTATAGTGCCTGGCCCATAGGAAATGCTTAACAAATACCATTTTAAAAAAGACAGAAGAGGAATAGGAGAGATGCAAATGAGCAATTGCATAATGATTTTATACGAAGATAGTAAATTAGATTTAGATGTAAATCTGAGTTCCAAGGAGATGGATGAGGTGGCATGACAATAAACTAGTCAGTAAACTCTAGACTTTGAGCTCGCTATGGGCAGGGACTGTGTCTCATATTATTGTTTGTAGCCTCCCAAGTGTTAGTACAGTGGCCTGCACACAGTAAGTGCTCAATAAATACCATTGATTGATTGAATTATGATTATGAAGATGGGGGATGAATCAGGGAATATCTCTTGAGGAAGCGGATTTTTAGGGGTACTTTAAAGGGGAATTTTATTTTTAATTTGTTAAGTGTATATTATGTTCCAGGCACTTTACTGAGCTCTGAGGTAGATACAAGTTAATCAGGTTGGACACAATCCATGTCCCACATAGGACTTAGAGTCTTAATCACCATTTTATAGATGAGGTTACTGAGGCCCAGATAACTGGCCCAAGGTCACACAGCACAAGAGTGGTGGAGTTGGCATTAGAACCAGGTTCTTCTGATTCCCAAGCACATGCTCTCTTTTACTAGATGACCTTGGGAGACCTAGTGAGCTGAACTTCAAAAGAGTGAAGAGGTGAAATGCAGATTACATGGGATCAGGGAGAGAATTGGGAGGCAGACTAAGGAATTGGGAGAGAAGGGTGGTAGGGTGATAGGAGTGGTAACTGAAGGGTATAGTTATGGTACTAACCTTTTCATTGTCCCTGGATCCTGCCTGTCCAAGTGTCAACCCCTGCCCCACATCCTACCTCCAGCCTGGAATCCCCTCCCTCCTCAAATCTGCCAATCCTTCTTTCCCCCTTCAAAGCCCTACTGAAGGCTCGCCTCCTCCAAGAGGCCTTCCCAGACTAAGTCCCTCTTTTCTTCAGCTCCCTCTCCATTCTGCATCACCTCAATTTTCTCCCTTTTGCTCTTCCCTCCTAATCTCCTTGCCCCTAAGCACATATGTATATATGCATATATTTATAATTCTATTAAGGAGATGAAGATAGCTCTTGGGGGCATTCACATATGTACTCTGAGCTAGTAAAAATAGCTTGTGAGGTCTTGAGGTGTGAGGAGGCAGGAGGTGGAAACACTTGGGGTTTTGGAAGGGAGTTAAGTTAAAGATTGGTCTTGAAAAGCCACTGGAGGCTGTAAGCAGGGGAGTCAGTAAGGGAGGAAGAGAACCAAATTATAGCAAAAGAAAGCGTTAAGCAGATGAGAAAATCAAATTATCGCAAAAGAGGGTAAATCTGAAATGGAACAATTTGGCCTAATCCTTGAATTTTTCCTAAGATTACTCAACTGTGTGAGTGCAAGGGCAAATGGAATAGGTGGGTAATCCAGATCTGGAGCTTGGCGCAAGACCATCACAAGGACAAGGGAGGAGAGAGTTGAATTTCCTGGGGAGGGTGTGGTTGAGGGGAGGGGTCCTCAGAGAGGCCAAGAGAGACAAAATTATTTGTAACCAGTAGAGAGGGTTCCAAACTGGATTCTTGGCAGTAATGAAGGATAGTTTTGGAAAGGCAGAGGGGTGGCAGGTTAGCAGGCTAGGGTCAGAAAATGATAAAGATGGAATGGAGTTAGGGATTTCAGAGATGGTGTTGTGCTCAGTGTGCATAAACATTTGTGAAAGGTCAGCGAGAGGTTGACCTGGAGGTAAACAAAAATGCTGAGTTTTTTGTTAAGCGCTTACTATGTGACAAACACTGTTTTAACCATTAGGGTAGTTACAACGTAATGAGGGAGTTGGAGAAAGACAGGACTCCACTAGAGAGAGCAGTAGGGGAGACTGTCATTAGGGGCAAGCCAGGTTTTAGAGATGGTGAGTAGGAGGAGAGTGGAGGACAGGAACAGGTCAAGGATGAAGGGGAGCTTTCCATTCATTCATTCATTCAATAGGATTTATTGAGCACTTACTTTGTGCAGACCACTGTACGAAGTGCTTGGAATGTACAATTCGGCAACAGATAGAGACTATCCCTGCCTAAGTGTAAGTTCTTAACAAATGCCATGAATTATTATTATTATTGTTGATTTTTCATTTGCATATGACATTGATTTGACCTTTGTCACATTTCAGAATGCAATCCGTGTTGTTATTACTTTTGATTAAAAAAATAGCAGTTTCCTATCTAGTTAATAAATGCTTAAAACTTCTTTTTCTGCACTTTTTAAAAAATCTTTTCAAACTATTTGCTGTTAACAGATCCTTAAATGCTATTTCTTTTGGGTGGAAGAAATCTCAGGATGCCCTGGGATTATGGAATCTGTACAGTTTGAGGAAGGGGCAAGGGAGCAGAGTTATAATAATAATAATTATGGTATTGGTTAAACCTAGGTATGTGCCAACTACTGTACTAAGCACTGACCCAGACCATTTCCCTTATGGGGCTAACAATCTGAGGGAAAGAGAAAATAGGAATATCAGCTCCATTTTCCAGATGAGTAAATTAGAGAAGTCAAATACTGTGCCCAAGTCGCAAAGCAGGCAAGTAGTGGAGGCAGAATTCTAAATGACTTCCAGGCCCCTGCTTTTTCCACTAGGTCACTCTGTTTTTTGAGGTGGTGCAATGGAGAGGTAAAGCTGGCAGGGCAGGTGATTCCTTGGGAAAAAGTCATCACCTCAGGGCCTCCAACACCAATACCAGACTGAGAAGCTGGGCAGTGGAACACTGACTTGTTGTTGGGCACTTGTGCTACTTTTAGATTGGAGATGGTTACTCTTCCTCCACTTTTCTCATTCTAGACCCTTTGCCTCCCCTGCCTTTTCTTTTTTTCTTAACTTTGTGCTGCAGTCACTCTTTATTATAGTTTTGTTCTCCCCTGGGGGAATATAACTTCAGAAGCAATCCACTTTCCGATTTTGGACTTCATATCGCAAAAATGATGAAAGAATTCAAATAATTCAATTCAGACGAGTGAATAATGAACCAAAAGAGAAGAATCCAGTTGATCTCCCCTGTGGCTTCATCACTGACACTCTCCACAAGTGCTATGGGCAGAAACGGGGCGGGGGTAAAGCAAAGGGAAGGAGTCGGGGTGATGTGGGGGGAACTGAGGGAAAGGGGTATCTAGTTTGGGAAGGCCTCCTGGAGTAGGTGAAACTTCAGTAGAGCTTTGAAGAGAGAACTATGATTGTCTGGGGATTTGAGGAGGGAGGGCATTCCAGGCCTGAGGTAGGATGTGGGCGGGGTTGACAGTGGGACAGTGAGAATGAGGCCCAAGAAGAGGAGTGGAGTGTGCAGGCTGGGCTATAGAAGGAGAGAAGGGAAGCGAGGTAGAAGGGGTCAAGGTGATGGAGAGCTTAGAAGCCAATAGTGTGGAATTTTTGCTTCATATGAAGGTTGATAGACAACCACCGGAGATTTTTGAGGGAGGGGGTGACATACCTGGAACATTTCTGCAGAAAGATAATCTGGGCAGCAGAGTGAAGTATAAACTGAAGTGGAGAAGAAACAGGAGGTTGGGAGATCAGAAAGGAGGCTGATGTAGTAATCCAGTCAGAGTAGGATGAGTACTAATTTTTCACATATCCTTATGGACAGGAAAAGTGTTTACTAACTCTGTTATATTGTACTCTCCCAAGCACTTAGTACAATGCTCTGCATATCATAAATGCTCAATAGATACCAATAATTTGTTGATTATGTTCGTAACAAGAATCCCCTTCAACTGTAATAGATCTTACTCTTTCAATCTCTCTCTCCCTTCCTCTCCCTTTAAAGCACAGGTCTGGGAGTCAGAAGGTTGTGGGTTCTAATCCTGATCTGCTGTGTGGTCTTGAGCAAGTCAGTTAACTTCTCCGTGCCTCCGTTATCCCATCTGTAAAATGGGGGCTGAGACTGTGAGTCCCATGTGGGACAGGGACTATGTCCAACCCGATTTGCTTGTTTCCACCTCAGCATTTAGTAAAGTGCCTGGAATATGGTAAGCACTTAACAAACACCACAATGTGAGTCACTGAAACCTGAAGGTGGAAAAAACCCAACCCAAATAAGGAAGATCACCCCACGCCGCCCAAGACACCGCCCCGCGACAAAAAAGGACCAATCCAGGAACACCTGCATTGCTGAAGAAGAGAGGAACTGCAGCAACGCGCAACTATAAAACTATAAAAGACTGTCCCCCCAAATGGTGGTGGTGCCTCATTCCCTTAGGGAGAGGTTGCCTGTTGGGTGTGTTAACCCCTATTTGGCTCATTTGGCTTACTCTGGATCCCCAAACAAACCTTTTTGCCTTGTTCTTGTTCCTGTCGAGCGTTGGGTCAATTCTTTGACTGCCTGCGAACTTGCGATCTTGGGCAAAATGCTTCACTCCATCACCATCATTTTTGGTGGCCGGTACGGGGACCCCCAGAATCCGGAAGAACAACCGATCAACCTGCATTGGCATAATTTGGTAAGAAACTGTTCCCTATCTCTCTCTATCTCTCCCCCGCACCCAGAGTAAGGAACCCGGGAGGTGCTCCCTGGTCAGGCAAGTCTACCTCGCGGACGAGTTTAATCTTGTGGACTTTCTAGAAGGGGACACCTTTCTGAAAGGACTTCCAGGACCCAGGAGGTGTCCACCTGGTTGGGCGAGTCTACCATGTGGACGAGTCTACATTGTGGAAAAGTTTAACCTCATGGCCTTCCTAGAAGGGGTCGCCTTTCTGGAAGGATTTTTGGTGCCAATTGCAGGCGGGACACCAGATGAGACTGGCTGTAGTTCGAGTGGAGACGGGAGAGTAGGAACTAACATTATGGGGCAAACCGTGTCCGTTCCTAAGGATTCCCCACTGGGGTGCCTTCTGGCACACCTGAAGTTCAGCTAGACGATTTGAAATTAGAGTGCCTAATATTCTATTGTAATATGGATTGATCAGATTATAAACTAGAGGACCCAAAATAATGGCCTGTATATGGATCCCTAAAATTTAATGCTGTTCTGCAACTGTATTTATTTTGTCACCGTGAAGAGAAGTGGACGCAGATGCCTTATTTCCAGGCCTTCATGGCTCTTTCCCAGGACCCTTTAAGCAAACTGTGTCGGGTGTGTCATAATCCCACCCCGTTAAAATTGGCCACAGCCACAACTATTCAGAAGGCCCCATCTCCCATGGCACCAGGGGGCCCCTTTCTTGTTGGATGATCCACACCTCAGTTGGAAACACCTCGCATCCAACATTTTATTAAATCCACCCCCTTATCAAGGAACAGGCATTCCCCTGGTTCTGAGCCCTCCCAGCAGTAAAGATGGCTCTAGATATGGCGGGAACCCCCACAATCTGCTTCCCAAACTCCTCTGCCTCCCCTATCTGTTCCTCTTACTCTCTGTCTCTCTGCTGAGAAAAGTAGTGGGGGAGGGCGGGTTAGTGCAAGTAATGGCCCCTTTCACACTGGCAGAGATTGCAGAGGCAAAGGTTCTTCTTAGGGAGATCCATCTAAACTCATGGATGGGTTTCGGAAGATGACTATGATGTTCGACCTATCATAGGCTGACATCCATTTAATTTTGTCTTTTTGCACCATGATCGAGGAAAAGCAGTTAATTTGGGACCATGCTGAGAAGGCAGGGACGAGTTGGCCCTAAACGTCCCCGGAGGTCAATCCCCAGCTGGGTTAGTTGCCGTCCCCTGCGCCAATCCCGGTGGAACTATCAGGGTAACAACGCTGATCGGGGTTGTCAAGACCATATGATCACCTGCCTCCTAGAAGGGATGCTCAGGGGCATAAAGCAGCAGGTTAATTACAAACAACTCTGAGCAGTGTCTCAGAGGCCAAAGGAAAACCCCACGGCCTTTAGAAATAGGCTGGGCGAAGCAATCTGCAAAAATACCCACCTAGACCCTACGTCCACCAAAGGATAGGTCATTCTAAACATGCATTTTATAAGTAATTCAGCACCTGATATCAGGTGGAAACTTCAGAAAAAGCTACTGGGACCCCAGACCCTCTCGGAGCAGCTTGTGGAAGCTACCTATGAGGTATTTAACAATTTTGACCTGGGGGTTAGGGAGGAGAAGGACCGGAGATCAAGGGCAAAGGGATGAGAACAGGTCCAATTTTTGGTGGCTACCATAAATGGTCCAGTGGGGACCCCGGCCTCCACTGCCTTGGGACCCCACCCCCAGCCAGGTTCAACCCTGTTTTAGCTGTGGTGAGATCAGCCCCTGGAGTAAGGAGTGCCTGGAAAGAAGGCTGATGAGTTGCCGGGGACTCGGTGGCCCCCCGCTGGGTCCCTGCCCAAACTGCAGGGAAGGGGACACTGGAAGAGAGATTGCCCCTGGAGCTGGCCACCCTGGGCCAGTCATTTCCCGGCACTTGGGAGCACCAAGGCCAATGACTAATGGGGCCCAGAGAACGGCCAGACTCACCCGGAAGATATCACATTGGCCGAACCCAGGGTGAGGATGGAGGTGTCAGGTAAATCATCAATTTTCTTATTGATATGTGAGCCACTTAGTCCTGTCCGACCACTCTGGTCCTACCCGTCCCTCAGTCATTAAGGTAGTAGGGATAGATGGGGCTTTTGTCAAATATTGTGAAACCAACTCTCTACCCTGAGAAGCAGCGTGGCGCAGTGGAAAGAGCACGGGCTTTGGAGTCAGAGCTCATGAGTTCGAATCCCAGCTCTGCCACTTGTCAGCTGTGTGACTGTGGGCAAGTCACTTAACTTCTCTGTGCCTCAGTTCCCTCATCTGTAAAATGGGGATTAAAACTATGAGCCCCACGTGGGACAACCTGATTCCCCTGTGTCTACCCCAGCGCTTAGAACAGTGCTCTGCACATAATAAGTGCTTAACAAATACCAACATTAACATTATTACCCCAGTGCTTAGAACAGTGCTCTGCACATAGTAAGTGCTTAACAAATACCAACATTATTATTACCTTGCTTATGCCTGGGCAAGCTTTTCTCCCACTTGTTCCTGGTTATCCCTTCCTCCCCAACTCTCCTTTTGGGATGAGATATTATGATGAAACTTGTTTCACATTTTGTCCTAGTCTGTCCAGTGGGACTCTTCCCCGTCGTAACACCCCTGGAGATTTCGGGATCAGTGAAACCCACCATCTAGGACCCAGGGATTCCCAGGTGGGCTATAAACACAATCCCAGTAATGGTACACCTTAAGACCCCTGATAAATTCCCACACCAGGGGTAATATCCCCTTAAAGCAAAGTCACGGGAAGGTCTATAGCCAATCATAGAGAAATTCCTCCAACATGGGCTTTTAGTGCCCTACAAGTCTCCTTGCAACACCCCTGTCTCCTTGCAACACCCCTGTCCTCAAGGTGAGGAAACCAGATGGGAAATATCGCTTTGTACAAGATTTGTGCAAGATCAATGAGGCGATCATCCTAGTACACCCTGTGGTTCTGAAGCCTTATAATATTTTGTCTCAGGTACTGGAAGAAGCCAGGTGGTTTACTGTTCTTGACCTGAAGGGTGCCTTTTTCTGTGTCCTCCTTGACGAGCGATGTCAGTTTCTATTCGCCTTTGAGTGGGCATTGCCTGAGGAGAAGCTCCTCTGCTAAAATACCTGGATGGTGCTTCCCCAGGGGTGCAGGGACTCTCTTCCCGCCACTTCGGGCAGTGCTTGGACAAGGATCTCTGAGAATTAGACCTGACACCAAGCACCCTGGTCCAATATGTAGACGATCTCCTAATTTGTAGCCCCACCCGAGACAGTTCAGAGCGCAGTATTATTGTGGTCTCAAATCATCTAGCCAAGTGTGGATATTGCATCTCTCCCCAGAAGGCACAGCTAAATAAGCAGGAGGTTGTCTGTCCGGGAAAAGTCCTTACTCCTTCTGGTCGTTCCCTGGCCCTGGGGAGGATGGAGGCCATTCTTCGAATTCCACCCCCCCAGACAAAGATTCAGCTGCAAGCTTTCTTTGGAATGGCAAGATTCTGTCGTATCTGGATCCCCAATTATGGGATCCTGGTAGAACCTCTTAAAGAGGTTTATGGTGCACTGTCTGGGAGTGATCATGAACCCCTGAACTGGGGGCCGGAAGAAGAGTCTGTTTTCTAGTTCTTAAGAGGTGGCTTACCACCTTCCCGGCACTGGGTTTCCCGAATTTGAGCAAACTGTTTTTCCTTTATGTAGTTAAGTGTAAGCAGCACTGCGTTGGGGTCCTCAACCAAACTCTGGGCCCAGACATGAGACCTGTCACCTATATCTCCAAACGGCTGGACCCAGTAGCCGTGGGTTGACCAGCTTGTCTCCATGCTGTGACAGCCACAGTGCTCGCTGTCAAAGAAGTAAGCAAACTTACCCTGGGCCAACCGATAACTGTTCTTAGCCCACATCAGGTCGTCTCTATCCTTGATTTGAAGGGTGACTGGTGGCTGACTGGTCCAATATCAGGCTTCTCTATTAGACTCCCCAGAGGTGATGGTGAAAACGGGTACCACCCTGAATCATGCTAGCTTCCTCCCCATCCCCCTCTGAGGGCAAGGAAAATTGGCCCCTTCTGGTTCATGATTGCATAGCTGAAATAGACCTTACATGGTCTAGCCAATCCAGCCTCAGGGCTGTGCCGCTAGACAACCCTGAGGTGGAATGGTAAACTGATGGGTCTAGTTTATGGATAAGGGCACCCATCATGCTGGGTATGCCATAGTGAGCTTACATGAGACCATTATGGCACGTCCCCTGCCCCCCGGAACCTCGGCCCAGAAGGCTGAGTTAACTGCCTTAACCTGTGCTTTGGAACTGGAGAGCGGGCTGAAAGCAAATATCTATACAGACTCAAAGTACACCTTTCATGTCGTACATGCCCGTGAGGCTATCTGGAAAGAGCATGGACTGTTGACTCCCCGTGGGACCCCGATTAAGCATGTTCAGAACATTCTTAAGTTATTAGATGCAGTTTGGGTACTGCAGAAGGTCTCGGTACTCCATTGTCGTGACCACCAGCGAAGCGAGCTTGACCAGTCCCGGGGTAATTGCGTTGCAGCCCGGGCTGCAAAAATCGCTGCTCGCCAGTTGTTCGTAGCCACGAGCCTCGCTCTGCTGCCCTCTCTGCCCCACTACTACTCCCTGACATATTCCCCATGGGAGCTGAAGAAAGGGGTGATTAAAGGATTTGTGATATCCAATGGCTGGCTAACAATGCTGGAGGGGAAGTTGAGGCTCCCCGAGACCTCTAGTTGGAAGATTAACTCAGGCCTTCGTCAGGCCACACATTTAAGTCGTGAGATTCTTTTCCGCATTGTAGACCCCCTTTTCTCTGGACACAAGCTCCGGGATATCATCAGGGGTCTATGTCGGACCTGCTCCATCTGCACCCATAGCAATCCTGAGGGAGCAGCCAAATTACCTCCCTTACTCACACCCATTCAGAGGAGGGGAAGCGGACCTGGAGAAGATTGGCAGTTTGACTTTACCCATATGCCGAATCTCCTCCACTCTACAAAGACTGCTCTCTCAAAGGTCACCCATGACCTCCTTCTTGCCAAATCCAATGGACCCTCCTCTATCCTAATCCTCCTTGACCTCTCAGCTGCCTTTGACACTGTTGACCATCCCCTTCTCCTCCACTCCTTATCTCACCTTGGTTTCATGGACACCATCCTCTCCTGGTTCTCCTTTTATCTTTCTGGCCGTTCATTCTCAGTCTACTTCGCAGGCTCCTCCTCCCCCTCCCATCCTCTAACTGTAAGAGTTCCTCAAGGGTCAGTTCTTGGCCCTCTTCTGTTCTCCAGCTACACTCATTTGGTGAACTTGGTGAACTCATATCCTCTCCGGCTTCAACTATCATCTCTATGCCGATGACACACAAATCTACATCTGTCTCTGTCTTCTCCCCCTCCCTTTAGGCTTGTATTTCCTCTTGCCTCCAGGACGTCTCTACTTGGATGTCTGCCCATCACCTAAAACTCAACATGACTAAAACTGAGCTCCTTATCTTCCCTCCCAAGCCCTGTCCTCTTCCTGACTTCCCTATCACAGTGGATGGTACGACCATCCTTCCCATCTCTCAAGCCCGCTACCTTGATGTCATCCTTGACTCAGCTCTCTCATTCACCCCACACATCCAATCCGGCACCAAGACCGCCGGTCTCACCTTTATAGTATTGCCGAGATCTGCCCTTTCCTCTCCACCCAAATGGCTATCTTACTGGTACAGGCTCTCATAATATCCCAGATGGATTATTGTGTCAGCCTTCTCTCTGATCTCCCCTCCTCCTGTCTCTCCCCGTTCCAGTCTATTCTTCATTCTCCTGCCCGGCTCATCTTCCTTCAGAAACACTCTGGGCATGTCACTCCCCTTCTTAAAAACCTCCAGTGGTTGCCTATCAACCTCTGCACGAAACAAAAACTTCTCTCTTCCTCCTTTCTCTCCCCTAAGGGGGAGTGGAAGGGGAGCAGAGGGAGCAGAGGGAAAAGGGGGAGCTCAGTCTGGGAAGGCCTCTTGGAGTAGGTGAGCTCTAAGTAGGGTTTTGAAGAGGGGAAGAGAATTAGTTTGGCGGAGGTGAGGAGGGAGGGCATTCCAGGACAGCGGGAGGACGTGGCCCGGGGGTCGATGGCGGGATAGGAGAGAATGGGGGAAGGTGAGGAGGTAGGCGGCAGAGGAGCGGAGCGTACATGGTGGGCAGTAGAAAGAGAAAAGGGGGGAGAGGTAGGAGGGGGCAAGGTGATGGAGAACCTTGAAGCCTAGAGTGAGAAGTTTCGGTTTTGTGCGGAGGTTGATAGGCAACCACTGGAGGGGAGTGACATGCCCTGAGCAGGAAGATGAGCTGGGCAGTGGAATGAAGAGTAGACTGGAGTGGGGAGAGAAAGGAGGAAGGGAGATCAGAGAGACGGCTGACACAATAATCCAGCCGGGATATTATGAAAGCCTGTATCAGTAAGATAGCCTTTGGGTGGAGAGGAAAGGGCAGATCTTGATGATATTATAAAGGTGAGACTGGCAGGTTTTGGTGACAGAATGGATGTGTGGGGTGAAGGAGAGAGCCGAGTCAAAGATGACACCGAGTTTGCGGGCCTGAGAGACGGGAAGGGTGGTCGTACTATCCACAGTGATAGGGAAGTCAGGAAGAGGACAGGGCTTGGGAGGGAAGATAAGGAGCTCAGTTTTGGACATGTTGAGTTTTAGGTGGCAAACAGACATCCAGGTAGAGATGTCCTGGAGGCAGGAGGAGATACGAGTCTGAAGGGATGGGGAGAGGACAGGGGCAGAGATGTAGATCTGTGTGTCATCTGCATAGAGATGATAGTGGAAGCCGTGAGAGCGAATGAGTTCACCGAGGGAGTGAGTATATATAGAGAATGGAAGAGGGCCAAGAACTGACCTTTGAGGAACTCCTACAGTTAGATGGGAGGGGGAGGAGGAGCCTGCGAAGGAGACTGAGAATGAATGGCCAGAGAAATAAGAGGAGAACCAGGAGAGAACAGAGTCCATGAAGCCAAGGTGAGATAAGGAGAAGCATCGTGGCGCAGTGGAAAGAGCACGGGCTTTGGAGTCAGGGCTCATGAGTTCGAATCCCAGCTCTGCCACTTGTCAGCTGTGTGACTGTGGGCAAGTCACTTCACTTCTCTGTGCCTCAGTTCCCTCATCTGTAAAATGGGGATTAAGACTGTGAGCCCCACGTGGGACAACCTGATTTCCCTGTGTTTACCCCAGCGCTTAGAACAGTGCTCTGCACATAGTAAGCGCTTAACAAATACCAACATTATTATTAAGGTGTGGAGGAGAAGGGGATGGTCAGCAGTGTCAAAAGCACCTGAGAGGTCAAGGAGGATTAGGATAGAGGAGGAGCCATTGGATTTGGCAAGAAGGAGGACAAGGGTGACCTTAGAGAGAGCAGTCTCAGTAGAGTGGAGGGGACGGAAGCCAGATTGGAGGGGGTCCAGGAGAGAATGGGAGTTAAGGAATTCTAGGCAGTGAATGTAGACGACTCATTCTAGGAGCTTGGAAAGGAAGGGCAGTAGGGAGAAAGGGCGATAACTGGAAGGGGAAGTGGGGTCGAGGAAGGGTTTTTTTAGGATGGACATGGGAATGTTTGAAGGCAGAGAGGAAGACGCCATTGGAGAGTGAGTGGTTAAAGAAGTTAAGGAGGGGAGGAGGGCAGAGGTGATGGTTTTTATAAGGTGAGCAGGAATGGGCTCCGAGGCACAGGTGGAGGGGGTGGCACTTGCAAGGAAGGAGGAGATCTCCTCTGAGGATACTGCAGGGAAGGATGGGAAAGTAGGGGAGAGGGTTGGTGGCGGGGAAGCGGGGGTGGGGGAGGGGTGACTTTGGGGAGCTCAGACCTGATTGTGTTAATTTTCTTGATGAAGAATGTGGCCAGATTATTGGGGGTGAGTGATGGGGGACGGGGAGGAACAGGGGACCTAAGGAGAGAATTAAAGGTCCGGAACAATGGCGGGGGGTGACGGGCATGAGTGTCAACGAGGGAAGAAAAGTTTTGCCAGGTGGAGGAGAGGGCAGAGTTAAGGCAATAAAGGATAAAGTTGAAATGGATATGGTCGGTTTGGTGCTTGGACCTTCGCCAGCAGCACTCAGCAGCTTGAGCATAGGAGCATAAGAGGTGGACAGAGGTGGTGACCCAGGGCTGTGGGTTAGTGGAGCGAGAGCAGCAGAGGGAAAGGAGGGCAAGAGAGTTGAGATGAGTAGAGAGGGTGGAATTGAGAGCAGTGACCTGATCATTGAGAGTGGGAAGAGAGGACGGGGTGCAAGGTGGGGAGAGATGTTTTTGGAGAGATGGATGGGATCAAGAGAGCGGAGGTCTCTGTGGGAGAGTAGTATAGATTTGCAGGGAGAGATGAGGCAGGTGAGAAGGTTATGGTCTGAGAGAGGGATTTCAGAGTTGGTGAGGGAGGAGATAGTGCAGCGGTAGGAGATGATGAGATCGAGGATGTGACTGAGTCAGTGAGTGGGCGAGGTATGGTGGAGCAGGAGGTCGGCAGAGTCGAGGAGGGATAACAGGTGGGCGGCAGAGGAGTCATTGGGTACATCCATATGGATGTTGAAGTCTCCGAGGATCAGAGTGGGCAGGGAGAAGGAGAGAAGGAAGGTGAGAAAGGGGTCTAGGTGGTTGAAGAAGTCAGTGGTGGGACCAGGAGGATGGCAGATGACAGCTACAAGTTTCTGGAGGGGGTGGAAGAGGTGAATGATATGGGCTTCAAAGGAGGGGAAGGAGAGGAAAGAGGGAGGAGGGATAGTGCGGAAGTAGCAACAGGGTGAGAGAAGGAAGCCGACACCTCCTCCCTGTCCAGTGAGTCTGGGGTAGTGGGAGACTTCCGAGGGTGGGGTGGAACCCATTCTTGACTGATCTGTGGCCCATTCTTGACTGATCTGTGGCTCTTTGTGTTCCAGTTCTACTCTGGCTGCCCCGCGGGAGGTAACTGCAAAATCCTCTGCACTCCCTCTCCTTGGCTGTTCCTGTGCAGGGACCAATACTGGCAGTGTTTGAATTCCTCTTCCCCTCCCCCTTACTCACACGCACCTGGGGTTGTCCTTCCCGAAATTCTCTTTGTCAACACCTCATTTTTGGGCCCTCGGGCCTTGGTCCGCAACATGGGTCAGATGTGTGGTCCAAGACGAGAATGCCGTGAGATCGGTGAGACCTACTGGTGGCTCGGTGAGCAGTTCTCTAGCTGGTGTGCTCTTACACTGAGGCTCATCCCTGTCATTGGCATGGAACTGGTGGCGCGTTCCAAGTTCAACATTTGCCTAGAGATGAGCACCCGCCCTAATCTTATGGGTGATGCTCTTACCAATTTGCAGACTGAAGTGAACTCCCTCAAGGGCGTCGTCCTGCAGAACTATATGGCCCTAGACCTCGTTCGCGCAAGCAAGGGGGAGGTTTGTGACACTATAAATCAGAGCTGCTGTTTCTACCAGGATCATCAGGGCCGTCTTGACTCTGATGTAAACCAGTTATGGGACCTAGTGGCTCAACTCCCTGACCCCAGCTGTTCTCAGGACAGCTCTTCCATCGGGGACTGGAGTGATTTCACTTCCTGATCAGGATGGTTAGGTGATCTGACTAAGAGATTCCCGACCCTCCTGGCTCTTGTTGTCGAGATATTACTCCTTCTCTGTTGTGTTTTGCAGTACTTGAAAACGTGTTGCTCCCGTACCACCGCAAGAATCTTCCCTTTACAGTTGCAACTTGCCAACCCCGATTGCGCCATTCTCAACCCCCTTGATGAAGGTCACAAGACTTTTATGGCCTCTCATCCATAGGCACCACTCCAGAAGATCTTTGCCCCTTTCCAGCAGGAAGCATCCAGATTGACATGGTCTCCCCTTACCTTTAAGAATAAGGGGGCTAAGTCCTTGAGGGGGGAATGATGGGGTACTGAGGCACGAGGAGATACAAGCAGGGAATACAAAATGGTGTTGGGCAAGGTTTTCTGTTCAGGCTTTCCTGCTCGAGCTTGCTGAGTCATGGAAACCTGGATGAGGATGAAACCCACCCCAAATAAAGAAGATCACCCCACGTTTGAGACACCGCCCCTGCGGCAAAAAAGGACCAATCCAGGAACACCCGCATTGCTGAAGAAGAGAGAAACTGTGGCAATGCGTAACTAAAATACTATAAAAGGTTGCCCTGACCCAATGGTGGTGTGCTTCATTCCCTTAAGGAGAGGTTGCCTGGTGGGTGTGTTACCCCCTACATGGTTTATTTGGCTTATTCTGAATCCCCAAATAGAACTTTTTGCCTTGTTCTTGTTCCTCTCGAGTGTTGGGTCATTTCTTTGACTGCCCACGACCTTGCAATCTGGATGAAACGTTTCACTCCGCCACCATAAACAGAATGAAGAAAGCTAGCACTTCCTCTTGGGGACTGTCAAACAGAAGGTAGCAGCAGTGTTATCAGTCTGAGGTTCTAACTATAGGACTACAGGACTGTAGTGTTGCTCATCCTTCTCCACTCCATACTTCACTCTGCTGCCTGGATCATTTTTCTACAAAATCGTTCAGTCCACATTTCCCCGCTCCTCAAGACCCTCCAGTGGTTGCCATTCACCTAAGCATCAGAAAGAAGCTTCTAACCATAGGTTTTAAAGAACTCAATCACTCTTTCCCGTCCTACAACCCAACTCTTACACTTCGCTCTTCTAATGACAGCTTACTCACTGTAGCTCAATCTTGTCTATCTTGCTGCTATCCTCTTGCATATGTCATACCTCTGACCTGTATTACCCTCCAAGTTTTGGGCAGGGAATGTGTCTGTTTATTGTTGTACTGTACTCTCCCAAGTGCTTAGTTCAGTGCTCTGCACACAGTCAGCCCTCAATAAATATGGTTGAATATCTGACAGTTACTCTCCTCATCTTCAAAGCCTCATTAACAGCACAACTCTTGCAAACAGCCTTCCCTGACTAAACCCTAATTTCCTCTTCCCCCCTCCCTTCTGCATTGCCCTCAGCAGCGTGGCTCAGTGGAAAGAGCTCGGGCTTGGGAGTCAGAGGTCATGGGTTCAAATGCCGGCTCTGCCACTTGTCAGCTGTGTGACTGTGGGCAAGTCACTTCACTTCTCTGTGCCTCAGTGACCTCATCTGTAAAATGGGGATTAACTGTGAGCCTCACGTGGGACAACCCATTTACCTTGTATCTCCCCCAGCTCTTAGAACAGTGCTCTGCACATAGTAAGCTCTTAACAAATACCAACATTATTATTATTATTATTATTCACCATTCCTCACACCTGCAGCCCCACAACACTTACCTACGTATCTATAATTTTTTATTTACATAAATGACTGCCTTCCCCTTTAGACTGTAAACTTGTTGAGGGGAGGGAATGTGTTTGTTATGTTGTTGTGTTGTACTCCTTCAAGAGCTTAGTACAGTGCTCTGCAACAGTTAGTACTCAATATGATTAATTGATTGAATCTCTCCAGTTGCGAGACCCGGACCCCACACAAGTGCCACAGCTGGCTCCTGTAGCAGTTCCAATGTGGTCATTTATTCACCAGACTCAATATCAAATGACAAGAAACATCAGAGTGTAATGGGCCTAGGAGAGAGAAGGTAATGGGCTGTAATCCTGGCCCTTCCAGTTGTCTGTTGTGTGACCTTGGGCAAATTGTTTTTCTTTGCCCCAGTTACTTAATCTGTGAAATGGGGATTGAGAGTGTGAGTCCTATATGGGACAGGGATTGTGTCCAACACGATTTGCTTGTATCCACCCCAGCACTGAGTACAGTGACTGCCACATAGTAAGTGCTAACAAATATCACAATTTTATTAATAATAAGATAAAATCATGAACAGTGAAATTTTGGAAGGTATTCAGTATTCCAGTATTGAACCTAGGCTCACCTTAGCACAGCTATTCTGGGTTGGATGTGAGGAGAATCATGCCCACAGGAAAACCAAACAGCCAATATATGAGAAGCTGGAAGTGGGAACCTGAAAGCCAGACTGCAGAGAAAGTGCTCTAAAGATCCAGTAAAACAAAGCCTTAGACAGTGCTACATCTCGGATGAAAACTGGGAATCAGTTGCTGAGGACAAACTGTGTGGCCACTGCCATCCAGAAGCAAGTAGCTGTCTGAGCAAAAGCTTCATGTAGAGAGAGGAAAAAAGAGAAGAGAATAGAAGAGAAAACAATTCCAGGCAGTACCAGTTTCAAGTACAACCACATTTTTCTGTGCCCAATGGGGCCAGATCTGTGAATTCCACATTGGCCTTCTCTGCCTTGTATGTACTCATAGGTGAACTTCATAAATACGTGTGCCTTTTTTGAATGGCAAGGACAACTATAAATGTTTTCTTGTGATACAGCTTCTCAATTAATCAGTGACTTTATTGGGTGCTTATAGTGTGCCGGGTACTGAATTAAGCACTTGGGAGAATATAGTAGATAGGCGCCTACAGTCTAGTAGATAATATGGCAAATGACTTGGATGGAGAGGAAGGGGTGCCTTCTAGACCTGTAGTGAATCTATCCCCAGAGCGACTAAGGGTCAATCTGTTTCTTGCTCCCATTTTCCAGTCTCTGAGTATGTGTGCGTATGCTTGTCTTGTCTATGTTTGTGTGCATGTGTGTACCCTCTGTGACATAAGCTATTTTTCTATCATCCTCTATCACCTTCAGAAAAATTATTAATTGTCTTTTCCAAGAAGGGATAGAGGGAGAGTTTAAGGTACATCTGGAGTCTCATGTTCTGTTACTCTGACCATGTGGTGGGGTTTACCAGAGAAGATGATTTTTTATTTTTCCCTTTTGTTCATTCATTCATTCATTCATATTTATGAAACACTAACTATGTGCAGAGCACTATACTAAGAGCTTGGGAAATTTAACTGAACAATTAAGAGTGACTATCCCTGCCCACAACAAGCTCACAGTCTAGGGCAGGGGAGATAGACATCAATGCAAATAAACAGACATGAATACAAATGAATAAAATTACAGATCACCTAAGTGATCTGGGGTTGGGAGCTGAAGGAAGCAAGTCAGGGCAACAAGGAAGGGAGTGAGAGATGAGGAAAAGTAAACCTCTTAGGGGAGATGTGCCTTCAGTAAGGCTTTGAAAAGGGGAGAAGAATTGCCTGGTGGATTTGAGGAGGGAGGGCATTCCAGTCCAGAAGTAGGTCATGGGCCAGAGGTCTGTAGAGAGACAGGCGAGATCAAGGCACAGTGAGAAGGTTAGCACCAGAGGAGCAAAGGTTGAAGAAGAAAAAAAGCTAGGAGAGGTAGTAGAGGGAAAGTTGACTGAGTGCTTTAAATCCAATGGTGAGGAGTTTTTGTTCGGTTTGATTGTTTTGTTCAGTGAGGAGGTGAATAGACAACTAGTGGAGATTTTTAAGGAGAGGGGGTGACATGTCCTGAATGTTTCAGTAGAAAGATGTTCCTGGCAGCAGAGTAACTGGAGTAGGGAGGGGCATGAGGTTGGGAAGTCAGCAAGGAGGCTGATGCAGTAATCTAGGCGGGATAGGATGAGTGATTATACTACCATGGTAGCAGTTACAATGGAGAGGAAAGGGTGGATTTTAGCGATATTTTGAAGATGGGACCTAGAGGATTTGGTGATGGATTGAAAACGTGATTTGAATGGGACACAGGAGTCAAGGGAAACACCATGGTTTTGGGCTTGTGAGTTGGGAAGGATGATGGTGCAGTCTACAGTGACGGGAAAGTCTGGGAGAGGACAGGATTTGAGTGGAAAGATAATGAGCTCTGTTTTGGATGTTTTAGGTTTGAGGTGATGGGAGGACATCCAAGTAGAGATGTCTTGAAGGCAGGAGGAGATGCAAGCCTGGAGAGAGGGAGAGAGATCGGGGAGGAGATATAGTTTTGGGTATCATCTGCTTAGAGGTGGTAGATGAAGCCATGGGATCAAATGAGTTGTCCAAGGGAATGAGTACAGATGGGGAATAGAAAGGTTCCAAGAACTGAACCTTGAGGGACACCCATAGTGGTTGGGAGGCAGAGGATGAGCCTGTGAAGGAGACTGAAAATGAATGGCCAGAGAGATGAGAGGAGAACCAGGAGAGGACAGATTCAGTGAAGTTCTAAATTCTTGTTTGAGGGGTTAAGGGAAGAGGTTAGGGGAAAATTTGAAAGGCTCTCATTCTCCTGTAAATTATATCCAATCTCAGCTTCACTGACATTGTCCTCTCCTGGTTCTGCTTTTACCTCTCTGTCCACTTATTCTCAGTCTCTTTCTTAGACTCCTCTCTGCTTCCATCCCCCAACTGTCGGGGACCCTCAAGGGTCATTTCTTTGTCCCCTTTTATTCTCCATCTACACCTTGGAGAACTCATTTGCTTCCATGGCTTCAGCTACTACCTCTATGCAGACGATACACAAATTTGTATCTCCCTTCCTGATCTCCCCCTCTCTGCGGTCTCAGATTTCCTCCTGCCTTCCAGATATCTCTCCTTGGATGTTCTCCCATCACCTCAGGCTTATGATTTCCAAAACAGAACTCCTTATCTTTTCACCCAAGCCCTCCCCTCCCCTTCACTTTCCCAGCACTGTAGATGGCATCACCATCCTTCCCCTCTCACAACATCGAAATCTTGGCCATTATCTTTGACTCCTTTTGTTCATTCAACCCCCATATTCAATCCATCAGTCAATCCATCAGTTGTCAGTTCCATCATCACAACATTGCTAAAATCACCCTTTCCTCTCCATTCAAATTGTTATCATGTTAATACAGTCACTTAATTTATCCTACCTAGAATACTGCGTGAGTATCCTTGATAACCTCCCAGTCTCCTTTCTCTCCCCACTCCAGGCCATACTTCACTCTGCAGCCTGGATCATTTTTCTACAAAAATGTTCAGGACATGTTTCCCCACTCTTCAAGAAACTCCAGTGGTTTCCCATCCACTTCTGCATCATTGGCTTCAAAGGTCTCATCTTGTCTCCTCCTACCTCACCTCTCTACTCTCCTACTACAACTGAACCTGCATACTTCGGTCCGCTAATGCTAACCTTCTCACTGTTTCTGGATCTCTTCTATTTTGCCACCAGCCTCTCACCATGTCCAGGATCTGGTCTGGAATGCCCTCCTGCTTCATATCTGACAGACAGTTAATCTTCTTCCCCCTTAAAAGACATTGATGGCATATCTCCAAAACGTCTTCAGTGAATAAGCCCTCCTTTCCTCTTCTCCCACTCCCTTCTGCATCACACTGAATTGCTCCCTTTATTCATCCCCCCTTCCAGCCTCACAGCATTAATGTTCATATCTGTAATTTATAAAATTATTTATATTAATGCCTGTCCCTCCTCCCTAGACTGTAAACTCACTTTGGGCAGGAAATGTGTTTGCTTATTGTTGCATTGCACTCTCCCAAGTGCTTAGTATAGTGTTCTGTGCACAGCAAGTGTTCAGTAAATATGATTGAATAGATGAACAAAAAGGGATGGAGTTAGGCTCCAGGACCCAATTAAGTGTCAGTCTTCAGTAATTTCAAGGAATGCATTGCTGCCCGCAGTTTCTAAAGTATCACTTTTTCAGGTGATCCTTTCTAAATGACAAAAATAGCAAAACTGCTATAATTACCTAAGTTTTGGAACAAAACTTAGTTCTCTATGGAAGAACTGAAATCATCTTTGCAGAAAATTTAGGACTAATTTTGGTGCATTAGAACCCTGCTCTGGATTTCCCATCTCTAAGACCTGTCAGTGGGTCCTCCACTTTGACTTGTGTTTGATAGTAAGTGTATTCTGGGAAGTCCTTTCCTCTAGGCTTGGGGCCACCTAGGGAAAAGAATTTGTGGCTTGGAGCCCATTCAATCGGCAAGATGGAAATAAAAGAAATTCCCCTCTTCATTTCCCCTGCTTTCAAAGTACTAAAACTTTTAAACTAGTCAGTGAATCAATCTATAACATTTATTGAGCACTTACTGTTTGCAGAGCACTGTTCTAAGCACTTGGATGAGCATAGTAGGGGAGAGTGGTGGTCTGTCAGTCATGAAGTGGGAGAGAGTGCCAGGCAGGAGGGAGTATTAGCAAGCATTGAGAGTGAGAGGGATGAGATTGAGGAATAGCATAGTAAGTTTATTTTACTTATTAAGCTACTTAGTTACTATAATTTCCTCATGAATTCTTGTTGAAGGTCTAGTAGTTGAAGCTTTTATGCCCCATAGAGGAACTCATATATGATCTATTCATATTTTAGCTACTCTAGCACTTTGTGCTTGGCACATAATAAGTGCTTAACAAAACTACTATTAATATTCATTACTTATTTTAAACTTCTTAACTATAGAGTAGGTTTGGTGAAAGAGTGATACAGTTTCACTTTTCAGACTGATGATGATGATATCTAAGATAATGATAATGATAATGATATTTGTTAAGTGCTTACTAAGTCAGTAAGTCAACCTTATTTACTGAGCACTTACTGTGTACAGAGCACTGTATTAAATGTTTAAGAAGTACAGAATAGCAAAAACCAGTCAAAATGCCTGCTCACAATGAGCATACGGTATATAGGGTTACTAAGTATGGTAATAAGCGCTGGGATAGATACAAGATAATCAGGTAATCATAACTGTCCTCTCCTGGTTCTCCTCTTACCTCTCTGGCCGGTCATTCTCGGTCTCCTTCGCTGGAGCCTCCTCCCCCTCCCATCCTTTAACTGTTGGAGTTCCTCAAGGGTTAGTTCTTGGCCCTCTTCTGTTCTCCATTTACACTCACTCCCTCGGTGAACTCATTCACTCTCACAGCTTTGACTACCATCTCTACGCAGATGACACGCAGATCTACATCTCCGCCCCGTCCTCTCCCCCTCCCTTCAGGCTCGCATCTCCTCCTGCCTCCGGGACGTCTCCACCTGGATGTCGGCCCGCCACCTAAAACTCAACATGAGCAAGACTGAGCTCCTCATCTTCCCTCCCAAACCCGGTCCTCTCCCAGACTTCTCTATCACCGTCGATGGCATGACCATCCTTCCCGTCTCTCAGGCCCACAATCTCGGTGTCATCCTTGACTCGTCTCTCTCGTTCACCCCACACATCCTATCCGTTACCAAGACCTGCCGGTTTCACCTCTACAATATCGCCAAGATCCGCCCTTTCCTCTCCACCCAAACGGCTACCTTACTGCTACGGGCTCTCGTTATATCCCAGCTAGACTACTGTGTCAGCCTTCTCTCTGACCTCCCTTCCTCCTCTCTCGCCCCGCTCCAGTCTATTCTTCACTCCGCTGCCCGGCTCATCTTCCTGCAGAAACGATCTGGGCATGACACTCCCCTTCTTAAACAACTCCAGTAGTTGCCTATCAACCTCCGCTCCAAACAAAAACTCCTCACTCTAGGCTTCAAGGCTCTACATCACCTTGCCCCTTCCTACCTCTCCTCCCTTCTCTCTTTCTACCACCCACCCTGCACGCTCCGTTCCTCTGCCGCCCACCTCCTCACCGTCCCTCAGTCTCGCCTATCCCGCTGTCGACCCCTGGATCACATCCTCCCGCGGTCCTGGAACGCCCTCCCTCCTCATCTCTGCCAAACTGATTCTCTTTCCCTCTTCAAAACCCTACTTAAAACTCACCTCCTCCAAGAGGCCTTCCCAGATTGAGCTCCTCTTCTCCCTCTACTCCCTCTGCCACCCCCCCTTTACCTCTCCGCAGCTAAACCCTCTTTTTCCCCTTTTCCCTCTGCTCCTCCACCTCTCCCTTCCCATCCCCACAGCACTGTACTCGTCCGCTCAACTGTATATATTTTCATTACCCTATTTATTTTGTTAATGAATTGTACATCGCCTTGATTCTATTTAGGTGCCATTGTTTTTACGAGATGTTCTTCCCCTTGACTCTATTTATTGCCATTGTTCTTGTCTGTCCATCTCCCCCGATTAGACTGTAAGTCCGTCAAACGGCAGGGACTGTCTCTATCTGTTGCCGACTTGTTCATCCCAAGTGCTTAGTACAGTGCTCTGCACATAGTAAGCGCTCAATAAATACTATTGAATGAATGAAAGGTGAAACATCTTCCCTGTAACTGGGGAGGGAGAACAGGTATAGAAGTAACAGGTATTAGGATTAATGTAGATTAGTTTCTTTTTGTGAAAGAATGGATGTCCCTCAATAATTGTGGTATTTGTTAAGAGCTTACCTTATGCCAGGCGTTGTACTAAGCACTAGGATGGATTCAGTCAAATTGGGTTGGACACAGTCCCGATCCCATCTGGGGTTCATTATCTTAATCCCCATTTTACAGATGAGGTAAATGAGGCACAGAGAAATGAAGCACCAAGGTCACATAGGAGACCAGTGAAGAAGCCAGTATTAGAATCCTGGACCTTCTGACCCCCAAGTCCATGCTCTTTCTACTGGGTAAAGCTGCTTCTTTGCAGTATTGGTAGTGTTTTTGGTCAGCCACTCATAACACAAAAGACAAAAATCAGTTATCTTCACCACATGCCTGCTCTAAATAGTTACTAACTGAACACTGGGCCTCTGAACAACTGGACTCTGTAAAACTGTGCTAAAACCTTTCAGAAATAATGCAGGAAGATGGTAGAGCTTGCCCTTACTTTAAAGGACATTAAAGGAATTTCAAATTCAATTTTGAAAGCTCATATTAGGAAATGAAACTTGAACAATCATCCCCCTCTTTTTTTTAATGGTACTTGTTAAGCACTTCTTGTTAAGCACTTACTCTATGCCAGACACTACATAGGCCCCAGGGTTGAACTGTCTTTGCCCTACATGAGTCTCCTAGTCTAAATCAGAGGGAGGAGGATTTAATCCCTATTACACAGTCATGGATATTGAAACCCAGAGTATCAATCAATCAATCAATCAATCAATAGTGGTATTTGTTATAAATTTACTATGTAGAGAACACTGTACTAACTGCTTGAAAGAGTACAATACAAAAAAATTAGCAGACCTGTTCCCTGACTATGAGTTTACAGCCTAGAGAAGTTGTGACTTGCCCAAACTAACACAAGAGGTAGGTGAAAGAGTCAGGGTTAGAATTCACATCTTCTGGCTCCAGGCCTATGCTCTTTCCACTAAGCCATGCTGCTTTCCTCATGTCCGTGTAGTGAAAAGGAGGGCTGGATATAGGGAAAAGGAACATGCCTAACTGGCCAGTTAAGGCCTTCCCAGAAGAGTCAAACCCTCTTGGCTCCTTATACCAACTGACTCTCACGGGGAGCAATCTCTGGAAGTAGTTGTGGGAAGCGAGGAAGGGGAAATGTTGGGAAAGTTTTTTCTATTTCCATTCCTCAGAAAGGATGAAGATGACAACCCTTAGAGGTATTCTGCAGCACCTGCTCTTTCTGGTAAACCATCTGGAGCAGAGTAATCTTGGTTACTGACATTTGAAGGCTTGTCAAATTAATCTTAGACTGCCTGGAAAACCTTTTGGTACATATTTGACTTCTCTCAAATCATCTTTAATTCTGTGAGACTGGCAAGGATTTAAACAATTAAAGGTTAGATCTCAAATATACATTATATGGTAAAAATATGTTTTCTCCTGGCTTGTCCATGAATTCATTTGTAAACACTTTTGGGCAAGCACCTAATTTGTGGCTAATTTTCCCTTTGAGAAGATATTTCATGGCACTGGGTTTCATTTTGCCATTGTTTTTACGAGATGTTCTTCCCCTTGACTCTGTTTATTGACATTGTTCTTGTCTGTCCGTCTCCCCCGATTAGACTGTAAGCCCGTCAAACGGCAGGGACTGTCTCTATCTGTTGCCGACTTGTTCATCCCAAGCGCTTAGTACAGTGCTCTGCACATAGTAAGTGCTCAATAAATACTATTGAATGAATGAATGAATACATCTAGTCAGTAGTCTTTCTGGCACAAGGCATTTGAATTCAGGGTGAAAAGGCTTTAGTTTTCCCCAGCAGGGGATAGTATACCCTGCCCCAGGGGACTCTGGGACACGGGAGAATGGCGGGTCTTTCTAAGTAGCAAAGACTCTTTCTTCATTATTTAGTTGTTATTCATATTTGCAGCTGACCTGACTGATGGTGAAGTGCCAGGCATATTAGATATTCTAAAAAGCTGTCCCTTGCTGTGTTGTTGTGCTTAAGGTTTGCAGCAACTGCTGCAGTTTTGTCTTTCTGATTAATCAAGAAGCAAAATCAGTATCATCCAGAGAAGGCAGAACTAGTTTTTCTCAAGACAACAACCTCTGTGAAAGGGAGTCTTGTATGTACTCTAGTGATTGGTTATTCAGTAAGGTTTAGCCTCTCTCCCTGTGCCTCCATTTCATTCATTCATCCTATCATATTTATTAAGTGCTTACTATGTGCAGAGCACTGTACTAAGTGCTTGGGAAAGTATAATACAACAGTAAACAGTGACAATCTGTGCAGAGATTGTCTGCCCACAGTAAGCTCACAGTCCAGATGCAGGGAGACAGACATCAATATAAATAAACAGACATCAATGCAATTTAGAGTCCCTCTGAAGGAAATGGTTAGAGCTCAGCTTTCTTCCAAGGGAGGCAGTTGGAAATTTTACCTTTGTTAATAATAATACAATAAACATCATAATAATGTGTGTTTCTTTGATGATTATTTTTTCAATATATGTTATCCTTCATCCAAAACTTGAAGTTTATTTCCATTTTATAAATAACCTCTGTTTGCTCTCTTTTTCTGGTTCATTAATTCAATTGAATTTTAAAGGATGGGTTAAAGTCAAGAGCTGAAAGATGGAAAGTAAATGCCAAGAGACGGTAGATTAATAAATCAGTGATACTTATTAAGTGCTTATTATGGGCAGGAAATGCTACTTAGAGCATGGAAGACTAAAATACAATGGAGTTGGCAGACAAGTTTTTTTTTCCCCTCAAAGCTCTTAAAGTTTAGTGGGAAAGACCACCTGCATGAGGAAGTATCAGAGTATAAAGATATGTACATATGTACTTTGGGACTGTGAAGGGAAGAGAATCAAAGCACCTCAGAGGTACAGACTCTAGATATAGGCGACTTAGAAGGGAGGATGAATAATTGGGAAAATGAGGGGTTAGTCAGGGAAGGTCTCTTGAAGGAGTGATTTGGTAATACTTTGAGGATGGGTAAAGAGGTATTCTGTTGGCCATGAAGAAGAAATTCAAACAACAGTGAGAAGCTGATGTTAGAGGAGCAAAGTGTGTAGGCTGGGTTGTAGTGGGCTACTAGTAAGGTTAGGAAGGAAGGAGAGAACCCATTGAGAGACTTAAAGCTAATGGAATGGAGTTCTGTCTAATGAAAAGTTAGGTAGGCAACCATTAGAGGTTTTGGGGAGTGAAGAGATGTAAGCTAAGCTGTTCTTTAGAAAAATGCATCAGTGCATGTTCAATCCTGGGTATGCTACTTGTCTGCTGTGTGAACTTGGAAAAATCACAACTTCTCTGTGCCTCAATTACCTCATCTGTAAATTGAGGATTAAAAAATGAGCCCCATGTTGGACATGGAGTGGATCCAATGGGATTATCTTGTATCTACCCCAGGGCATAGTACAGTGTTTGAGAGAGAGTAAGCACTTATTGAATATCATTACTTTTTTAAAAAAGAAGCATAGACTGGAGAATAGAGCATCAAGAGGCAGGAAGGTCAGAGATGAGGTTGATGCAGTAGTTAAGGTGAGATATGATAAGTTCTTGAACCATCATGTTAGCAATTAAAATGAAGAGGGAGGGGAAGATTTTAGAGTTGTTATGGAGGAAGAACCAACAGGATTTGGTGACACAATGTGTGGTTGAAGAAGAAAGATGTGTCAAGGATTATGCCAAGGTTATGGGTTTGTGAAACAGGTAAGATGGGTAGGATGGGAAGTTAATGGGAAGAAGGCAAGAACAGTTAGGCTGGGATAGAAGAAAGGGGATTTTGTGAGACTCAGGAGACTAAGTGAAACATAGATACACTGTCCATGCCTTCCCTGTTACAGTATTAATAATAGTAAAAGCTGTGGCTATTAAATATGTCCAAGCCCTATAGTAGATATAAGATAATCTGATCAGACATAGTGTCTGTCCCATTGTCTAAGGAGATGGGAGAGTAGATTTTTTAATCCCTATTTCACTGTTGAGGAAACTGGAGCACTGAGAAGAAACCTGACTTGTCTAAGGTTCCCAGCAGTAAAGTGATGGCGCAGAATTAGAACTAGGTGTCCTAGCTCCCAGTCCTAAGCTCTTTCCACTTGACCATACAGCTTCTCAGCTTTCTTCCCATTAGACAAGGGCAGAGGACAAGGGGAAAGAATTGTTTCTAACCTGATTATTTTATATCTAGCTCAGAGCTTAGTATGATGGTTGGCATATAGTAAGGGCTTAACGAATTCTATCATTATTATTGCTATTGTTATTATTATTACTCTACTTTGCTTGATATTAATTTATAAATAACATTCTGAGCTTAAACTAGTTTCTCACCCTGTCCAGTGTTCTGTGTCCAATACGAGCAAAGGATGCAGTGTGTTGATTACCTTCTTTGACAGCTACCCTCTAAAAAACCCCAATTATCCTCTCTGGAATTGTTAGATTATGATGCCATAGCCAAGACTATGTGGTTCAAAATCAGTTTAATAGTCCTGGTGAAAATAACTACGGGGAAGTCTCCTTGCTCCCAGTCCTGAGCACTTTGCATTTGGCCACACTGCTTCTCAAATCCCTCCACAATAGACAAGCACAGGGGATCAGGGATAGGGACTGTTTCTCACCTGATTATCTGATTTCTAGCTCAGTGTTTTGTATGGTGCTTGGCATATAGTAAGTGCTTAACAATCCTATCTTGCTTGATATTACTATATAAATACTATTATAAGCCTAAACTAGTTTCCCAGGCAGTCCAGTGTTCTTTGTCTTTTAGGAACAAAGAAGGCAGTGACTGAAGGCTCATCTCCCTGCAAAACGCTCTGGGCATGTCACTCCCCTTCTTAAAACCTCCAGTGGTTGCCTATCAACCTCCGCTCAAAACGAAAACTCCTCACTCTAGGCTTCAAGGCTCTCCATCACCTTGCCCCTTCCTACCTCTCCTCCCTTCTCTCTTTCTACTGCCCACCCCGCACGCTCCACTCCTCTGCCACTCACCTCCTCACCGTCCCTCAGTGTCGCCTATCCCGCCGTCGACCCCTGGGCCACATCCTCCTGCGGTCCTGGAATAAAAAAATATAAAAAATAAATGGTGGTATTTGTTAAGCGCTTACTATGTGCAAAGCACTGTTCTAAGCACTGGAAGATACAAGGTGATCAGGTTGTCCCACGTGGGGCTCGCAGTCTTCATCCCCATTTTACAGATGAGGTAACTGAGGCCCAGAGAACTGAAGTGACTTGCCCAAAGTCACACAGCTGGCAAGCGGTGGAGCTGGGATTAGAACCCACGACCTCTGACTCCCAAGCCCGGGCTCTTTCCACTAAGCCATGCTGCATACCCTCCCTCCTCACCTCCGACAAAGAGAAGCAGCGTGGCACAGTGGAAAGAGCACGGGCTTTGGAGTCAGGGCTCATGAGTTCGAATCCCAGCTCTGCCACTTGTCGACTGTGTGAATGTGGGCAAGTCACTTAACTTCTCTGTGCCTCAGTTCCCTCATCTGTAAAATGGGGATTAAGACTGTGAGCCCCACGTGGGACAACCTGATTCCCCTATGTCTACCCCAGCGCTTAGAACAGTGCTCGGCACATAGTAAGCGCTTAACAAATACCAACATTACTATTATTATTATTAATTCTCTTCCCTTCTTCAAATCCCTACTTAAAGCTCACCTCCTCCAAGAAGCCTTCCCAGACTGAGCTCCCCCCTTTTCCCTTGGCTCCCTCTATCCCCCCTTCACCTCTCTGCAGCTAAACCCCCTTCTTCCCCTTTCCCTCTCCTGCTCCCCCTCTGCCGTCCCACCCCCTCAGCACTGTACTCGTCCACTCAACTGTATATATCTTCATCACCCTATTTATTTTGTTTAATGAGATGTACATCACCCTGATTCTATTTATTTGCCATTGTTTTAATGAGAGGTTCTTCCCCTTGACTCTATTTATTGCCATTGTTCTTGTCTGCCTGTCTCCCCCGATTAGACTGTAAGCCTGTCAAAGGGCAGAGAACTGTCTCTGTTACCGATTTGTACATTCCAAATGCTTAGTACAGTGCTCTGCACATAGTAAGCGCTCAATAAATACTATTGAATGAATGAATGAATGAATGAACTGTATCTAATAGTATTGTAATAATAACAGCAATAATTATAGTTTGTTAGTTCTTTGTGGACAGGAAATGTGTCTGTTGTTCAACTGTACTCTCCTAAGTGCTTAGTACAGTGCGCAGCACATAGCACTCAATAAATATAATTGTCTGACTACTATGGATCAAGCATTGTTCTAAGCTAGCTACAAGTTAATTACATCAGACACAATCCCTTTCCCACATGGGATTCCACAGCAGGCAAGGAGAGGAGTTGGGTTTAGAACCTAGGTCCTCTGACTCCCAGCGCTTAATGGCACATATAAGTGCCTAACAAATGTCACAGTGATTATTATTTATTAGGGCCAGAGGAGTCCTCGTTGTTCCTGAAGGGATGAGAAAGAATCAGCAATCATAGAGGTTGAGACCTGGGGTCATTGGCCTCTTCAAACAACTGGACATTGAAAGTGGATTTGTGGATGTGTCCTGATCTGACCTTCAGTCCGGCTCCCTCCCTGCTCTCCCCAGATCGAAAGGAACTGTTACCTAGTCAGTCCTCTAAGCTCATTGTGGGCAGAGAATGTATCTGTTTATTGTTCTGTTACCCTCTCCCAAGCAGTTAGGACAGTGCTTTGTACCCAGAAAGAGTTCAGTAAATACCACTGACTGACTGACTAGCTGAGGCCCCATTAAGCACTTAGTACAGTGCTTTGCACACAGTAAGCCTTCAATAAATATGACTGAATGAATGAATGAATGGAGGGACTTGAATGGAGGTGAGCAAATGCTGAGGGACTTTCCCAGTTAAGCAGGGCTGGCAGTGCCAGCCGGCATACACGCTTTGCCCCAAGTGATTCTGTGCTTGGGGAGACAATGGGTTACCATATGGCCTTTCTCCCCTTTTCACACCAGCACACCGGCTCTTTTGGTGCATAGACAGTTCTTGGGACAGGGGAGTTCTTTGTTGGACTGGCAGTCAGATCCCCACCCCCGCCCCGGTCCATAAAGGGAATCCCTGTGGACTTTGGGGTGCAGACAGCTTAGCAAGAGAGCCCAAAGACCATGAGACAAACTCTGGGTTTTCAAGCTGGAGAGAAGCAGCATGGCGTAGTGGATAGAACACTGGCTTGAGAGTCAGAAGGACCTGGGTCCTAATCCTGGCCCCGCCACTTGCCTGCTGGGTGACCTGGGGCATGTCACTTTTACTTCTCTGGGCCTCAGTTACCTTCTCATCTGTCAAATGGTGATAGAGAAAGGGACTGTGTCCAACTCCGTTTGCTTGTTTGTAACCACCCCAGCACTTAGTACAGTGCCTGGTACGTAGTAAGTGCTTAACAAATACTCAGTTATTATTCAAATTATTTATTATTAAGCCCTTAAAGAGAATAGTTGCACTTAGCACAGAGGATACAACCTAGAGAAATGTAAAGCAGTGACAGCACGCCGCGATGATTACTTACAACCTGAAGTGATTATAGAGGATTTAGGCTACAGGTAGGCAGAACAGACATTTAGAGGAGATTGATTGATAGCCATCTCAGGTCTCCAGACAAGCCTCGGTGCATCTCAAATCTGGAACCCTTGATGATGGGTCTCGGCATCTCGGGTGATGTGTGTGCCCCAGGCACAGGAGGCAGGGACGGGCAGACAGCTCAAGGGTGGCGAAGGTGTAGGCTCCCTTTTCTTCTGCTTCCCCTCTCCTCTCCGTGTCCCCCTGATTCGCTCCCTTCGCTTAACCCCCCCCAACCCCTCCAGGACTTGTATATGTATGTACATATGTATAATTCTATTTATTTGTATCACTGCCTTTTTACTTCTTTTGAAGTGCATATATCTATAATTCTATTTATTTATATGGATGCCTGTTCACTTGTTTTGATGTCTGTCTCCCCAACTTCTAGCCTGTAAGACCAGTGTGAGCACGGATTGCCTCTATTGATGAATTGTACTTTCCAAGGGCTTAGTACAGTGCTCTGCACATAGTAAGCGCTCAATACATGCAATTGAATGAATGAATGAATGCAGTGAATTGCTCACCTTTCTTGACAGGTAGCCTCTAAAATACTCCAGTTTTCCTCTCTGGTACTGTTTTATGGTGAGGTTATATCCAAGACCATGTGCTTTAAAAAGCATCCAATAGGCCTGGCTAAGAGAACTATAGGGAGGAAAATGATAAGAAAAACCACAAAATCCAGAATGCTAATGGGCGGGTTTGCCAAACTTCCCAGAAGCCATTGGAACAATTTGGGAGGAGTTTGCCTCCTATAGCAGTAGTATAAGAGCTCCACTCCCACTTTAGACAGCACTGAGCCTCCCTCAGGGAGAATTCTGACAGGATCCTCAGTCTGTTTCACTCCTCTATAACCTGGTCTGGCCTGGTTCTCTGTTGGAAGAAGTTTTCCATTTGTAGGGCTTTTCGAAAGGAGGCTAAAATGAGCTTTTTGGGGTATTCCGGGCAAATCTTTTCTGTAAGCCAAAGCCATAGAGCATACATGTGGTTTATCATTTGGTAAGTAGACTTTGCAATTAGGTCACTCATTCATTCATTCAATGGTATTTACTTAGCGCTTACTATGTGCAGAGCACTGTACTAAGCACCTGGAATGTACAATTTGGCAACAGATAGAGACAATCCCTGCCCATTGACGGGTTTACAGTCTAATCAGGAGATTAGACTAAATCCAACCTCAGGGAATAGAACTGGAATTCTGGTGCCTGTTGCAATCCAGGGCACACTTTTATGTCTACTGGGGTCCCTCAAGCTTCCCATTTGCGGCTTTAAACTTTTAAATAGCATTCTGTAAACTTCCTTCTTTGCATCACTGTTGTGATGCAAGTATTACATGTGTAATATTTATAAAATCTTGTCTTTGACCATTATTTTGTTTGGGAATCTGATCCATACAGGACTGCTGAAGTCTTTCCAGAGTGAGTGGTCAACATCTATAAATTTTTTTTTCCTCTAGGTTACTCTGAAAACAGGGTAGTCCTTGTTTTTTGTTATTTTTAGTCCTAGCTCACTTTTATATAACTAAGTGGCCCAATCTCAATCAACTGAAGCAAATGTTTCTGAATCTAATAGTAACCCAAAGTGACATATAGCTGAACACTACCCTCATTCATTCATTAATTCATTCATTCAGTCAGTCAGTCATTTATATCTATTGAGCTCTTACTGAATGCTAAGCAATGTACTGAGTGCTTGGGAGAGTACAGTATAACAACAACACATTCCTGCCTACACCAGCTTTCGTTTTAGAGGGGGCTAATAGCTCTCCTTATTTTCAAAGGCTAACCTCCCCATCCTATATCCCCAACTGCCATTCTGGCAGTTGCACATCTTCAAAGTCTTACTGCAGGCACATTTCTTTCAAGAGTCCTTCTTTGCCTAAACTCTCCTTTCCTCTTCTCTCATTCCCTTATGCTTTGCCCTGACTGGCTCCCTTTATTCATTCCCCTTCCCAGCCCCACAGCACTTATGTATTCATCTGTAATAAATTTATAGTAATGTTTGTCTCCCCTCTAGACTGTAAGCTTGTTGTGGACAAGGAATGTTTCTGCTTATTATTATATTATACTCTCCTTTAAGCATAGTAAAGTGCCCACCACTCAGTAAGTGCTCAATAAATATGACTGACTGAATGAATGAATTAATAAATTAATTCAACACTTAATAATAACAATAATAATAATGTTGGTATTTGTTAAGCGCTTACTATGTGCCGAGCACTGTTCTAAGCGCTGGGGTAGACATAGGGGAATCAGGTTGTCCCACGTGGGGCTCACAGTCTTAATCCCCATTTTACAGATGAGGGAACTGAGGCACAGAGAAGTTAAGTGACTTGCCCACAGTCACACAGCCGACAAGTGGCAGAGCTGGGATTTGACCTCATGAGCCCTGACTCCAAAGCCCGTGCTCTTTCCACTAAGCCACTTCCTCACCATTGGGGCACTAAGGTACTTGCCCCCAACCTCTGTAGCATATATTTTCAAAACTTCATATTCTATTATTTCCCTCTATCTGGAACACATTTACTAGTCTGTAAGCTTTTTGAAGGCAAGGATAGTGTCCATTATCCTTTCCCACCTGCTTATTGCATTGCTCTGCACACTCTTGGTTCCTAGTAAATACTAATGGCTAAATAAAGTAGATTTATCTCCAATCAGAAACACCTGAAAATTTATTCTGTAGAAATTTATTGTTCTAGCCTAGGGATCACACTTCACCTGGGACCAAATATCACTCCTTTCAATCTCCAACTGGTTAAAAGATTGCATCTTGTATTGGTAACTACTTGGCTAAATTATTAATAATAATGTTGGTATTTGCTAAGTGCTTACTATGTGCAGAGTACTGTTCTAACTGCTGGGGTAGATACAGGGTAATCAGGTTGTCCCACCTAAGGCTCACAGTCTTAATCCCCATTTTACAGATCAGGAAACTGAGGCACAGAGAAGTTAAGTGGCTTGCCCACAGTCACACAGTTGACAAGTGGCAGAGCAGGGATTCAAACCCATAACCTCTGACTCCCAAGCCCGTGCTCTTTCCACTGAGCCATGCTGTTTCTCTACAATATGTCCCATCTGTAATACCTCCCTATCTGGAGTTGCAAATTCCCTAGGAAACCTGCAGAGTGAATAGATCCACCAAAGCTGTTAGAATGCTCCTCTTCTTAGCTGGCTACCAAAGGGCTAATGAATGCAATGTAGAGTGCAATATAACAAAGTTGGTAGACATGTTTCCTGCAAATACAGAGTTAACAGATGAGACTGGGGAGGTACAGAGACTACTTTGGTATTTGAAGAGTGAAAGGGGTGGGCTAGGATGTAATGGAAGATAAGAACACACAGTAAGCACTCAATAAATACCCTTGATTGATTGATTGTACTTCGAACTCATATACCTCACTGCAAACACTTGACCACATTCATTCCCTGGTTTGCAACTCCTTCTCCCTTCATATCCTGATAGATCTTCACCCTACTTGGCTGTGTACTCTTAAACACTTTGATACTTACCCCATCCCAGTTCCACAGCACTTAGGTATATATTCTTATAATCTAACACTTCAACTATCTGCAAATTATTTTAATGTCTGTCTGCTTTGTAAGAATGTAACTCCTGGTGAGAAGGATTTCATGTCTACCAACTCTACTGTATTGTTCTCTTCCACAGTAAGCTCTCAAATAATACCATTGATTGAATGAGTAAATGAAGTGAATGGGAAGGGGGAGAGGAGAGGAGAGAAGAAGATAGAGAGAAAATGGTGGGACAGGAGCCACAAGAAAGAGGTCAAGCAACTTCCTTGTTTATTGGGAAACCATAATCCTGTTTCTTTGTATTGATGTCTATCCCCCCACTCCAGAGTGTGAGCTCGTGGTGGGCAGGGATTGTCATTCTTTATGTTGTATTGTATTTTCTCAAGCACTTAGTACAATGCTCCACACACAGTAATCGCTTAATAAATACTACTGAATGAATGAAATGTAACTGGCAATGTTTAATCAATAAATTAGTAATAATAATGATAATAATAATAATGTTGGTATTTGTTAAGTGCTTACTATGTGCCGAGCACTGTTCTAAGCGCTGGGGTAGACAAAGGGGAATCAGGTTGTCCCACGTGGGGCTCACAGTCTTCATCCCCATTTTACAGATGAGGTAACTGAGGCACCGAGAAGTTAAGTGACTTGCCCAAAGTCACACAGCTGACAAATGGCCGAGCCGGGATTTGAACCCATGACCTCTGACTCCATAGCCCGTGTTCTTTCCACTGAGCCACGCTGCTTCTCAGTATAATTCATTAAGTGTCTAATGTGAAATATATATGAGTGCTACAGTGAAGGAGTAAAATCACCCAAGAACTTAGGGAGCACGGAAGTTCTGGAGAGACATTAATAGAGGGAAACAGGGTGTGGGAAATAAGGAATTAGTGAGAAAACACCACTTGGAGAAGGCTGATTTTTTTTGTAGGATTTGAAAATGGAGAGCAGTGATCAGTCAGATAAGAAGTGTGATGGAGTTTCACCTAGAGGGAGGACATGAGCAAGAGTCAGAGACAGGAGAGAGAAGAACAAATCTGGAGGGCAATGAAGAGAGTTGGGTTATAGTGAGAGAGGAATGAGGATTGGTAGGGAGGAGAAAGCTAATTCAGGGTCTTAAAGCTGATGGTCAAGTGTTTCTTCTGCTTGATGTAGAGAGGAATGGACAAACTTTGGAGATTTTTGAGCAGTGGACAAAAATGTGTGAAATGATATTTCAGAAAAATGTTTTTGGGCAGCAGAGTGATGATGTATAGACTGAAGAGGGAAAAGCCTGGAAGCTGGGAGGTCAGTGAGGAGGCTAATACCTCTTGGGAGCCAACAGAATGATGGTGATTTGAATGGAGAAGAAGGTAGGTGGAGAAGGGGGTATTCTGAAAACATTGTTAAGGAAAAACTGACAGGTATGAGAGTTGAAAAAGAGAGGATTCAGGATAACAATAATGACAATAATAATAATAATTGTTAATATTCCTTAAGTGCTAGCTGCCAAGGACTGTGTTAGACACTGGGATAGATATAATACAAGTATCTTGCCATAGTGACTTTCCTTCTTGAAGCTACGTGAGGTTATATGCTAGAGTGATGGGGCGGATGGTGGTATTATCAAATGTTGTAAAAAGGTGAGATGGAAGAGAGGATTCGGAAATGAAGAGTTCAGTTTTGGACATGTTGATTTTGAGGTGATGGTGGGATTACCCTGAAGAGATCTCCATGAGAATCTGAGAGTCCTAGTAGAAAGTGGGAGCGTAGAAAGTGGGAGCCAGGAGACCTATATCCTAATCCTTGGTCTTCCACTTCTCTGCTGTCTGATATGGACTATACATTCAATTTTTTTAAAGATACTTATTAAGTTCTGGGGTAGATACAAGTTAATTAGGTTGACCCAGTCTCTGTCCTACATGGGGTTCATAGTTAAGTAGGAGGGAGAACAGGAATACTGAGGCACAGAGAAATTGTGACTAACCCAATGTTACATAAGCAAGCAATTGGCAGAGCCGGGATTAAAACCAGGACTTCTGATTTCAAGGACTGTGCTCTTTCCACCAGGCCATGCTGCTTCTCCTGCTGCTGCTTTGTGCCTCAGTTTCCCCTTTGTAAAATGAGGATTAAATACCTACACTCTTTCCCTCTTAGATTGTAAGTCCCTTGTTTGACAGAGACTGTTACTGTTTTGATTATATTGAATCCACCATAGGGCTTAAAAAGGTGCACAGTAAGCATTTAACAAATACTGCAGTCAGTGTTTTGGAAGAAGTAGAACATGCCAGATTGCAGAGAAGGAGAGAGATCATGGCTGGGAGAGATGGTAGTTAAGAGATGAGAGTGGATGAGCTCCCCAAGGGTATGAGTCAGAAAAGGACCCAGACAAGAGCCATGAGGAACATCCACATTAGAGGGTGGAAGGCTGAATTATAAAAGAAGTAAGAAAACAGGAGTGTACACATGAAAAAGGGGGTAGTCCACAGTGTCAAAGACAGCTGAGAGGTGGAGAAGGAATAAGATAGAGTAGATTCTGCAAAATTTGGAAAAAAAGAAGTCATTGATGACCTCAGGACAGTCTCACTTGTGAAAGAAGTAGAAACTGGATTAGGGAAGATCAAGAAAAGGGTTGGAGGAGAAGAAGTGGAGTCAGCAAGTGTCTACAACTCCTTCAAGGAGTTTGGACAGGAATGGGGAGAGGCAGATGGGGTGCTAGGCTAGCTGGAAGCGGCAGTGGGGTCTAAGAGAAGTTTTTTAACACAGGGGAAATGTGGGCATGTTTGAAGGCAGAGGAGAAGGAGCCATCAACTTGATGTATTTGGGTATTAATAGAAATAGTTGATGTGATCCTGCCCACATTAAGCTTACAATCTAGTTGGGAAGATGGACATTAAAATACATTACAGATAGGAATATTATAATATTTTTTGTTTGTTTGTATATAATTATAAACATATAATTATGTTTGGAAGAGTACAATACAATAGAGCTTACAGTCTAGAGGAGGAGATCACAGTCTAGACTAAATCTTTCAAAAAGAACCTTGAATCCCCAATGACCCTCTGCCTCCAGAACAGGGAAGTGTTTTTGCATTTCCAGGTAAATTAAGTGATTGGTTGTAAAGGATATCAGTTAATGCTCACTCTGATTTGGGAGGACTCTTTCTGACAAATAACGTAGAATGATGACGAGCCTCATCTTTCAGGGACTATAAAGGGATATATCTTATTTTATCCACCCATTAGTTTTTGGAATATGAAAGGAATTAAGTCCCTTTTCCTAAGGTCTGAGAAGAAGTTGGAATCAGAACTGGAATTAGAATGTAGAGATCTTCTGTTCACTTGATTTGGGTCAGAGGGAGGCTCAAAACTGTTTCTTTCCCTTTGAGTCTTCTACACTGGGCTTTGTGGCTGCATCAGGAAAAGATCTTTTTACTCTAGTGGCTAGATTCTGTGAAGAAAATCCTAATGGACCTGTAGGTTTGAAGTTCATTAACTTGTTTGCAAAGTCTTGGCTGGGTAAAGATAAGGAACTTAGAGTGTAGTGTATGTTACAGTTAAAATTCTTAAGAATTTGCCACCAAAAATCTCTTGGGGATGGGAATGGTGAAATTTCAGAAAAGTCAAAAATAGATATTTGGAGTATAGGAATCATTTTCGTTCCAATCTCAAGATGCTTTTTTAAGACATAAGAAATGAAAAAGGCATACGATACAATTTTAATCCTCAAGCGCTGAGCTAAGCTTATTTCCTGCTCTATTATCGAGTACTTTAGCTACAGCCCAATTATAAGTAAGTCAAGTCTAAATTCAAATTTAAAACAATGGACCAGCACCCCTGTAAAATAACTTACTGGATAATCGCTAGGTTACTAATATTTTGGATTCTAATATATTCCAGAGCTTCAAATGTATGAAAATCCTTTGACTAGTTTCAATAGTAGTTGGCTCTTGTCCTCATCATATAGCATCCATTGTGTAAATTAATTTACTTTGTAACAGTTTATATACTGTTGTGACTCACTGTTTGAATTGTTTTGAAAAGAGTAAAGTCTAAATGTAATAGAAAATGAAATGAAATAGAGACTCTTTCAACTAGAAAACATTAATGAGTGTACCATGTTAATTCTGAAGCACAATAGATACTTTCTTAGAAAGCAGAGGTTTTCTCAGCAAAATTAGCAAAATTCACTAGTTTTTATACTTTGTTTTGTCAGAACCCAGGGAATAGCTGGTGTTAAGCAGTTAATAAAATAAAATTCAGTGGCACATGCTACATTTGTCAATATAGCTGTTCTTTGGGTTGTGATTACTGTTTTTATTTTCGCTCTTAGGATGGGATTTCTTGCCAGTGAAACCCTGGTTTCATGCATTCTCTGTAGGACTTCCCTGGTGAAACCTGCTGGGAATTGGCCATTTCTGATTACATTTCTGTGATTTTCAGAATGCAACGTCAGACACACTAGCCAAGAATAATACAGGTGAGTCTCTACTCAGCTGGGAATGAGTATTCTCCCAAAAAATCAGCTTGGATCTCTATCCTGCTCTCAAGTCTGCCTCTCAGTCTCTTTCCCAGTTGCCCAATCTCACTTGATTTCTATTTTCTAAGGCCACAGTTTAATCTCAGCCCTCTCAATCCCAATCCAGATTCCTAAAATCGGCTGCCAAACCTTCTGAGTTCTGCTGTCATGCTCCTTTGTTTTCCCAGGACAATACATTCTGATTTCCATCTTTCTCCTTCTCCCCCACTTCCTTTCACCATCTTTACTGCTACTTTCTCACCAACTCAGCTCTTGCTTGTTTTTGCCACAACCATCCACATTATCTATAGATGGAATTCCTCACCCTTTTCCCACTTCTATATATATAATACTGCTCCAACCTTCAACCTTTACTCTCTTGACACTATTTCAATCCATTATTCAATGGGACTGTGTCTGATATGGTTGCATCTACTACAGTTCTTAGCACAGTGCTTGGTCCAGAGTAAGAGCTTTACAAATAGAACATTTATTTTCATTATCACTAGTAGAAGAGGCAGGGTCAAATCCTTTACTCTAACTCAATCCTCTCAGTACAACTGCTACTGAGTGTATTGAGCATCGTCCAGCTGAGGGGAAGCTGAGGGTCCTCTTTTCTCTTTCTAACTAATGCTTCTAGCTATGTAGTGAAACTTGTTGTCTATCTCCCCTGCTACACTGTAAACTTTTGAAGGTCATTGACTGTGTCTATTAACCAACTCTACCGCACTCTCCCAAGCACTTAATACAATGTTCTGCATGTTGTCAGTGCTCCATAAATACCACTGATTGACAGATTGGTAAAGGCCAGAGGAGAACTGAACAGGAACCGTGTCAGGAAAATAGTGAAATACTCACCCCCAAGTTCCAGCACCTACCCCCAATCACAATATGATCATGTCCCCTTGTCGCTCACAACCTTGCTGGGTCATCCTCAAACACCATCGTTATGAACCAAACCCACACAAACTCTTCTTTAAGATCTTTTCCAGATCTATTCACCTTATGCTTTGTCTACTATTCATTCATTCAGTCATATTTATCAAGCGATTATTGTATGCAGAGCACTGTACTAAGTGCTTGGAAAATACAATTCAGAAACGATAGAGACAATCCCTACCCTAAAATGGGCTCATAGTCTAGTAGGAGACACAGACAACAAATCAAAACAAGTAGACAGACATCAAGAGCATCAAAATAGATAAAAAGAATTATATATACATACACATCATTAATAAAATAAATAGAATAATAAATATGTACAGATATACACAAGTGTTGTGGGGTGGGGAAGGGGGTAGAGAAAGGGAAGGAGTAGGGGCAAGGGGGAGGGGAGAAGAAGCAATCATTTCAGCCTGTGTGGCCTGGAATCTTCAAAGCCATGAGATGGAGGGATTGGGATCAGGTTGGAAGTAGAGGACCCTGGGAGTTTAGTCTTTTCCCTACAGTCACCTTCTTACTTTGAAAGTTTTATGTATGTTGGGGGAAGAATAGGGTGTGGAGAGAATGGCAAGATACCCACATGATGGGGAAGAACAGGAATGATCATGGTTAGAAAAACAAGCTTACAGGAAGGGACCAGTTAGAGGGTCCAGGAACCAAAACATAAGAAGGGTTTGAGGGTCCTCTGTCTATTCTAGCTCCTGATACTTGAACTGTGATTCCCTTGAGGGACTGGTCCATATGTAATTCCCACATGTATACCCTTTCTCAATGTTTACTATAATCCTTTGCTCCCAGTAAGGGATTTATAAATACTATGACTACTACCACTACCACTACCACTACTACTATTACTACTACTACTACCACTACTACTAATGCCTTTGGTTTCCAGTGGCCCAGCAATTACTGCTGATTGTCCTCTGGATGGCGGTCATCTCTTCTCCTTTTTCAGTGGCCTCTGCCTCCTAGAAGGAAAGCATTATGGCCTAGAGGAAAGAGCATGGGCTGAGGAATCAGAAGACCTGGTTCCATCTCTAGCCTGCTATGTCCTTGGACAAATCACTTGACTTCTCTGTGCTTCAGTTTTCTCCTGTACATTGGGAGATGAAACTCCTGTTCTCTTTCTCCATTATGTCGTGTGGGACAGGAACTAGGTCAGTCTTGATTGACTTGTATCTCTACCCAGTACTTAGTATAGCAGTAAGGACTTAACAAATACCAGTATTATTATTATTATGCTTAGGTTCTTGTGCATGAGTTGAATTATTAAGAATAATAATGGTGGGTGGTGTTACCCCCAATTCTTGAAGAGCAAAGAAGAGCATAACCTGTGTAAACATGCAAAGTAAGATTCAGAGGCTGAACTAGAACACACCCTTTCTGTTTGTGCCTAGTATAACTAAAAAAGTGGTAAACTAGTGAACTGAAAAAAGTATATTAATTTGTTGCATTTTTTAATGTCAGTCCTTTTAAGTTATATTAAAACTCAAGTAAGTGTGAATATATTGCTACAATAAATATTATAATACAGTCAACATGATTATTCATGGTAGGTGAGAAAAGCGTAGGACCAGATCAAACAGTGAGGACATACCTTTGCCCCTTTTTGGGATAGTATGGGAGGTGGTTCCAGAAGTTGCCAAGTTGGAAGCAGTGTGGCTCAGTGGAAATAGCATGGGCTTGGGAGTCAGAGGTCATGGGTTTGAATCCCTGCTCTGCCATTTGTCAGCTGTGTGACTGTGGACAAGTCACTTAACTTCTCTGTGCCTCAGTTACCTCATCTGTAAAATGGGGATTAACTGTGAGCCTCACACAGAACAACCCAATTATCCTGTATCTACCCCAGTGCTTAGAACAGTGCTCTGCACATAGTAAGCACTTAACAAATACCAACATTATTATTAAATCCGGGGTCAGTAGAGCCAAGAAAGAGTCACTGGAGTGAACTGTTAGGGCTGAGACTTGAGCACTGACCAGAAGAAGGATAGAATTGCAACCATGCAACTGTTGTGAGCATAAAAATAAAGCTGTTTGAATAATGCACAGTGAGAATTGACTCACTGATATTTGTAAGTTGACTGAATCCCTTTTTAACAAACACACGCATCAAGGACCTTTTCAGAGGAAAATAGTAAAATGGTGGAACCAAAATTTGTTTCGTTTCTTGTGGAAGTATTCCCACATTAAAAAAAATCACATTTCTTCAGAATCTGACAATTTGTTTCCAAACTGTCTGAATAGCATTTCTAGTTTTGGACATGCCTAAGGTACATTTATAGCCACAGTGACCACTTCAGTAGACACCAGTCTTCCTGAAGTTTTATGCTAAGGTTGTTTACTTCTTTTCCACCATGGAGGTAGAAGGCAGGTCAGGATAGAGTCTTCTCAATTACATGGAGAAGAGTCAGTGTAAAATAGCTGACTGATATGGACAGTGAAGACTGCAGTGGCTCTCAATGCAGTACCCAGCCTGGTCATCAGTCAGTCAATCAATCCATGGTATTTACTGCCTGCTTACTGTCATGGTGCCAAGGCATGGGACTGACACAGGGCTTCAGTCACTTCCTCTGTAATCAAGTCTTGCATGAGAAGCCCTCAGCCTTTAGGCTTCAATGTGCTGCACCTCTACCCCACCTTCTTGCTTATTACACTACATGCCCCAGCAGAAATGTGACAGGCAGGGATGAGAGAGGGCACATGATCCCAGGCAAACCACCCTCAGAAAAGTGAATTCCCAGGCTCAATCAATCAATCAATGGTATTTAATAAGTGCTTACTTTATGCAGAGCACTGAACCAAGCCCCTGGGTGAGTACAGTACAAGAGAATTACCAGACATGTTCGCTGCCTATAATGAGCTTGCAGTCTAGAGAGGGAGACACATATTAATAAAATAATAACTTTAAATTTGTAATTTAAAAATATGTACATAAGTGGTTTGGATTGAATGCCTTTCAAAAAGATGTCCATATCAGAGGAAGAGATGCAGCAATCTGATAGACCTACCCATCAAGAGCAACATAATACATGATTCAGAAGTTAGGAGCCCTAACTCTGATTTGAATATCACATATCTAAAGTCACACATCTAAGTGCATAGATGACACAGAAGGAAGAGTCAGATGGGGAAAAGAAGGTTTAATTGGGGAAGGCCTCTTGGAGAAGATGTGCCTTTAATAATACTCAGGACCCAGGCTTAAACATCATTTCCAAGGGAGACTCCATCCATTCTGACTAAAGTGAAAAGCAGTGGCCTCTGCTTTGATTCTCATGTACTGGTTTACATTCCCAAAGCAGCTTCTACAATAATTGAGATTGAATTTCTAAATGAATCAATTAATAGTACTGACTGAATATTTAGTTGGTGCAGGGCACTGTGGTAAGCATTTGGGAGAGTGCAATACAACAAAGTTCCTGCCCTTAAGGAGCTTACAGTCTAGAGGCTATACAGTCTAAAGCCTTTATAGTCAGTCAGGAGCCTATCAAAAGAGGGGTATTCTTTTGAACACTTGGGAAAGATACATAGAAAGGGGCCGGTTTGGAGGAATTTGTAAAGAAAGAATCCTTGGTTAAAATCATTCAAAAATTAAATTACCATCTAATAAGATTATTTTTTACTCATTCTGTTCCATAAATTTAAACAAGAATCACCCATATATTAGCCAGAAAGGAATAACATTTTCTGAAAAGGGAATTTCTGCTTTCAGTAACCAAACAATAAATAATCTTGGCCACCAATGCTTTGAGTTAATCTCAGCTGGAAAGCTGATTGTGAAGTGGATTTTCTTTGTCAATCTGTAACTCTCTTGATGCCTACCCACTTGGGTTGTGAGTAATAGCTAGTGAAAATGTTTGTGAAACTTTTCACCGACGTTAGGCCTTCATTATGAGTTTCTTGATTCTAAAGCTGCAGTTCACCACTTTGATAGCTTTTTTGGTTTCTTTTTTGTTTTGTTTTGTATTTTAGAAGGAGTATATGGTCAGCAAAATGACTAAGTTCTTTTCATATGGAAGGATGTCAGCAAAGAGCAAGCATCTTTTATTCTCTTCAAACCTCACTAGTTTGCTAAACCACTGCAGGCAATCAGGGGCGTTTACTGAGCACTTACTATAGGCAGAACACTATTCTGAGCACTTGGGAGAGTACAGTACTACAGATAAGCAGATATGTTTCTAGTCCACAATGAGCTTACAGTCTAGAAACTCCAGTGAGTGGCTGCAGGGCTCATAACTTCTGAATCATGGATTATGCTACACTTGACAGGTAGGTCTATCAGAATGCTGCATCTCTCCCTCTGATATGGACATCTTTTTGAAAGGTTTTCTGCTCTATTTTCAAATACAAAGGGTAGTTCAGTCTTGCAATGAGAAAATCGTGGACTTTTAGAAATTATAATAGTATTTATTATCACATTTACTGTGTGCAGAGCACTGCATGAAGCAGTGGCAAAGAGTATACAAGTGGGAATTAGAGGCAGCCCCTGTCCCTCAAGAAGCCCAGAGTCTATGTGGGTCTCACAATCAATTACTGCTCATTTGACTACATATGTTAAGTAGCAGTAGAGTTAAGTATCACTAACAGATTCAACTACCAGAAGCAATGAGGACATAGAGTCATGAGATCTGGGTTCTAATTCTTCTGGTTACTTGCCTCCTGTGGGGTTTTGACCATTTACTTAACTCCTCTATACCTCAGTTTCCTCATCTATAAAATGGGGATAAAATTTGTATTCTTCCTCTTCATTAGACTGTGAGCCCTAGATAAGACAGGGACTATGTTTGATCTGATTATCGGTACATACCCCAGCGCTAAGTATATCTTTTGGCACATGGTAAGTGTTTAATGAATATTACAAAAAATCCAATATTTATTAAGACCCACTGTAATCAGGATACTGTACTAAATGATTGAGGAAAGTACAAGAAATATAAGACATGATCCCTATCTTCTGATAGAGTCTTAGTCTCTGATGCTTTCAAAAGATAATTACATTTTTCCCCTATTGGTAGTATATTATTAGTGTTATTATTATAAATCTGTTAAGCCCTTTCTATTTCAAGTTAATCAGGTTAGTCACAATTCAGGTCAGAGGATGTGGGCCAAGGGTCGATGGTGGGAGAGGAGAGAACAAGGCACAATGTGGAGAATAGCGGCAGAGGAGCCGAGAGTGCAGGGTGTGTTGTAAAAGGAGAAAAGGTAGATGCGGTAGAAGGGGGCAAGGTGATAGAGAGCTTGAAACCAGTAGGGAGGAGTTTTTGATTCATGTGAAGGCTGATAGAAAACCACTGGAGATTATTGAGGAGGCGAGTGACATGCCCAGAGCATTTCGGTAGAGACAGTATGGCCTCATGGAAAGAGTATGGATGTGGACAAAGGACTATTTTCACCTGATTATCTTGTATCTCTCCCAGCATTTATAACAGAGTCTGGCACATAGCAAGCACTTAACAGATACCATTAGTAGTAGTAGTAGTAGCAGTAATAATAATAATAATGAATAATGCTAATTCATTATTAACACACTTTATTATGACTGTGTGACTTTGGGGAAGTTACTTAACTTCTCTGTACCTCAGTTTCCTCATCTATAAAATGTGAATTCAATACATGTTCTCCTTCTTACTTAGACTGTGAGCCTGGCAAAGGACAGGGACTACATCTAAACTGATTATTTTGTATCTGTTCTTGGCATATAGTGAATGCATAACAGGTACCACAAAAACCCCCCACAAAATGCCTTTGTTATCATTATTAGAACCTTCAGTAATCACTCCTACTCTACCTTCCATTTTTGATGAAACAAATATGTATTGGTGAAAATTCCCATCAGCATCTTGTTAACAAAGAGGACTTTATTAGGGATTCAGCAAAAGTATAAGGACTGTCTATCATTATTAGTACTACAGTGGGTTATCCAGTTACCAAATCTAATACAATCCTTTCCCACAAGACTCGTAATTTAGTGTCATTCACTACCTGATCAATTAATTCATCATGTTATTGTTCTGCTTGTGCAATAATCTTTCAACTTAATCTTAAAATGCTGGGAAGCAGCATGGCAGAGTGGATAGAACTCGGGTCTGAGAGTCAGAAGTTCATGGATTTTAATCCCAGCTCCACTACTTGTCTGTTGTGTGGCCTTAAGTCACTTCACTGCTCTGTGCCTCAGTTACCTCATCTAGAAAATGGGGATTAAGACTGAAAGCCCCATGTGGGACAGGGACTGCGCCCAACCTGATTTGCTTGTATCCACCTGAGACCTTTGTACAGTGCCAGGCATATAGTAAGCACTTAACAAATAATAATAATAACAAACAGACAATACACAGGACAATGCCAAGATGGGGCTGTGCCCAAACTAATTATCTGGTATCCAAGGGAGGTATGTTGATAGAGTGACATGGAGAGATAATCAGAGACCCAGCAGCCTTCCCAGACTAAGCCCCCCTTTTTTCTGCTCCCCTTCCCCTCCACATCACCCCCACTCACTCCTTTCGCTCTACTACCCCCCCACAGCACTTGTGTACATATGTACATATTTATATTTCTATTTATTTACATTAATTATGTGTATATATCTATAATTTTATTTATTTATATTGATTCTATCATTGCTTGTTTACTTGTTTTGATGCCTGTCTCCACCGTCTAGACTGTGAGCCCATTGTGGGCAGGGATTGCCTCTCTTTATTGCTGAATTGTACTCTCCAAGTGCTTATTACAGTGCTCAGCACACAGTAAGCACTCAATAAATACACTGGAATGAATAAATGAAGAAAGCCCTTCTGAACTCCGGGTTCACTTACCCTATTCAAAGCCTCAAAGCATTTTCAAAAGGGTCTGGTGTGTGCTTAGATTTAAGGCTTCTGGGAAGATGATTCTAGGAAAGTGTGGGAATCAGGTAAGGGGAGATCTGATCAAGGAGGATTAGGAGGATCAGATGACAAGGCAGAATGGGGAAGAACAGAGAGGTGCAGTTGTGCTTTGGGGACCTTGTGCTCATTTCTGGGTGACTTGATTTTATTCTTTTTAGAAATAAATTTTTAGAAAGAGGCTGTCCAGACTGGGGTTAGGAGATGTGTGTTCCAGTCAGTACTCATTCTTCCCTAGCATCAACTGAATCCTCACTACTCTCCCACTTTCTCCCTACAAACACGCCCCCAGAAGGTTAATCAATTAATCAAGCGACTAATGTAGAAAGCACATGTTGTGTGCAAGAAGGCAATTTTAATCCTTGAGAGAATAGACTAGAGAGGAGCAGTAGGGTCAGGTAGTTAGAGCACAGGACTGGGTGTGTCAGGAGACCTGTATTCTCATCCCTTAGTCCTTTCCTGATGTGTGACCTTGGACAACAAACAACTTCTCTAGACCTCAGTTTCTGCATCTGTAAAGTGGAGATTAAAGTCTTGTTCTGCCTCCTTCTTAGACTGTGAGAACAGGGGCCACATCTGATAATTATGTATCTACCCCAGCACTTGGCCTAAGTGAAGTCCTAGGAAAATTTTTAAAAATAATTATTTAAGAAAGAAGAAGAGTCATCGCAAATGGGGTGGAAAAATATTTGCCCAAGATACTTCTAATGGATTACCATAAGAAAGTGTTCAAAGGACAGATCTCACAAAGGAGGTAACTTCTGTAGTGGGGCCACAAAACCAAGGGAGAGATCAGGGCTCAGATGGACTAATGGTGGAAATACATAAACAATGTGCAAAGAAGTTGTGCAAGATGCTAGCCAAAGTATTGAATTTATATTCTTAGCATTATCCTTGACTCCTCCTTCCCTTTCAACCCTGACATTCAGTATGCCACCAAAACCTTTGTTTTTCCTCCACATTTCCAGAATCTGTCCCTACTTCTCCATTCAAATGGCCACCAGGTTGGTCCAAGCACTTAATCATATCCCAACTTGACTATTCCTCACTGACCTCCCTGCCTCCAACCTCTCCCCTCTCCAGCTCATACTTCATTCTGCTACTTGAATTATTTCTCAGTAGTGTTGCACTGCACTCCTCAAAAACTGCCAAAGATGGTCTGTTCCTCTCTACATCAAGCATAAACTCCTTGTTAACTATTTCAATCAGCTCTCTCTCTCCTCTTCAACCACTCTTTTCTATCACTACAACCCAGCTGGTAATCCTCCTTCCTCCCAAAGTCAAGTTTCACCTCTACAATATCGCCAAGATCCGCCCTTTCCTCTCCACCCAAACGGCTACCTTACTATTACGGGCTCTCGTTATATCCCGGCTAGACTACTGTGTCAGCCTTCTCTCTGACCTCCCTTCCTCCTCTCTCGCCTCGCTCCGGTCTATTCTTCACTCCGCTGCCCGGCTCATCTTCCTGCAGAAACGATCTGGGCATGTCACTCCCCTTCTTAAACAACTCCAGTGGTTGCCTATCGACCTCCGCTCCAAACAAAAACTCCTCACTCTAGGCTTCAAGGCTCTCCATCACCTTGCCCCTTCCTACCTCTCCTCCCTTCTCTCTTTCTACCGCCCACCCCGCATGCTCCGCTCCTCTGCCGCCCACCTCCTCGCCGTCCCTCGGTCTCGCCTATCCCGCCGTCGACCCCTGGGTCACGTCCTCCCGCGGTCCTGGAACGCCCTCCCTCCTCACCTCCGCCAAACTGATTCTCTTTCCCTCTTCAAAACCTTACTTAAAAATCACCTCCTCCAAGAGGCCTTCCCAGACTGAGCTCCTCTTCCCCCTCTACTCCCTCTGCCATCCCCCCTTTACCTCTCTGCAGCTAAAGCCTCATTTTCCCCTTTTCCCTCTGCTCCTCCACCTCTCCCTTCCCATCCCCACAGCACTGTACTCGTCCGCTCAACTGTATATATTTTCGTTACCCTATTTATTTTGTTAATGAATTGTACATCGCCTTGATTCTATTTAGTTGCCATTGTTTTTACGAGATGTTCTTCCCCTTGACGCTGTTTAGTGCCATTGTTCTTGTCTGTCCGTCTCCCCCGATTAGACTGTAAGCCCGTCAAACGGCAGGGACTGTCTCTATCTGTTGCCGACTTATTCATCCCAAGCGCTTAGTACAGTGCTCTGCACATAGTAAGCGCTCAATAAATACTATTGAATGAATGAACCTGTTCCTCAAAAACTCCAGAGGTTGCCCATCCATCTTCGTATTGGACAAAAACTCTTCTCCATTGGCTGTAAAGCATTTCATCACCTTACCCCTTCTACCTCATCTCACTTCTCTCATTCTACAACCCAGCCAGCACACTTCAGTCCTGTATTGCTAAACGTCTTACTGCACCCCTGGGCCATGGGACATTGTGCTCCCCAGCCTCCCTGCCCTGAGCCATGGGACATTACATCCCCAACCACCCTCCCTGCCCCATCCTGAAGCGGCCATCCTTTGAGGAGCCCTCACTACCACCTCCCCTGTGCTCTGACCAGAAGGGATTGATTTCCCCCGCCCCCACCCCCTCCCTTCCCCATCCCCATCCCCATCCCCGTGCAGCACTGCCCTTGTTCTCATTGTGTTACTTTAGCTGTTACCTGCCTGCCCCCGCAACTACTCGTCTCCCCATGAGTTTCCCCTCCTCTATCCCCAACATCAGCTCCACCCTTCCCCACATTGGGCATCATCAGGCTCCCTCCGCCACGTCAGAGACATTTGGACAACGAGCCCCAGGACTCTCCTTGCCACTAGCCTTCTGATTTGATCTGATTGATTCTTAGTCAACACCCGGCCCTGGATAGCACCCGCTTATTAATAATATCTTACTGTATCATATTACTATAATACCGCTTTCACGTGCTACTGTTAATTGTTCTCAGTGCTGCCAGCTACCTCTCTCACCTCACCATGTCCTTCCACGCCCTCTCCTCCCATCTGCCCCTCCCATTCCTCACCTTCCCCTTCCCCTCTCCTGCCCAGCTCTTTCCCGCTCTCTCCTCCGCCTCCTCCCCTCCTCCCCCCCACCTTAGAACACCACTTTACCAGCATCACTCCTCTTCCCCCTCCCTCTGTACTCCTCCCCACCAAAACCCCTCCTCCCATGCCCACCCCTTCCCTCTTCCCTACCCATACCCCATCACAGTCTTCTGTCCCTCTGCCACCCTCATCTCCCTCTCCCCGCCCAGGCCCCCGCCTTCTCATTCCCATCCAAACCCTCCCCTCCCCCTGCTCCCTCCCTCCTCCCGCCCCCTCCCTCCTCCCTCCTCTGCACCCACAGCTGCTGTCGTGTGGCCTTTGGAATCCCTGCTCCATTACAGGTAAAGTATCTTTCATCCTTGACCTTTTCCTTTCCCACTCTCTCCCCCTCCTCGCCCATACAGAGACCTGGCTCACTCCTGGAGACACGGTCTCTTCTGCTGCTCCCTCCGGCGGAGGCCTCTCCTTCTCCCACTCCCCCAAACTCACCGGAAAAGGAGGAAGCATAGGCTTTCTTCTCTCACCCCAGTGCTGCTTCCACACTATCTCTCCTCCCCCTTCCCTCTCCTTCCCCTCCTTTGAAGCTCATATTATTTGCCTCTACCACCCCTTCCAGATTCTGTCATCTACCGCCCTCCTGGTCCCACCTCCGACTTCTTCAACCCCCTTGACCCCTTTCTCACCTTCCTTCTTTCCTTCTCTCTGCCCACTCTGATACTCAGAGACTTCAACATCCACATGGGTGTACCCGGTGACTCCTCTGCCACTGCTTGCTATCACTGCTTGACTCTGCCAACCTCCTGCTTCACCACACCTCGCCCACTCACCAACTTGGTCACACTCACACCCTCGATCTTGTCAACTCCTACTGCTGCCCTATCTCCTCCCTCACCTCACCTTCGCAGGTATTACTCTGAAATCCCTCTCTTAGACCATAACTTTCTCACTGGCCTCCTCTCTCACACTCTCTCCCCCTGCAAATCTGTATTACTCCCCCACAGAGACCTCCGCTCGCTTGATTCCATCCATCTCTCCCAGAGCATCTCTCCCCCATCCTTGCACCCCGTCCTCTCTTCCCACTCTCGATGATCAGGTTACCTCTCTCAACTCCACCCTCTCTATTCAACTCAACTCACTCAGCCCCCTTTCCCTCCGTTGCTCTTGCTCCACTAACCCGCAGCCCTGGATCTCTGCCTCTGTCCGCCTCTTTGCTCTTATGCGCGAGCTGCTGAGCACTGCTGGTAAAGCTCCAAACACCAAGCCAAACTTATCCATTTCAAACTTATCCTTTCCTGTATTAACTCTGCCCTCTCCTCTGCCAGGCAATACTACTTTTCTTCCCTCATTGCTGCCCATACCCGTCACCCCCATCAGTTGTTCTGGATTTTAAATTATCTCCTCAGCCCTCTGTTCCTCCCCCTGCTCCATCCCTCATCCCCAACAATCTGGCCACCCATTTCATCATGAAAATTAACACAATCAGGTCTGAGCTCCCCGAAGTCAACCTTCCGCCTTCTGCTTCTGCCCCCCCCAACTACTTTTCCATCCTTCCCTGCAGTCTCCTCAGAGGAGATCTCCTCCCTCCTCACAAGTGCCACCCGTTCCACCTGTGCTTCGGACCCACCCCATTTCTGCTCACCTTATAAAAACCATTGTCACTCGCTCTCCAATGGCTTCTTCCCCTCTGCCTTCAAACATGCCCATGTCTCCCCCATCCTAAAAAAACCCTCTCTCGATCCCACTTCCCCTTCCAGTTATCACTATATCTCCCTCCTACCCTTCCTTTCCAATCTCCTAGAACAAGTCATCTACACTCTCTGCCTTGAATTCCTCAACTGTCTCCTGGACCCCCTCCAATCTGCCTTTCGTCCCCTCCACTCTCCCAAGACTGCTCTCTCAAAGGTCACTCATGACTCCTTCTTGCTGATCCAATGACTCCTACTCTATCTTAATCCTCCTCAATCTCTCAGTTGCCTTTGACACTGTCAACCATCCCCTTCTTCCCCACACCTTATCTCACCTTGGCTTCATGGACTCCGTCCTCTCCTGGTTCTCCTCTTATCCTTTTGGCTGTTCATTCTCAGTCTCCTTCGCAGGCTCCTCCTCCCCCTCCCATCAACTATCTGTAGGGGTTCCTCAAGGGTCAGTTCTTGGTCCTCTTCTGTTCTCCATCTACACTCACTTCCTTGGTGAACTCTTTCACTCCCAAGGCTTCAGCTATTATCTCTATGCAGATTACACCCAAATCTACATCTCCTCCCGTTCTTTCCCCCTCCCTTCAGGCTCGCATCTCCTCCTGACTCCAGGATGACTCCACCTGGATGTCTGCCTGCCACCTAAAACTCAGCATGTCCCAAACTGAGCTCCTTATCTTCCCTCCCAAACCCTGACCTCTTCTTGACTTCCCTGTCACTGTGGATGGTATGACCATCCTTCCCGTCTCTCAAGCCCTCAACTATGGTGTCATCCTTGACTCAGCTCTCTCACATCCAATTTGTCACCAAGGCCTGCTGGTCTCACCTTTACAATATTGCCAAGATCCGCCCTTTCCTTTCTATCCAAATGGCTATTGTACCGGTAGAAGCAGTCATAATATCCTGGCTGGATTATTGTGTCATCCTTCTCTCTGACCTCCCTTCCTCTTGTCTCTCCACACTCCAGTCTATTCTTCATTCCGCTGCCTGGATCATCTTCCTGCAGAACGCCATGGGCATGTCACTCCCCTCCTTAAAAACCTCCAGTGGTTGCATATCAACCTCCACATGAAACAAAAACTTCTCACTCTAGGCTTCAAGGCTCTCCATCACCTTGCCCCCTCCTACCTCTCCTCCCTTCTCTCTTTTTACTGCCTGCCCCACAGGCTCCACTCCTCTGCCACCCACCTCCTCACCATCCCCGTTCTCGCCTATCCCACCGTCGACTCCTGGGGCACATACTCTCTCTGTCCTGGAATACCCTCCCTCCTCACCTTCGCCAAACTAACTCTCTTCCCCTCTTCAAAGCCCTACTGAGAGCTCACTTCCTCCAAGAGGCCTTCCCATACTGAGCTACACCTTTTCCCTATGTTCCCTCTACCCCCTCTCTGCTCCCTCTCCGCCCTCTGCTCCCTCTCCTTTCCCCTCTTCACCACCCCTCAGCTAAGCCCCCTTTCCCTCTGCTCCTCACCCCTCCCTTCCCCTCTCCTCCGCACTGTACTCATTTGTATAAATTTATACATTTTTTATTACCTTATTAATTTTGTTACTGAGGTGTACATCCCTTTGATTTTATTTATCGTGATTATGTTGCCTTGTTTTTGTCCATCTGTCTTCCCCGATTAGACTGTGAGCCCATCACTGGGCAGGGATTGTCTCTGTTGTTGAATTGTACATTCCAAGTGCTTAGTGCAGTGCTCTGCACATAGTAAGCGCTCAATAAATACTATTGAATGAATGAATAAATGACCTGGGCTTTGATCTCGCTGACCCCTAGCCCTTGTCGTGCCTCTGGCCAGGAATGCCCTCCCTCCTCAAATCCAACAGACAACCATTCTCCCCCACTTCAAAGTCTTATTTTGGGTACATCTCCTCCAAGATGTCTTCCTAGACTAAGCTCCACTTTTCCTCATCTCCCACTCTCTCTACGGAGCCCTGACTTGCTCCCTCTGCTTTTCCCCCCATCCCAGCCCCAAAGCATTTAGGTTTATATCTGTAATTTTATTTAAACCTTTGCTCTGCCCCACTTCCAGCCCCAAAGGACTTATGTACACATATGTAATTTTATTTACTTGTATTGATGTCTGTCTCCCTGACTCTAGACTGAGCTCATTGCAGACGGGGAATGTCACTATTTATTGGTGTATTGTATTTTCCCAAGTGCTTAGTACAGTGCTCTACAAACAGTAAGCACTCAATAAATACAATTTAATGAATGAACAGGCTGGGCTGACTTGAAAGGGAGGTGTGAAGGGTCACTGTGGGGTCAGCAAAGGTAAAAGATAGTAACTACTTAAACCAGTAATATCCTAAGAAGGTGGTTGAACTGTCCTTAAGTCCTTTTAGACTCTTCTCTTTGTGGGAAGGAAATATGTCTGTTTATTAATCTATTGAACTCTCCCAAGCACTTAGTAAAGTGCTCTACAGCCAGTAAGCACTCAAAAATATGAATGGATGGATGGATGGATGGATGGATGGATGGATGGATGGATGGATGGATGGATGGATGGATGGATGGATGGATGGATGGGTGGGTGGGTGGGTGGGTGGATGGATGGATGGATGGATGGATGGATGGATGGATGGATGGATGGATGGATGGATGGATGGATGGATGGATGGATGGATGGATGGGTGGATGAAAGTCCTTGAAGGTGAAGAGGCCAGTGCTATGGAGAAAACAGGGGTTGCCTTTGTGTATGCTGGAGAAAACATGGACTGGGTTGGTAAGAACATAAATCTTCACTCTCAACTCTCCCATTTCCTGTCCATGCCTTAGTTTCTGCCTGGAACTCCCCACCATGCCCTGCCTCCCCTCCAGAGGCATTATCCTCCCTATGTTCATAGCCATCCTTAAAAACCACCTCCTTCATTATTTACCGAGCCAATTTCCAGCACCATTGGTTTTATCATCCAAACATTCATCTTTGTCAGTTTATGCCCTCCATTTATTTATTTATTAATTTTCCATACTCATGCTGTTAATAGTCACATCAATGTTTTTCCTCCTTTCCCCATTCTACACATTGATATAATTTATGTGTCCCCTAATATAGGCTACTCAAAAGAGAAGAAAAATGTATTTTATCATTTACTCATCTCCATTAGCATTTATTGAGCTGTGTACAGAGCATACGATAATTGCTTGGGATAGTATACTGCAAATGGTAGATGTGATCTCTGCTTAAGGAGCTTACACTCTAGCCGAGCAGACAGATTTTAAATAGATTACAGATGGTGGAGTGGTAGCAGTAGTAGTAGTAATAGTATTTATTAACGGCTTCCTGTGTGCAGAGCATAGTACTAAGCTCTGGGAGAGACTACACAAGTGGGATTTAGACTTGGTTCTGTCTCTCAGTGGGTTTACAATCTAGAAATACAAGTGAGAAGAAGGGCTGGAGACAAGCACATTGGAAATGGTGAAACACTAAAACCCAACATGTACAGATACATAAAATGTAAAAAAAAAATCATGCTGGGCTGAGTTCTTATGATTCAGAGTACAAGATATACTAAAGCCTCAGCAATCACTATAGCAGCAACCACTATTCCTGAGGTTTTGTAGAAGTTTCAGACTGTAGGTGTTTTTCTCTTTCACAGCGGAGTGGTGGTAGGCAGAATGGGATGGAGTTTCCATGATGGTTCAGAGGAGAACTGGTGCTAGCTCCTGAGAAGTCGGAGTGGTCATCTTTCTTGTGTTGGGGATAGTAAAAATAATAATAGTAATAATAATAATCGTACTTGTTAAGTGTTTACTATGTGCTAAGCACTTTCTAAGCTCTAGCGTAGATACAAGGTAGTCAGGTTGGACACAGTCCCTATCTCATATAGGGCTCACGGTCTTAATCCCCATTTTACAGATAAGGTAATCGAGGCACAAAGAAATGAAGTGACTGTAGTAGAGCCAGGATTAGAACCCATGACTTTCTGACTCCCAGGCCCATGCTCTATCCACTAAGTCACACTGCTTCACCAAAAGCATGCGGGTGCAGCTTTTTGCCCTGGCCAGGTGTGCAAGTTTCTCCATAGCAGGAAGGAAAGTGGCAGTTCCTGTACAAGCTTTGCAGAGTCACAGTGCAGTGATAATGTGTAAGATATAAACATAAATGCTATGGGTGTCATGAGAACTGAGGTAGTGTGGAAAGCCCGAAGTGGCAGGTGAAGAATATAATGTTGGATGATCAGAGATTATAAGGGAAAGGGCTCCTGGGGAAAATGTGATCTCAGAAGGATTTTAAAGATGGGGAAAGCTATGACCTGTTGACCATGAATGGGAGCAAGTTTCAGGCTGTGAGAGAAGTGTGATCAAGAGGCTGGCTGTAGGTGAGATAAGAATGAGGCATAGCAAATGGCTAACTTGAAGGAAAAAAGATTGCAAACTGGGGCATAGTGAGAAAGAAAGGAGAATAAATAGGAGGAAGAGGCAGAATGAGTATTTCAAAGCCAAATGCTTGGTCAGGAGTTTCTGCCTGATTCTGAGAGGAAGGGCAACTATTAGAGGTTTTTGAAAAGGGGGGAGATGCCTGTAATACAATGTTTTAGAATAAGAGTGAAGTATGGACTGGAGATCGATCACTCAATCAATCGTAAGTATTGAGAGTTTATTTTGTACATACACAGTATTATAGTAAGCATTTTCATTTATTTTATTCATTCCATCATATTTATTGAGCACTTACTGTGTGCGGAGTACTGTACTAAGTGCTTGGAAAGTACAGTTCAGCAAGAGGTAGAGATAATCCCTACCCAACAATAGGCTTATGTCTAGAAGTGGAGAGATAAAGCAAGTAGATTGGCATCAGTAGCAATAAAATAAATAAATAGAATTATATATCATGAATAAATAGAAAAATATGTACTGAGGGGCGGGGAGGGGAGTAAAGCAGAGGGAGGGAGTAGGGGCAATGGGGAGGGGAGGAGGAGCAAAGGAGAAGGGGAGCTTCATCTGGGAAGGCATCCTGGAGGAGGTCAGCTCTAAGAAGGGCTTTGAAGGGGGGAAGAGAGCTATTTTGACAAATGTGAGCAGGGAGGCAATTCCAGGGCAGAGGTAGGACGTAGTCCAGGGGGCTTCGGGATGGATGAGAATGAGGGACATTGAGGAGGTTAGCAGCAGAGAAACGGAGTGTGCAGGCTGGGCTGTAGAAGGAGAGAAGGGAGGTGAGTGAGGATCACCTCTACAGTCTGCCTCCTTCGCTCCAGTGCAAAAGTCACAAAGCATTGCTGGCAGAAATCTAGATAGGCTGGTTTTGTTCATTATAAGCTTATCCTTGCATGCCTTAACTCTATCCTCTCCTCTGTCTGCCAAAACTATTTCTCCATCCTTATTGACACCCATGTCTATTGCCCTTGCCAGTTGTTCCAGACATTTAACTCCCTCCTCAGACCCCTGTGTCCCCACAACCACCTTCCTCATCCCTTTCCCCCAAAGGCCTGACCTCCTACATCATCACAAAATTAACATTATTAGGTGTGAGATCCCAAAAATCTCTGCTGCTCCTCTCCAGACCCTTCTTCAACTCTCCTATCTTTCCCAGCACTTTCTGCTGATGAAATCTCCTGACTTGTCTCAAAATCTACCCCCTCCCCTTGTGCATCCGACCCCATTCCTTCGCATCTTATCGAAACACTTTGTCCCCTCCTTTTTTTTGCTCCCACCTTCACTCATTCATTCATTCAATCATATTTACTGAGCACTTACTGTGTGCAAAGCACTGTACTTAGCACTTGGAAAGTACAAGTCAGCAACAGATAGAGACAATCCCTACCCAACAATGGGCCCACAGTCTAGAAGGGGGAGATAGAAAACAAAACAACTAGACAGACATCAATAGCATGGAAATAGATATATAGAATTATAGGTATATGATATATAGATATATATGATATATGATATATATGATATATAGATACCCCACACATCCTATCCGTTACCAAGACCTGCCGGTTTCACCTCTACAATATCGCCAAGATCCGCCCTTTCCTCTCCACCCAAACGGCTACCTTACTATTGCGGGCTCTCGTTATATCCCGGCTAGACTACTGTGTCAGCCTTCTCTCTGACCTCCCTTCCTCCTCTCTCGCCCCGCTCCGGTCTATTCTTCACTCCGCTGCCCGGCTCATCTTCCTGCAGAAACGATCTGGGCATGTCACTCCCCTTCTTAAACAACTCCAGTGGTTGCCTATCGACCTCCGCTCCAAACAAAAACTCCTCACTCTAGGCTTCAAGGCTCTCCATCACCTTGCCCCTTCCTACCTCTCCTCCCTTCTCTCTTTCTACCGCCCACCCCGCACGCTCTGCTCCTCTGCCGCCCACCTCCTCGCCGTCCCTCGGTCTCGCCTATCCCGCCGTCGACCCCTGGGTCACGTCCTCCCGCGGTCCTGGAACGCCCTCCCTCCTCACCTCCGCCAAACTGATTCTCTTTCCCTCTTCAAAACCTTACTTAAAAATCACCTCCTCCAAGAGGCCTTCCCAGACTGAGCTCCTCTTCCCCCTCTACTCCCTCTGCCATCCCCCCTTTACCTCTCCGCAGCTAAAGCCTCATTTTCCCCTTTTCCCTCTGCTCCTCCACCTCTCCCTTCCCATCCCCACAGCACTGTACTCGTCCGCTCAACTGTATATATTTTCGTTACCCTATTTATTTTGTTAATGAATTGTACATCGCCTTGATTCTATTTAGTTGCCATTGTTTTTACGAGATGTTCTTCCCCTTGACGCTGTTTAGTGCCATTGTTCTTGTCTGTCCGTCTCCCCCGATTAGACTGTAAGCCCGTCAAACGGCAGGGACTGTCTCTATCTGTTGCCGACTTGTTCATCCCAAGCGCTTAGTACAGTGCTCTGCACATAGTAAGCGCTCAATAAATACTATTGAATGAATGAATGAATATAGAATTATAGGTATATACGCATTAATATATACAAGTATGTATTTATATATATATAGATTTATACATTAACAAAATAAAGAGAATAATAAATATATACAAATATGCACAAGTGTTGTGGGGCAGAGAAGGAGTAGAGCAGAGGAAGAGAGTAGGGGTGATGGGGAGGGGAGGAAGAGTAGAGCAAAAGCGGCTCAAACTGGGAAGGCCTCCTGGAGGAGGTGAGCTCTCAATAGGGCTTTGAAGCTGGGAAGAGAGCTAGTTTGGTGGATGTGAAGAGGGAGGGGATTCCAGGGTAGAGGTAAGATGTAGGCCAGGGGTTGAAAGCGGGAGAGGTGAGAACGAGGCATTAGTGAGAAGGTTAGCAGCAGAGGAGGAGAGTGTGCAGGCTAGATTGTAGAAGAAGAGAAGAGAGGTGAGGTAAGAGAGGACAAGGATGACACCAAGATTGCGGGCTTGTGAGACAGGAAGGATGGTAGTGCCATCCACAGTGACGGGAAAGTCAAGATAGAATTTGGAAGGGAAAACAAGGAGCTCAGTCTTAGACATATTGAGTTTTAGGGGGCAGGTGGACAACCAGGTGGAGATTTTCTGAAGGCAGGAAGAGATAAAGAGATACAAGCCTGGAGGGAGGAAGAGAGAACAGGAGAGGAGATGTAGATTTGGGTGTCATCTGTGTAGTGATGATAGTTGAATCCGTGGAAGCAAATGAGTTCAAGAAGGGAGTGAGTATAGATGGAGAACAGAAGGGGACCAAGAACTGACCCTTGAGGAACCCCTACAGATAGGGGATGGGAGTGGAAGGAGGAGCCCATGAAGGAGACTGAGAGTGAATGGCCAGAGAGATAAGAGGAGAACCAGGAGAGGATGGAGTCAGTGAAATCAAGATTGGATAAGATGTTGAGGAGCAGGGGATAGTTGACAGTGTCAAAGGCAGCTGAGAGATCAAGGAGGATTAGGATAGAATACGAGCCATTGGATTTGGCAGGAAGAGGTTATTGGTGACCTTTGAGAGGGCAGTTTCAGTGGCGTGGGGGATATGGAAGCCGGGTTTGAGGGGGTCCAGGATAGAGTTGGAGTTGAGGAATTTGAGGCAGCTAGTGCAGATGACTTTAACTAGGAGTTTGGCAAGGAAGGGTAGGAGAGAGATGGGGCAGTAATTGGAGGAACAGTGGGTCAAGGAAGGGTTTTTTTAGGATGAGGGAGATGTGGTCATGTTTGAAGGCAGAGGAAAAGAAACCGTTGGAGAGTTAGTGATTAAATATGGAAGTAAAGAAGGAGAGGAGGGAAGGGGTGAGAGGGAACTGTCTCTTCACTGTGCCGAACTGAATTTTCCAAGCACTGAGAACAGTGCTCTGAATACAGTAAGCACTCAGTAAATAGACTTGAATTAATAAATGAGGGGAAAGGGTGAATTTTAGCAATCCTAAGAAGGTTGAGCCAACAGGATTTAGTGATAGATTAAATATGTGGGTTGAATGAGAGAGATGATTCGAGGATAACGCCAAATTTATCTGCTTGTGAGACAGGAAAATGGTGATGCTATCAAGGAAGGGTCTTAGTGACATGGAGATGGGGAGAGTGGCCAGGGAGGTCAGTATGGAGGCTGATATAGTAATCAGATCAGAGGGTCTGCAAATAGTGTGTGCTCAATAATTACGAATGAATGAATGAATGAATGAATGAGATGAGATGACGTTCTTGGACCATTCTGAAAGCAGTGTGTATGGAGAAGAAGGGTTGGATTCTAGGGATGTAAAGAAGGAGGAAATGACAGACTGAATATGAGGGTTGGAAGAGAGGGAAGAATTTAGACCTTGCCAAGGTTGCAGGTTTAAAAAGTGGGAAGGTTGGTAGTGCTGTTGACTATACTTGAAAGTGAGGTGGAGGAGAGGTTTTGCAGGGGAAGTAGTATGATCTAGTGGAAAGAGCATGGACCTGGAACTCAGAAGTCCTGGGTTCAAACCCAGATCATCCACTTGTTGGCTTGTGACGCAGGGCAGTCACTTTTCTGAGTCTCATTTATCTCATCTGTAAAATGGGGATTAAGACTGTGAGTCCCATGTGGGATTGAATCTGTGTCCAACTGGATTATCTTGTTTCTACCCCAGCACCCATTACAGAGACTGGCAGATAGTAATTGCTTAATCGGTAATCAATCAGTCAGTATATTTGCTAAGCACTTACTGTTTGCAGAGTATTAGGAAGAGTACAGTGCAAGAGAGTTGAAAGACTTGTTCCCTGCCCACAACAAGCTTACAGTCTAGAGAGGGACATTAATTAGACATTAATAAAAATAAATGAATTACGGATATGTACATAAGTGCTGTGAGGCTGAGGGAGGGGTGAATAAAGGATGCAAATACAAGAGCAAGGGTAATGCAGAAGGGAAGTTGGAGAAGAAAATATCTTTAAAAAAGTGAGTTCAGCTTGTCTTTTACTGTTCTTCCTTTTCTACTGTAATGTGGTGGTTTCGTTCTACAGATTTCCATAATGAGGAAGACTCACACTGTGTCACTCACCTTTTTGAAGCTGTGCATGGGTCCACATGTGTATTATAGGTTTTTCTAACTTTATAGCATATCGGATCCAGTTCCCATTGTCTAAAGGACACTTTCCACTTCTGCTATTGTACTCTATTCTGTTGGGAGATGAAAAAAAATGCTTGTTTTATCAAGCATTCTGGTAAAACAAATGCAGTCTTCCAGAGCTCTCTGCACACCATTGCCACCCAGTACATCAAAGTGATTGATTGGTATAAAAGTTCCTTCCACTTCAGTGCAGAATGTGATTCCAATTCTTATGACATTTTCATTGTCAAGGGCTCCTGGGATTGAGATGGAAACTCAGCTAGCCCAAGGATAATGAGCAATAACTTTGTTCAACCTGGAAGAAGGGATCAGTCTTGTACAAAGGAATAAAAAAAAAAAAATGAAAAAACTTGCTACTCAAATTGACATGTTACAAAATAGAAAGGATTTTTATTTGGAGTCATAAGATCTGAGTTCTTACCTTTCATTTTGTAAGAATGAAATTTGAAATTTTCTAGGTTTGGATCAGTGAACTTTAAAAGGATATAGGAAACATGCTGGAAAGTGGGTCCTAAGAGACAAGATTAAAGGAAATGGGTCTGTTTTATTGAGGGTTAGATAAGGAGGACATCTTGGGTGCTTTCAAAATTATTAGGGTTTCTAAGGATGAGGGGTTGTTCTCCACGTACACTGAGGACCGAACAAGAAGATAAGTATTTAGGTTAAAGGTGAGATTTATTTGGGGCCTAAGGAAGAACAATTTGCCCCTTTAGGGAGGAAAACACTGGAAAAGGCTGTTAAAAAGCATTTTAAGGGTCTTTAAATATGATATTTGTTAAGCCCTTATTATATGCCAAACATAATTGTAAATGCTGAGCTAGATTCAAGTTATGAGAAGCTAAGTGGTTTAGTGGATAGAGCTCCGGCTTGGGAGTTAGAAGGTCATGGGTTTTAATCCTCAGTCCACCACTTATCTGCTGTGGGTCCTTGGAAGTCACTTCACTTCTCTGTGCCTTAGTTACCTCACCTGTAAAATAGGGATTAAGACATGAGCTCCGTGTGGGACAGGGATTGTGTCCAACAAAATCTGCTTGTAAACACCCCAGTACTTAGTACAGTGCCTGGTACATAGTAAGCGCTTAACAAATACCATAATTAAGTTGGACATAGTTCGTGTTCCATATGGGACTCATAGTTTAAAAAGAAGAGAGACGGAGGAGGAACTGCAGTGCAGGGAAGTTAAGTCCGAAGTGACACAGCACACAAGCTACAGAGCTGAGGTAAGAACTCAGATCTTATGACTCCCAGGTCCAGGCTCTTTTCACTAGATCTCACTGCTTTTCTGGAGATGTTTAAGAGTCAATCATATTTACTGAGTGCTTGCTGTGTGCCAAGCACTATACTAAATGCTTGGAAGAGTAGACTATAATGGAGTTGGTAGATACATTCGTTTCCTACAAAGAGCTTATAGTCTAGAGGGGTAACAGATAATATAAATTAATAATAATAATGGTATTTGTTAAGCGCTTACTATGTGCCGAGCACTGTTCTCAGAGCTGGGGTAGATACCAGGTAATCAGGTTCTCCCATATGGGGCTTACAGTCTTAATCCCCATTTTACAGATGAAGGAACTGAGGCACAGAGAAGTGGAATGACCCAAAGTCACACAGCTGGTAAGTGGTGGAGCTGGGATTAGAACCCATGTCCTCTGACTCCAAAGCCCGTGCTCTTTCCACTAAGCCAGGCTGCTTCTATTATAAATATCATTACATTATATATTACATTATATTATATTACCATTATTATAGATATTTTTGTAAGGGCTGGGTGACTAAAGGTGGGGTGAGTAAAGGGTACCAATAATAAATAATAATTATGGTTCTTGTTAAATGGTTAATAGGTGCGAGGTACTGTTCTAGGTGCAGGGATAGATACAAGTTAATCAGTTTGGACAGAGTCCCTGTCCCACATAGGCCTCAAACTCTTAATCCCCATTTTATAGATGAGATAACTGAGGCCCAAAGAAGTTAAGTGACTTGCCCAATTCATAAATCAGACATGTGGCTGAGACAGGATTACAACCCAAGCTCATGCTCTATTCACTAAGCCATACTATTTCTAGTTCACGGGTGATGCAAAAAGAAGTGGGAGAAGAGGAAATGAGGGTTTAATGGAGAAAGACATCTTGGAAAGTGATCATTTATCAGAAGAGAAGAGACTAAAGTATCCTCCTCTCCTTTCATGTCTAACAGACCACTCCTTTCCCCATCTTCAAAACTCTACTAAAATCTTATCTTTTCCAGGAAGCCTTCCCTGACTTCTTATCTTGCCACTCCAGCAGGCATCAGGCATGTGCTAGTTGGTGTCCTACCTCCTCTTCCCCCTTTAGGATTCTTGTCCAGATGGCCAGTGGTGTATGTAGCAGGGTAGAGCTAGAGCTAGTGTTAGAATTAGGGTTTGGGGGAATTTGTCCTTCTCCAAGTCCTTTCCAGTCCATGGATGAGTAATGGGAATATGTCAGGGAATATTAATAGAACATCAACTGGAAGGGGAAGTGGGGTCAAGAGAGGGTTTTGTTTAGGATTGGGAAGATATGGGAATGTTTGAAGGCCCACGTTTGAAGGCAGAGGGGAAAAAGTCATTTAGCGCTTACTGTGCACAGAACACTATACTAAACGCTTGGAAAGTACAATTCAGGAACAGATAGAGACAATCCCTACCCAACCGCGGGCTCACAGTCTAGAAGGGGGTGACATTACCTTAATCTTAACTGCTTCTGGGAAATCCTTCTAGGAAAGTTCTGCCGAGATCTTGCCCTGCTTTCAGTTCCATTTTACTCCTCCTTTGGAAGAGAGAGAAGCAAAGGCAAACACAGGAGCGGTTTTCATTGCTAAAAATCAATAAGGGGTAAATTAACACTACCATTTCCCTATCTCACAAGGATTTTATTAAGACAAATGGATTGACACCTGGGAAATCCTTTTCAAATCCTGGGAAGAAAAGTAATCTGTAAATTCAGGAGATTATGTGATTATTTTTATTGTCATTATTATTGAATGACCATGTGGGAAAGATTTTTTAAATTACAGGAAATGTTTCTTAGATTATTTCATAGTGGTCTTTTTATTTTAAAGTTGAATAAAAATCTTCCCTTTTCTTTCTAGTAGTTTGTTCTGAGTACAGAAGTGGTATAAATTGGCATATGGTAAATTTAATCTCTGAGTTCCTCATCTCCACCTGGAATGCAGGGGTTTTCTTTTCACTCTACCCTTGATACATTGTGTACTTATTCTAGTTACTCTTGAGTCAGACTCCTTATGGTCTAGATGAAGGAAGAGGCCAGGTTTGTAGCTTTAGTGCAGGAAATGGTTTACTCAACTCCTAGTTTTTGTTCTTATCGACAACAACAACAAAAATCCATAGGGTTGTGGGAATGAGTACAAATTTGATAAAAGAAGTGCCCTCTGAACTGGGGTGAAGTGGAGTGAGCTCCATCCCCCAAGATAGGTTTCTGAAAGAAATCAACAGCAGCTTTTGTTCACCTTAGTACTGAATCCTTCTGCTGTACAACTCTGAAGTAAATCCTGAGAATTATTCCTTCGGGAAATAATAGCAATGGGTTTGAAGGCAGGGGAAGGCAAATAGCTGTGAGCTGTTTCTAAGAGGGCATGGGGCACTGTCCATGATTACTTGGGTAAAGTTTCTTTCTGCAAGTCTGATGGCTTTCTCCATTTCTTCCTTACTGTTTCTTTCTGCTATCTCTCTTACTGGGGAGGTGATCTAATCCATTTCATAAATTTTGCAGTATTCAAAATCAAATATCATTATCTAGTAGGTGCTGTCTTCAGACACACCTGGGGTATTCACTCCTCCCTCCACTGCTTCTCTTATCTTTATTTTCTGTTGCTTCATCCCACCTGTAATTTATCCTAGGGTCTGTTTTCCTGACTAGATTGACCTCCATATTACTCTCTGAAGCACTTAAAACAGTGCTCTACACCCAGAAGGGGCTCAGTAAATATCACTGATTGATTTATTTGCCAAGATTTCCATTAATGTAAGTACCAACTGTTTCTCTTCATGTTTTATTCTGTACAGTCAAATTTGTGGGGAAAGCAAAACACTCCAAAAACCATTCAGCTGCACTACTCCTATCACTGCCCTTCATAGAGGTAATGGAGTCTTTAAACTCATGAACTCTGGCATGCATTGTACATTTCTTATAATTTCACCTTTGGTTGTGTCAGTAGCTTCATGGTCCTGGGTTCTAATGCTGGCTCTGCATTCGCTGAATGAATGATTCATTCAATCATATTTATTGAGCATTTACTGGGTGCAGAGCCCTATACTAAGTGTTTGGGAAAGTACAATACAACAGTAAACAGACACATTCACATTCCATGCCTATACCAAGGTTACAGTCTAAGGGAGGGGAGACAGACATTAATACAAATAAATAGATGAATTACAGATGAGTATATAAGTGCTGTAGCACTGGGAAGGGGGATGAACAGTGAGAAGGGAGTGGGAGAAAAAGAAATGGGGACTTTGTCAGGGAAGGCCTCCTGGAGGAGATGTGCTTGCAATAAAGTTGTAAAATGGGAGAGAGTAATTATCTGTCTGATTTGAGGAGGGAGGATGTTCCAGGCCAGAGGCAGGACATAAGCAATTGGTCAGTGGCAAGTTAGGCAAGATCAAGGTATGGTGAGAAGGTTAGCATTAGAGGAGTGACCTACTCAGGGTGGGTCATAGCAGGAAAGTATCAAAGAGAGATAGAAGGGGCCAAAGTGATTGAGTACTTTAAAGCCTATGGTGAGGAGTTTTTGTTTGATGCAGAGGTGGGTAGACAAGTACTGTAGTTTTCTGTGGAAGGAGGAAATATGTCCTGAACAATTTTGTAGAAAAATGATCTGAACATAGAGTGAAGTATGAACTGAAGTTGAGAGAAACAGGAAGATGGGAGGTCAGCAAGGAGGCTGATGCTGTAATCCAGGAGAGATAGGACAGTGCCCATTTGTCTGCTTGGTGACCTTGAGCAAATCACCTATCTTCTCTTTGCCTCAGCTACTTCATCTGTAAAATAGAGATTAAGACTGGAAGCTCCAAGTAGGTATTGTGACAGAGCTCCTTATCTTTCCTCACGAACCTTTCCTGACTTTCTGATACTGGATGGCACTACCATCTTTACCGTTTCACAAGCCCACAAGCTCGGTGTCATCCTTGATTCTGCTCTCTCATTCACCCCTCACATCCAATCTGTCACCAAAACCTGCCGGTCTCACCTTTACAACATTGCCAAATCCTCCCTTTCCTCTCCATCCAAACTGCTACCTTTTTAGTACAATCTCGCATCATATCCTGACTGGATTACTGCATCAGCATCGTTTGTGATCTCCCCTCTTCAGTCTATACTTCACTCTCCTGTCTGGATTACCTTTCTACAGAAACATTCTGGACATGTCACTCCCCTCCTTTAAAATATCCAGTGGTTGCCTATCAACCTTTGTATGAAGCAAAAACTCCTCACACTTGGCTTCAAACCTTTCCATTACCTGTCCCCCTCCTACCTCACCTCTCTTCTCTCCTTCTACAGCCCAACCTGCAAACTCCACTCCTCTGCCACTATTTTCCTCACTGTGCTTCGTTCTTGCCTGTCCTGCTGTTGTCCTGCTCGTCCTACCTCTGGCCTGGAATGCCCTCCCTTCTCGCATCTGCCAAACTAGCTTTTTTTCCCCCCCTTCAACGCCCTCCTGAGAGCTCACCTCCTCCAGAAGGCCTTCCCAGACTGAGCCCCCCATTTCCTCTGCTCCTCCTCCCCTCTCCAGTGCCCCTACTCCCTCTTTCTGCTGTAACCCTATCCCTGCCCCACAGCACTTGTGATGCTAGTGTTGCCTGTCTACTTGTTCTGTTTTGTTGTCTGTCTCCCCCTTCTAGTCTGTGAGACCTTTGTTGGGTAGGGATTTTCCCTATCTATTGCCAAATTGCATTTTCCAGGCACTAAGATATAGTGCTCTGCACAAAGGAAGCACTCAATAAATACTATTGAATGAATGGATGAATAATAGGCTGTGTCCTTCCTGATTAGTCTATATCTACCCCAGGACTTAATACAGTGCCTGACACATAGTAAACATTTAACAAATACCATAAAAAAAGAGTAAGTAAAAAGGTGACTCTCATTACGTGTTACATTCACCGCCTTGCCAACTTCTTTAACCAATTTGTTCCCTATCTCACACTTTCCCTTTGCCTATCTTGATCTATGAGGACTTTAATGCCCACATAGATGTTCCTGATGACCCTTCTGCTGCCCACCTTCGATCACTTCTCAATCCACTGACTTCCACCTGACCTCACTCATTCACCTACTTGGACACACACTTGATCTCATCATCTCTTAACACTGCACAATCTCTACCCTCACAAACTCTGAAATCCCTGTATCTGACCACAACCTCCTCATTTCCCTCCTCTTCCATACACCTGCTCTGCCCAAATTTGTACTATTCTCCCACAGACACCTCCAGTCTTTTCACTGCATCCAATTTGCTCAACTCATCTTGCCCAACTTAGCCTCCATACCCGAACTACCCTCCCTTGATGACCTAAAGATGCTCTCAATAACACCCTCTCTACTGAATTCAACTCACTTGCTCCCCTATCCCTTGTACCATCTTGTACCAGTCACCCCCAATCCTGGATCACCTGAACAATCCACCTTCTTCACCCCTTTGCTATAGCCATAGAGAGCTATTAGTGGAAATCTAAATATCAGGCCATCTTTGTCCACTTCAAGTTTATCCTTCTGTTCTTTAAATCTGTCCTCCTCTCTGCCCAGTGAAATTATTCTCCACCCTTATTGACACCCATGCCCTTCACCCTCATTCATTGTTCCAGACATTTAACTCCCTCCTCAGGCTCCCTGTTCCCCTGCTTTCCTGATCCTTGCCCTCAGTGACCTAGCCACCTAGTTTATTAAGAAAATTGATACAATCAGGTGTGAGCGCTCTAAAATTACCCCTCCGCCTCCTCAGTCCTACCCCCTTCTGCCCTCCTCTTTAACTCTCCCACTTTTTCCATCAGTATTTCTAGAGGAGATCTGCAGCTTCCCCTCCTCTCAGACCTGTGTATCTGACTCCATTACTTCATATCTTATCAAAACTCTTACCACTTACCTTCTTTTCCTCCCTAACAGACATCTTCAACTATTTACTTTCCATTGGCTTCTTCCCCACTGTTTTCAAACATACCCATGTCTTCCATATCCTAAAAAACCCCTCCCTTAATCCCATGGCTCCCTCTGGTTATCTCCCTATCTCCCTCCTACCATTTCTATCCAAAATCCTTGAGAGAGTTGTCTACACCAGCTTTCTCAAATTCTTCTACTCCAATTCTTCCCTTGACCCATTCCAATCTGGCTTCTATACCCTTTATCTATAGAAACCACCCTCTCAAGACCTCCTTCTTGCCAAATCCAATGATTTATACTCCATTCTATTCCTCCTCATCCCCTCAGCTGCCTTCGACACTGGGTACACCCTCTCCTACTGGAAACATTATCTAACCTTGGCTTCACTGACATTATCCTCTCCTGGTCTCCTTTTACCTTTCTGGCCACTCATTCTCAATCTCTTTTGTGGGCTCCTCATCTGCCTCCCATCGCCCCCAACAATGGGGGTCCCTTAAAGGTCAGTTCTGGGTCCCCTTCTATTCTCCATCTACACCCACTCCCTTGGAGAACTCATTTGCTCCCATGGCTTCAACTACCCCCTCCATGTGGATGATACCCAAATCTGCATCTCCAGCCCTGATCTTTCTCTCTCTCTCTCTCTCTCTCTCTCTCTCTCTCTAGTCTCACATTTCCTCCTGCCTTCAAGACCTCTCTACTTGGATATTCTCACATCACTTCAAGTTTAACATACCCAAAACAGAACTCCTTCCATTGTTCTTGTCTCACAAGCCTATAACCTTGGCATTATCCTTGACTCCTTTGTCTCATTCAACCCACATATTCAATCCATCACTAAATCCTGTAGGTTCCACCTTCACACATTGCTAAAATCCTCCCTTGTCTCGCTATCGAAATTGCTACAGCATCAATACAATCACTTATCATATCCCTCCTAGATTATTGAATCAGCCTCCTTGCTGACCTCCCACCCTCCTGTCTCTACCCACTGTAGTCCATACTACATACTTCTCTGATGCTACCCAGATACTACATACTGATGCTGCCCAGATTATTTTTCAACAAAAACTTTGAGGACATGTCACCCATTTCCTCAAAAACTCCAGGGGTTGCCCATCCACCATCAGCATCATACAAAAACTCCTTATGATTGGCTTTAAGCAATCATAGCAGAAGCAGAGAAGCAGCCTGGCCAGTGGAAAGAGCCCGGGCTTGGGAATCAGAGGTCATGGGTTTGAAATCCAGCTCTGCCACCTGTCAGCTGTGTGACTAAGGGCAAGTCACTTAACTTCTCTGTGCCTAAGTTACCTCATCTGTAAAATGGGGATTAACTCTGAGCCTCAAGTGGGACAGCCTGTTTACCCTGTATCTACCCCAGGGCTTAGTAAGTACTTAACAAATACCAACATTATTATTATTAAAAGTACTCCACCCCTTTCCCCCTTCAGCCTCACCTTGTCACTCTCTTTTTATAACACAGCCCACACATTTTGCTCTTCTAATGCCAACCTTCTTAATGTACCTCAATCTTACCTATCTTACCACCTACTCCTAGCCCATGTCCTACGTCTGGCCTGTAACACCCTCCATCCTCTAATCTGACAAACAATTCCTCTATACCTCTTTAAAGGGTTACTGAGAGCATATCTCCTCTATGAGATATGAGAAAGTTCCTCCATTCCTCTTCCCCCACTCTTTTCTGGGCTTGCGCTGACTAACTCTGTTCTTCACCCCTTCTAGCCCCACTGCAGTTATGTATATATCTGTAGTTTACTTATTTGTATTGATGTCCGTCTCCCTCCTTTTAGACTATAAGCTTGTTGAGGTCAGGGAATGTGTCTGTCATGTGAATGTGAATGTGTCTACAGTTAACAGATAGTATTGTACTTTCCCAAGCTCTTAGTACTGTGCTCTGCACACAGTAAGCGCTTAATAAATATGTGTGAATGAATGAATGATTGTGACCTCTCCTAGTAACTTAATTCCTGCTAATAAAAGACGGGAGAAATTGCCCAGGAATGCTAGCTTTCCACAAAAATACCTTGTTCCCCCTTAGCGACATACCTTTTGGACCCTCACCCTTGCATGGCTTCCAAGTGTTCTTTTCTTTTCATTGCTTTTTCTTTCTTGTCTTTTCTTTTTCTTTCTTTCCTTTTCTTTTATTTTCTTTCAACATTGCAAGCATTCCCAAAGGGACCAAATTGGATTAGGAATTTCCTTTCTTTCCTTTTCTTTTCTTTTCTTTTCTTTCAACATTGCAAGCATTCCCAAAGGGACCAAACTGGATTAGGAAAAGCTGGTGTCATCAACGTCTGCAGATATGAATTTCAAGGAAGCCTGTTTTGGTTTTCTTTTCCGTTTTGAAGGAAGAGAGGAGAAGAGGGATCTGTGTTTCTGTCTGTCTGTCTGTCTGAAGGCAGCAGGCCAGAGTTGAGATGTGGCTTTGCTGGTTTATATTCCTTTATCCCCTTTCTGATTCCAAAACCAGCTAAGAATAAGGAGGGAATTAGTATCTCATGCAGAGAGAGAGAGAGAGAGAGAGAGAGAGAGGAAATGAGGCTAACTGAATGGAAGTATTTTACTCTCACCACTCAATTCTATGCTTTTTTCCACAGCCACCCGACCTTCTTTCTTTGCCTCTTCACTCACGATTTTTCTCTCTTCTTTGTCCTTATCCTTTGTATCTCTTTCTTTCCTCCTGGATCACTCTTTACTTCTTTTCATCCCTTCTTCCTTCTCCCACTCCCATTCTTTCTCCTTCCTCACTTTTGTTGCTTCTGTGCATTTCTCTCTCTCCCATCTGCCCCTTTTACCTTCAAATTTCCTCTTCAACACTGGCCCTTTCCCTTCCTTCTCCCCTACACCTTCCATCCCTTCTGCCTTGGCTCCATGTTATTGTGAATATATTTTTTGCTTCAGGCAATTGATATCAATTATCAGCTGCCTAAAAGTACTTGTTATACTTAAGGAGGCAAGGTATCAGCTATACCACATAAAACAGACTCATCTCTTCAGATAATTTCTATGGTCTGGGAGCTCAGTTTTTCTGTGCCTTTGAAGACTGCAGGAATCACCACCAAATGCTCTACAGAATCCATCCCTTGGCAAAGAGGGCTTGCCAAGGATTTCTGAAGACCGAGTGTTTACTGTTCATCTTCTATTTATCACTTACTGCTTAGGTGCTGCCTAGGACACGACTTGACATTTAGTTAAGTACTCAATAAAGAAAACAACACTCACAATGGAAACAATGATAATAATAATAATGATGATGATGATGATAATTTCTGGTGGAGTCTGGGTTGAAAGTTGCAGAAGTGCCACTTAGCTGCTTGAGAACAAAATGGTTGATGTCACAGCTGGATTGTTAGACTGCCCCTTGTTGTGGGCAGGGGATGGGTCTACCAACTCTATTATATTGTATTCTCCCAAGATCTTAGTACAGTGCCCTGCCCATAGTAAGTGCTCAATTGAATGATTGATTGGTCCTGAAGCCAGATGAGACCTTGATGGTTCTAAGAGCTGGTTAAAAAGCCAGAATCTCAGGAGAATGGATGTCCCTCTTTGTTATAAAGGGTCAGTGTCTGGTTCCAGTTTGAGAGGGGATTGTCTCTGCATGCTCCAAAAATAGAATAAGATTCCCACTTCTAGAAAAGTAGAATAGCCTAGTGGAAAGAGCATGGGCCTGGGAGTTAGAGGATTTGGGCTCTAGTCCTGGCTCTGTCCCTTGCCTGCTGTGTGACCTCGGCGAAATCACTTCACTTCTCTTGAGCCTCAAGTGCAAAATGAGGATTTGATCAATACCTGTTCTCTCTCCCCATTAGACTCTGAGTCCCATGTGGGACTGTGGCTATGACTGACCTGATTTCTGTATCTACCCCAGGTGCTTGACACCTGTTAAGTGTTGAACACATACCATGGTTATTATTATTGTGGGTAGTTTACAGTGAACATGATTGTTCTGGAGAACCAGGAAAGATTGCCTGATTGCTGCTTCCTCTTTTCTGTTTTCCTGGTGGAAAATATGCAAGATGTCTGAAGGACAGTGATTATTAGGCTAAGAGATCAGAAGCAGTCACCTACAACAAGTACCTTTACTCACATCATCCCCTCCAGTAATAAAAGTACATACTTATTGCATCCAATTTGTTTTATGTCTTTCGATTCACTTTCTTTAAATTGCCCTTAATTTCTTTTAGGTTTTTTAGGCACATTACTTGGTAGATATTTTCATGGCTAATGGAGTTCTCAGCATTTAGAAATGATTCTGGCCACTATTTTGAGTGGAGATTATATGAAATGAGTTTAATGGTATGTGCAGGACTTAAAATATATGAAGCAGTATATGAAGCAGAATGTCCTTTCTCAGGCAGAGGTAGAGGCAGAGGCAGAGGCAGAGTCTGGGCTTTTGGTTGGTTTGGCTGCCACACAGCCAAAATCAAACTGCAGCTTTTCTGCCACTGGAATGGAAGAAGCAGAGGCTCAGAAGAGCAGCAGAGAGGCAGTAGCAAACAACATTGGCCACCAAGGGGGATCGACCCTGGAAGTAAAGTGTAATTCTCAAAGGGCGTTTAGGTACTACTGCTCTGAACTGTGAACAGGAGTCCTCCTCTCCAGAGTAATAGCCTGGTAGAGGCTAGCCCCTGGTGTGTGGGCGGGAGGATTTCTGAGACCTGTTTCACATGCCAGCATGGCCTGTTGGAAAGAGCCTGGGTTGGGGGATCTGGAGAACTGGGTTCTGTGGTGAGCCCACAGCAAGCTGCCTTATTAGTGACTGTTTGTAATCCAGCGAAAAACAAGAAGGAAGAGACTCATGTGACCTACTTGAGGGCAGGTGGTTGCCAGTCTGTAGAGAGTCAGAGTATGGAAGGAGATATGATCTTCTCTCCCTGTTCTGCAGTAATGGACCTGGATCAATCAATGAGTGCCACACAGAACCACAGCTGTGATGCCTAACACAAATATAAGGCACTCGTTTTGAATCACGAGAGAGCAGCAGAAGCAGCACGAGAATAGCACTTGAAAAGAGCACAAGGCAGCAACACTTGGAAGCAGAAAGAAGAAGATTGGCAGAATGATCTTCCTTGACCAGCAGACTGGTATTGGACCCTTGGTGGAGTGGAGTGAGTGAGAGTATGTGTGTCACTCCCTTGCCAATTGGTAAAACTAAGTTAAAAACGTTACACTGTAACCACCCATGGTGGTGGGTGGTATGGTTTGACTCTACTACATGTCACTGAGGCACCCACAGTCTGGGAAGGTCCTGGTTGGTACAAGCCAGACGTTTGTGGCAGGTTCTAATCCTGGCTCTGCCATTTGACATCTTTGAGACTTTAGGGGAGTCAGTTCACTTCTCTATGACCCAGTTTCCTCATCTATAAAATGGTATTTGAGTACCTGTTCTTCCTCTTAAAAATGTGAGACCCAAATATGACAAGTACTGTGTCTGATTTGATTCTACTGTATCTACTCCAGTGCTTGGTACATAGTAAATGCCAAATAAATTACACTTGCCTCTGCCCCCGATATCTCCTGAATAGAAGCAAAATGGCCTAGAAGAAATATTATTCATTCAATAGTGTTTGTTGAGCGCTTACTATGTGCAGAGCACTGTACTAGAGCTTAGAACATACAATTTGGCAACAGATAGAGACAATCCCTGCCCAATGACAGGCTTGCAGTTTAACTGGGGGAGACAGATGGCAGAGTAAAACAGAACGAAACAAAAACAAGACATTATCATGATAAATAGAATCAAGGGGATGTACACCTCATTAACAAAATAAATAAGGAAATAAATAATATATACAAATAAACACAGTGCTGAGGGGAGGAGGAAGGGAGATGGGGGAGCAGAGGGAAAGGGGCCTCACTTGAGGTGAGGTGAAGGGGAGAAGGGGGAGGAGCAGAGGGTGGAGGGGGAGCAGAGGGAAAAGGGGATAGTTCAGCCTGGGAAGACCTCTTGGAGGAGGTGAGCTCTCAGTAGGGCTTTGAAGAAGGGAAGAGAGTTAGTTTGGCAGATGTGAGGAGGGAGGGCATTCCAGGATAACGGTAGGATGTGGCCCAGAGGTCGACAGGCAGGATAGATGTGAACAGGGGACAGTGAGGAGGTGACCGGTAGAGGAGCAGAGTGTACGGGGTGGGCAGTAGAAATAGAGAAGGGAGATGAGATAGGAGGGGGCAAGGTGATGGAGAGCTTTGAACCCAAGAGTGAGGAGTTTTTGTTTCATGCGGAGTTGACAGACAACCACTGGAGGTTTTCAAGGACCCTAGAGCGTTTCTGTAGGAAGATGATCCGGGCAGCAGAATGAAGAATAGACTTTAGTGGAGAGAGAAAGGAGGAAGGACGATCAGAGAGAAGGCTGACACAATAATCCAATCTGAATGTTATCGTATACCAGCATGATAGCCATTTGGATGGAGAAGAAAGGGTGGATCTTGGCGATATTACCCTCCCCATTCCCCCTACTCCCTCTGTCTGCTCTTTGCCCTTCCCCACCCCACAGCACTTGTGTATATTTGTGTATATTATTTATAACTTTATTTTATTAATGGTGTGTATATATCTATGATTCTATTTATCTATTTTGATGGTACTGAAGCCTGACTAGTTTTGTTTTGCTCTCTGTCTCCCCCTTTTAGATTGTGAGCCCATTTTGGGGCAGGGATTGTTTCCGTCTGTTGCTGAATTGTACATTCCAAGCGCTTATTACAGTGCACTGCACACAGTAATCACTCAATAAATGACTGGATGAATTTAATGAATGAATGAATATGGGACTGGGATCCGAGGACCTGGGTTCCAAGTGGCCATTTATACTTTATGTGACGTTGGGAAAATCACTTAATCTCTCTGTGCTTCAATTTCCTCATCTGTAAAATGAGGAGTTAACTAATCCTTTTTTCCCCCTCCTTTATTGTGAGCCCTGTGTGGGACAGGGACTTTGTCCAGTGTGATTATTGTTCATCTACCCCAGTGCTCAATACAGTGTTTGGCACAGAGTAAGCACTTAACAAATATCACAATTATTATTATGGTCATTCACAGCATCTAGTGGATCCCAGATGATGGTTCTGGAGTTAAATGCAAAATCAAAGTAGTCAAAGACCATTTGTTTAATCCTCAGAAGCAAAAGAATCTCTAGGATCTTTCTATCTTTTGTAATGGGCTGAATTTCATAATGCTGCATTTGAAAAAAAACCAAAACCCTAAAGCTGTAGACTTGCTAAATCCTAGTTTTTTAAGTTAGAAATCTGGCATGACTCTTCGCCTCTGCCACCTTCCCTTCTTCCCAGTAGAAACAAGTAATAGAATATAACAAATTTGAACTCTGTGCTGGTCAGTTTAAGTGGCTTAATAAACACAAGATTTAACACCTTGCTAGCTTGCTAGCTACTGTCTTCTTAAAACTAGCCAAACCTGTATCAAACAGAAAGTTGTCACTATCGGCTTTAAAAATTAGTTTGTCCCTTCCTAATGATAATATTAATAATGTTGGTATTTGTTAAGCGCTTTCTATGTGCCGAGCACTGTTCTAAGCACTGGAGTAGACACAGGGGAATCAGGTTGTCCCACGTGTGGCTCACAGTCTTAATCCTCATTTTACAGATGAGGTAACTTAGGCACCGAGAAGTTAAGTGACTTGCCCCAAGTCACACAGCTGACAAGTGGCCGAGTCAAGAATCGAACCCATGACCTCTGACTCCAAAGCCCGTGCTTTTTCCACTGAGCCATGCTGCTTCTACTTAACCGCCCTCATTTTTTTCTACAGCCCAGCCTGCATACTTTATTCCTCTACTGCCAATGTATTCGCCATAACTCCGTCTCATTTAATTTGCCACTGACCCTTCACTCACAACCTGTTACTCCCTCCCACTGCATTACAACAGACTATCACTCTTCCCCTCTCCAAAACCTTAAGAAGATCACATTTTCTCCTAGAGGACTTCCCCTTTCATTTCCCCTACTCCCTTTCCGTTCTGTGATGCTTATGCACTTATCGGACTTGTACTTCCTCAGCACTTGCTTTTCATCCCACCCTCAGCCCCACAGCACTTATGTGCATATCCTTAATTTATCTTAGCATCTGTCTCCCCCATCAAATCTAAAAGCTCCCTGTGGGCAGGCAATGCATCTACCAAGGCTGTTGTATTGTACTCTTTCTTAGTGCAGGGTTCATTCATAAATTCATTCAATAGTATTTATTGAGCGCTTACTATGTGCAGAGCACTGTACTAAGCGCTTGGGATGAACAAGTCGGCAACAGATAGAGACAGTCCCTGCCATTTGATGGGCTTACAGTCTAATCAGGGGAGACGGACAGACAAGAACAATGGCACTAAACAGCGTCAAGGGGAAGAGCATCTTGTAAAAACAATGGCAACTAAATAGAATCAAGGCGATGTACAATTCATTAACAAAATAAATAGGGTAACGAAAATATATACAGTTGAGCGGACAAGTACAGTGCTGTGGGGATGGGAAGGGAGAGGTGGAGGAGCAGAGGGAAAAGGGGAAAATAGGCTTTAGCTGCGGAGAGGTAAAGGGGGGATGGCAGAGGGAGTAGAGGGAGAAGAGGAGCTCAGTCTGGGAACGCCTCTTGGAGGAGGTGATTTTTAAGTAAGGTTTTGAAGAGGGAAAGAGAATCAGTTTGGCGGAGGTGAGGAGGGAGGGCGTTCCAGGACCGCGGGAGGACGTGACCCAGGGGTCGACGGCGGGATAGGCGAGACCGAGGGACGGCGAGGAGGTGGGCGGCAGAGGAGCGGAGCGTGCGGGGTGGGCGGTAGAAAGAGAGAAGGGAGGAGAGGTAGGAAGGGGCAAGGTGATGAAGAGCCTTGAAGCCTAAAGTGAGGAGTTTTTGTTTGGAGCGGAGGTCGATAGGCAACCATTGGAGTTGTTTAAGAAGGGGAGTGACATGCCCAGATCGTTTCTGCAGGAAGATGAGCCGGGCAGCGGAGTGAAGAATAGACCGGAGCAGGGCGAGAGAGGAGGAAGGGAGGTCAGAGAGAAGGCTGACACAGTAGTCTAGCCGGGATATAACGAGAGCCCGTAATAGTAAGGTAGCCGTTTGGGTGGAGAGGAAAGGGCGGATCTTGGCGATATTGTAGAGGTGAAACCGGCAGGTCTTGGTAACGGATAGGATGTGTGGGGTCAACGAGAGGGACAAGTCAAGGATGACACCGAGATTGCGGGCCTGCGGGACGGGAAGGATGGTCGTGCCATCCATGGTGATAGAGAAGTCTGGGAGCGGACCGGGTTTGGGAGGGAAGATGAGGAGCTCAGTCTTGCTCATGTTGAGTTTTAGGTGGTGGGCCGACATCCAGGTGGAGATTTCCCGGAGGCAGGAGGAGATGCGAGCCTGAAGGGAGGGGGAGAGGACAGGGGCGGAGATGTAGATCTGCGTGTCATCTGCATAGAGATGGTAGTCAAAGCCGTGAGAGCGAATGAGTTCACCGAGGGAGTGAGTGTAAATGGAGAACAGAAGAGGGCCAAGAACTGACCCTTGAGGAACTCCAACAGTTAAAGGATGGGAGGGGGAGGAGGCTCCAGCGTAGCAGACCGAGAATGATCGGCCAGAGAGGTAAGAGGAGAACCAGGAGAGGACAGAGTCCGTGAAGCCAAGGTGAGATAAGGTATGGAGGAGGAGGGGATGGTCGACAGTGTCAAAGGCAGCAGAGAGGTCAAGGAGGATCAGAATGGAGTAGGAGCCATTGGATTTGGCAAGAAGGAGGTCATGGGTGACCTTAGAGAGAGCAGTCTCGGTAGAGTGGAGGGGACGGAAGCCAGATTGGAGGGGGTCTAGGAGAGAATGGGAGTTAAGGAATTCTAGGCATCGATTGTAGACGACTCGTTCTAGGATTTTGGAAAAGAAGGGTAGTAGGGAGATAGGACGATAACTGGAGGGGGAAGTGGGGTCAAGAGCGGGTTTTTTTAGGATGGGGGAGACGTGGGCATGTTTGAAGGCAGAGGGGAAGGAGCCCTTGGAGATTGAGTGGTTAAAAATAGAAGTTAAGGAAGGGAGGAGGGCAGGGGCGATGGTTTTAAGAAGGTGAGAGGGAATGGGGTGCGAGGCGCAGGTGGAGGGGGTGGCACTTGCGAGGAGGGAGGAGATCTCCTCTGAGGATACTGCAGGGAAGGATGGGAAAGTAGGGGAGGGGGTTGGTGGGGGGAGGGGAGAGGCGGAGGGGTGACTTTGGGGAGCTCAGACCTGATCGTGTTGATTTTCGTGAGGAAATAGGTGGCCAGATCAATGGGGGTGAGAGATGGGGGAGGGGGAGGAACAGGGGGCCTAAGGAGAGAGTTAAAGGTCCGGAACAATCGGCGGGGGTGACGGGCATGGGTGTCGATGAGGGAGGAGAAGAAGCTTAGCCTGGCGGAGGAGAGGGCAGAGTTAAGGCAGGAAAGGCTAAATTTGAAGTGTGTGAGGTCGGCTTGGTGCTTGGACTTTCGCCAGCAGCGCTCGGCAGCTCGAGCATAGGAGCGTAGGAGGCGGACGGAGGAGGTGATCCAGGGCTGTGGGTTAGTGGAGCGAGAGCGGCGGAGGGAAAGGGGGGCGAGAGAGTCGAGATGAGTAGAGAGGGTGGAGTTGAGAGCGGAGACCCGCTCGTCGAGAGTGGGAAGAGAGGACAGGGCGGCAAGGTGAGGAGAGATGCTATTGGAAAGACGGATGGGATCGAGAGAGCGGAGGTCTCTGTGGGGCAGTAGCGAAGATTTGCAGGGGGAGGGAGTGTGAGAGATGAGGCAGGTGAGAAGGTTATGGTCAGAGAGAGGGATTTCAGAGTTGGTGAGGGAGGAGATAGTGCAGCGGTAGGAGATGACGAGATCGAGGGTGTGACCGAGTCGGTGAGTGGGCGCGGTATGGTGGAGGAGGAGGTCGGCAGAGTCGAGGAGGGATAGCAGGCGGGCGGCAGAGGAGTCGTCGGGTACATCCGTATGGATGTTGAAGTCTCCAAGGATCAGAGTGGGCAGAGAGAAGGAGAGAAGGAAGGTGAGAAAGGGGTCAAGGTGGTTGAAGAAGTCGGAGGTGGGACCGGGAGGGTGGTAGATGACGGCGACAAGTAACTGGAGTGGGTGGTAGAGGCAAATGATATGGGCTTCGAAGGAGGGGAAGGAGAGGGAGGGGGGAGGAGGGATAGTGCGGAAGCGGCAACGGGGCGAGAGGAGGAAGCCGACGCCTCCTCCCTTACCGGTGAGTCTGGGGGAGTGGGAGAAGGAGAGACCTCCGCTGGAGAGAGCGGCGGCGGAGACCGTGTCTTCGGGAGAGAGCCACGTTTCCGAAAGGGCGAGGAGGAGGAGAGAGCGGGAGAGGAAAAGGTCATGGATGAAAGGTAGCTGGCCTGTAATAGAGCGGGGGTTCCAGAGGCCACACTTGAAAGTAGCTGTGGGTGCAAGGGGCGGGGGAAGGGCGGGGGGAGGGAAGGGTTTGGATGGGAAGGAGGTGGTGGGGCCCTGGACGAGGAGAGGGGGATGAGGGGTGGCGGTGGGACAAGAGGACTGGGATGGGGCATGGGTGGGGAAGAGAGAAGGGGGGAGGGGGTGAAGAGGGGGTTTGGTGGGGGGAAGAGTAGGGGGAGGGGGAAGAGGGGTAGCGCTGGTATAGTGGGGTTCTAGGGCCGGAGGGGGGGGGGGAGGAGACAGAGGAGAGAGCGGGAAAGAGCTGAGCGAGAGAGGGGAAGGGGAAGGGGAGGATAGGAAGGGGCGGGAGGGGGGAGAGGGGGAGGAGGGACATGGCGAGGCCAGAGAGGTGGGTGGCAGCACTGACAACAATAAACAGTAATAAACGAAATCGGTAATATAGCAACATGATACAATATGATACAATACAGTAGTGCTAATATAGCAACATGATACAGTATGATATAATATAGTCGTGTTAATAAAAGGGGTGATGATCAGGGTTGGGGGTAGACTCGATTAAGGGGCGACCTGATCAAATTCAAAGTCTGACGACAATAAACAATAAAAAGTGAGATCGCAAATATAGCAACATGCTACAGCAAGGCACACTACAATAGTGTTAATAAGCAGGCGATGACCAGGGTCGGGGGACGAGCCGATCCTACCCGATCAGACTCAAAGTCAAGCGGCCAGCGGCCGAAAGAGTCCCAGAGCTCATGACCAAATGTCCCTGTGGCGGCGGGAGGGCCCTGAGGTTGTCCGGGGTGGGAGGCGGCCGTAGGCGGCGGCTAAAGTAAGGTAACATGGTGAGAACCAGGACGTCGTCGCCCGGGGCGGGGGCGGGAGAAATGAATCACCTCAAGAGGGAAGAGGGAGTGAGGCCTCCCCAAAATGGCCGCCTCAGGCAGAGTGGGGGCTTCCCAAAATGGCCGCCTCGGGCGGAGTGGGGGAGCGGTTGGGGAGCACAATGTCCCCGGGCCCGAGCAGGGGGACACAATGTCCCCCGAGGACACAGTGTCCTTGGGGCCGAGAAGGGGAGCACAATGTCCCCAGGATCGAGAAGGGGAGCGCAATGTCCCCGGGCCTGAGCGGGGGGGGGGGGGGGCGGGTGGACTGGAAGCTGGTGGCTGGGAGTCTGTGGGGGTGAAGATCCGTAGTGTCGGAGTTCCCGAGCGGGGGTGCGGAGGTCCAGGTTGCGAAAGGCTGAGGCGGGCGCGGGTGCGGACGGTCCGAGGCTCAGCTCCCCGGTGGAGGCGGAGGAAGCGCAGATGAGTCAGCGAGCGGTAGGCGAAGGGGGGCTTGTCGGGAATCGGGGCCGGGTGGGCCGAGGCTGCCCATTTAATATCATTGACTGATTTATTGTTTTGACTAAAAGCTGGAGACGGTTCTAACTCCCATTTTTAGTGTAAGGGAAATGGAAGCAGCAGAGCTTGGTGGGATGCCTTGGAATGATATTTGGCTAGTATTAAGAGATGAGGTGGCCTATCATATAGATAACAAAGCTTTATCATACAGAAAAGTTTCAGGACAAATACAAAACAGGAGGAGCAACAGAATAACAGAGTTTATAGCAGCTGAAGTGATTTTTCCACTCCCCAAGAGATATAGCCCCTACTTTGAATAGGTTTAAGTAAGAAATTTAATCTCTATAGGCATTTTGGGATGGGGGGTTGGGGTGTTTTGTGTGTGTGTGTGTGTGTGTGTGTGTGTGTGTGTGTTGTGTCCTGGTCTAACGTAGATACCGTTAGAGGTAGCAGAGCTATAGCAAAGTGAAAGAAAATCAATCCATCAGAGGCATTTATTGTGCGCAGAGCACTCTTCTAAGCACTTGGGAGAGTAAAATAGATAAGAAAATAGTAGTTGTCGTAGTAGTAGTGTACTGTAATAGTAGAAGTAGTAGTATAGTATGTGTGTGTGTGAGTGTGTGTGTTTGAGAGAGACAGAGAGAGAGCAGATATGGAGGGATGGGTTTGTTTTTTGAAAATATCACTGTCTGAGGACAATGAAGAATTTTCTTCTATTGGTTAAATCTAGTTTCTTTCTAGGGGAATTTTGTAAGCTTTAGGTTCTGCGTGATGTGATTTTGGAGTGGTTCAATCTGAGACCTGTAAAACCTTCCCAGGGAAATAAACTCTGGATTGGAGTCTTTGTCTGATTTCGTGGTAGTGGAAGCCAGTTTTTACCCACCTCTCTGGCCTCACCATGTCCCTCCTCCCCTCCTCCTCCCTCCCACCCCTTCCTATCCTCCGCTTCCCCTTCCCCTCTCTCACTCAGCTCTTTCCTGCTCTCTCCTCTGCCTCCTCCCCCCCACCCTAGAACCCCACTTTACCAATGCTACCCCTCCTCCCCCTCCCCCTCCTCTCCCCCCCACCAAACCCCCTCCTCACCCCCTCCCTTCTCTCTTCCCCACCCACGCCCCATCCCAGTCCTCCTGTCCCACCGCTACCCCTCATCCCCCTCTCCCCGTCCAGGGCCCCGCCACCTCCTTCCCATCCAAACCCTCCCCTCTCCCCGCCCTTCCCTCCCTCCCCCCTTGCACCCACAGCTTATTGGGTGTGGCCTCTGGAACCCCCGCTCTATTACAGGTAAGCTACCCTTCGTCCATGACCTTTTCCTCTCCCGCTGTCTCCTCCTCCTCACCCTTTCAGAAACGTGGCTCACTCCCGAAGACACGATCTCCGCCGCCGCTCTCTCCAGCGGAGGCCTCTCCTTCTCCCACTCCCCCAGACTCACCGGTAAGGGAGGAGGCGTCGGCTTTCTCCTCTCCCCTCGTTGCCGCTTCCACACTATCCCTCCTCCCCCCTCCCTCTCCTTCCCCTCCTTCGAAGCCCCTATCATTCGCCTCTACCACCCCCTCCAGATACTTGTCGCTGTCATCTACCGCCCTCCCGGTCCCACCTCCAACTTCTTCAACCTCCTAGACCCCTTTCTCACCTTTCTTCTCTCCTTCTCTCTGCCCACTCTGATCCTTGGAGACTTCAACATCCATATGGATGTACCTGACGACTCCTCTGCCACCCGCCTGCTATCCCTCCTCGACTCTGCCGACCTCCTCCTCCACCATACCGTGCCCACTCACCGACTCGGTCACACCCTCGATCTCATCTCCTACCGCTGCATTATCTCCTCCCTCACCCCCTCTGAAATCCCTCTCTCTGACCATAACCTTCTCACCTGCCTCATCTCTCACACTCCCTCCAAATCAATGGCTCCTACTCCATTCTAATCCTCCTTGACCTCTCTGCTGCCTTTGACACTGTCGACCATCCCCTCCTCCTCCATACCTTATCTCACTTTGGCTTCATGGACTCCGTCCTTTCCTGGTTCTCCTCGTATCTCTCTGGCTGGTCCTTCTCAGTTTCCTTCGCTGGTGCCTCCTCCCCCTCCCATCCTTTAACTGTTGGAGTTCCTCAAGGGTCAGTTCTTGGCCCTCTTCTGTTCTCCATTTACACTCACTCCCTTGGTGATCTCATTCGCTCTCACGGCTTTGACTAGCATCTCTACGCAGATGACACACAGATCTACATCTCCGCCCCTGTCCTCTCCCCCTCCCTTCAGGGTCGCATCTCCTCCTGCCTCCAGGATGTCTCCACCTGGATGTCGGCCCACCACCTAAAACTCAACATGATCAAGACTGAGCTCCTCATCTTCCCTCCCAAACCCGGTCCGCTCCCAGACTTCCCTATCACCGTGGATGGCACGACCATCCTTCCCGTCTCTCAGGCCCGCAATCTCGGTGTCATCCTTGACTCGTCTCTCTTGTTCACCCCACACATCCTATCCGTTACCAAGACCTGCCAGTTTCACCTCTACAATATCGCCAAGATCCGCCCTTTCCTCTCCACCCAAACGGCTACCTTATTGCTACGGGCTCTCGTTATATCCCGGCTAAACTACTGTGTCAGCCTTCTCTCTGATCTCCCTTCCTCCTCTCTCACCCCGCTCCAGTCTATTCTTCACTCCGTTGCCCGGCTCATCCCGCAGAAACGATCTGGGCATGTCACTCCCCTTCTTAAACAACTCCAGTGGTTGCCTATCAACCTCCCCTCCAAACAAACTCCTCACTCTAGGCTTCAAGGCTCTACATCCCCTTGCCCCTTCCTACCTCTCCTCCCTTCTTCTTTCTACCGCCCACCCCGCACACTCCGCTCCTCTGCCACCCACCTCCTCACCGTCCCTCGGTCTCGCCTATCCCGCCGTCGACCCCTGGGCCACGTCCTCCCGGCGATCCTGGAACGCCCTCCCTCCTCACCTCCGCCAAACTAATTCTCTTCCCCTCTTCAAAACCCTACTTAAAACTCACCTCCTCCATGAGGCCTTCCCAGACTGAGCTCCCCTTCTCCCTCTACTCCCTCTACCATCCCCCCTTCACCTCTCCGCAGCTTAACCCTCTTTTCCCCCCATTTCTCTCTGCTCCTCCCCCTCTCCCTTCCCATCCCGTCAGCACTGTACTCGTCTGCTCAACTGTATATATTTTCTTTACCCTATTTATTTTGTTAATGAATTGTACATTGCCTTGATTCTATTTAGTTGCCATTGTTTTTACGAGATGTTCTCCCCCTTGACTCTATTTATTGCCATTGTTCTTGTCTGTCTGTCTCCCTTGATTAGACTGTAAGCCCGTCAAACAGCAGGGACTGTCTCTATCTGTTGCCGACTTGTTCATTCCAAGCGCTTAGTACAGTGCTCTGCACATATTAAGCGCTCAATAAATACTACTGAATGAATGAATGAAAGTCATGGGGGCAGGAAAATATGAAGGGTTTCCTCTAGGACCCTCCCAGTGGCCATCACCTGAGCCCTGTCCCCACTTCCTTGTCCATACAGTTGTAACAGGCTTGGGCCAGATAGGGCACCTCCCTCTTGTCACTCTGCCCAGCTCCAACCTTACAATTAGTCAGCATGTGCTTGAGCTCTGTGGCTTCAGCAGCCCCTCCAGGCAGCCTAGCCCCTGCTCAGTCATTGGGGCTGCTCCCAGGCCCCAAGGGTCCCAGTGCCCCTGCCTTTGGTGCAATGGGACTAACAGACCCACATTTCTCTCTTGCCCCTTTTTGCAATTTACCTCTGAGAGCTGCAAAGCAAATCTGGGCTTCCTGGGTCCCTGGGGTGGATACTGCACCCAGTCTCTATGATGATGGGACTGAATGAATGGCAGGGAAGAGACATCCAAGGCTGGTGGGTTCCATTTGGGAACAAAGGGAACAAAGGAAAGAGGGGCATTCAACAAGGAGTGGGAGAAAGTGTGAGCTGGCCAGAGACAACTGAAAGATGCCACCAAGCCCAGAATTGTTTTCTCATTGGCCAGTGAAGAGCCTTCTGAGGATTCAGTCAGAAGAGTCTAAGAGTATTTATTTATTAATTCATTCAATGATATTTATTACGTGCTTACTGTGTGCAGAACATTGGACTAAGTGTTTGGGAAAGTACAGTACAACAGTAAAGAGTGACATTCCCTGGCCACAATGAGGTCATAGTCTGGGGTGGGAGAAACAGACATCAACACAAATGAACAGACATCAATACAAGTAAATAATATTACAGATATATACATAAGTGCTATGGGGCGGGGAGTGGGGGGAAAGCAAAGGGAGCAAGTCAGGGAGATGAGGAAAAGTGGAGCTTAATTTGGGAAGGCCTCTTGGAGATGTGATTTAAATAAGACTTTGAAGGAAGGGAAAGTAATTTTCTGGTGGATTTGAGGAAGGAGGGCATTCCAGGACAGAGGTAGAACATGGGCCAAGGGTCAGAGGTGAGACAGATGAGATCAAGGCATAGTGAGAAGATTAGCACTAAAGGAGTGAAGTATTCAGGCTGGGTTGTAGAAGGAGAGAAGTGAGTTGAAGAAGGAGGGGGCGATGGGGGGAAGAAGAGGAGCTCTTCTTTCCTGAGAATGAACAGCCAGAGTGATTAGAGAAGAACCAGGAGAGGACAGGGTCAGTGAAACTAAGATCGGATAATGTATAATAATAATAATGATAGTATGTGTTAAGTGCTTACTATGTGCTAGCACTGTTCTAAGTGCTCAGGTAGATACAAGATAATCAGGTTGTCCCATATGGGGCTCACAATCTTAATCCCCATTTTACAGGTGACATAACTGAGGCATCTAGAAGCGAAGTGACTTGCCCAAAGTCATACAGCGGACAAGTGGCGTAGTCAGAATTAGAACCCATGACCTCTGGCTCCCAAGCCCGTGCTCCTTCCACTATGCCACACTGCTTCTCACTAAACCACACTGCTTCTGCAAGAGAATGCATCCAGGAGAGGGGGATGATCCACAGTACCAAAGGCAGCTGAGAGGTTGAGGAGGACTAGGATGGAGTAGGAGCTGTTTGATTTGGCAAAAAGGGCATCATTGGTGACCTTTGAGAGGGCAGTTTCACTGAAGAAGTGGACAGCAGGCCTTCCCAGAATAAGCACCCCTTTTCCTCAGCGACCCCTCCCCTCCATGTCAGCCCGACTCACTCCCTTTGCTCTACCCTCTTTCCCACCAATAGCATTTGTGTATATATGAATATACCTACAGTTCTCTTTAACCTACAGTTCTCTTTATTTATATTGATGCCTGTTTACTTGTTTTGATGTCTGTCTCCCCACTTCTAGACTGTAAGTCTGGGGTGGGCAGGGATTGTCTCTTTATTGCTGAATTGTACTTTACAAGCATTTAGTATACTTTTCTGCACACAGCAAATGCTCAATAAATATATTTAAATGAATGAATGAAGCCAGATTGGAGGGAGTCCAGGAGAGAATTGGAAGAGAGGAATTTGAGACAGCAGGTGTAGATGACTTGCTCAAGGATTTTGGAGAGGAATGGTAGTAGGGAGATGGGGGGGGGGGTGACGCAAAGGGCTTGAAAGCAGTGGAAAAGAAGCCATTGGAGAGGGAATGGTTGATGATGGCTGTTAGGAAGGGAAAGAGGAAGGTGACAGACGTTTTTAATGAGGTGTGAAGGAATGGAGACTGATGCACATGTGGCAGGGGTGGCATTTGAAGCATTTGAAGCAGTATGGCTCAGTGGAAAGAACATGGGCTTTGGAGTCAGAGGTCATGAGTTCGAATCCCAGCTCTGCCACTTGTCAACTGTGTGACTGTGGGCAAGTCACTTAACTTCTCTGAGCCTCAGTTACCTCATCTGTAAAATGGGGATTAAGACTGTGAGCCCCACGTGGGACAATCTGATTCCCCTGTGTCTACCCCAGCGCTTAGAACAGTGCTCTGCACATAGTAAGCACTTAACAAATACCAACATTATTAGAGGAGCAGCGTGGGTCAGTGGAAAGAGCCCGGGCTTTGGAATCAGAGGTCATAAGTTCGAATCCCAGCTCTGCCACTTGTCAGCTGTGTGACTGTGGGCAAGTCACTTAACTTCTCTGTGCCTCAGTTACCTCATCTGTAAATTGGGGATTAAGAGTGTGAGCCCCACGTGGGACATCCTGATTCCCCTGTGTCTACCCCAGCGCTTAGAATAGTGCTCGGCACATAGTAAGCGCTTAACAAATACCAACATTATTATTATTATTATTATTTGAAAGGAGGCAGGAGATGTCCTATGGAGATACTGCTGAGAAGGATGGGAAAGTTGCAGAAAGGACCAGGAAGGGGAGGGACTGAGAAGGGGAAGAGGCAATTTTAGGAAGCTCACAACTGATGGTATTTTTCTTAATATGGTAGATGGCCAGGTTATTGGGGTGAAGGGTCTGGGACACAGGAGGACAGGGGGAGTTAAATGTCTAGAACAACTGGCCAGAGTGATGGACATTGGTGTCAATAAGGGAAGATGAATAGTTTTACTGGGCAGAGGAGAGGGCAGAGTTAAAACAAGCAAGGATAAACTTGAAGTGGATAAAGTCAGTCTGATATTTAAATTTCTGCCAGCAGTGCTCTGTGGCTCTAGAACAAGAGTGAAGGAGGTAGATTGTGGAGGCGGTCTGTGCAGGTGATCCAGGGCTGTAGGTTATTGTTAAAAAATTGACAAAGGGATAGGGGAGTGAGTGAGTTGAGTTCAGTAGAGAAGGTGGTGTTGAGAATGTTTATTTGGTCACCAAGAATGGGTAGATTGGGAATGGAGGCTAAGTGGGGTGTGATGAATTGAGAGAGTTAGATGGGGTCGAGAGATCAGAGGTTTCTGAGGGGAAATAGCACAGATTTAAGGGAAGGAGGAGTCTGGGAGAGGAGGCAAGTGAGAATGTTGTGGTTAGATATAGGGACTTCAAAGTTGGTGAGAGTAGAGATTGTGCAGTGGTTAGAGATGATGAGATTGAGTGTGTGTCCAAGTTGGTGAGGGAGGTGGGGTACAGCAGGAGGGTGGTGGAGCTGAAGAGTGTTAGAAGGCAAGTGGCAGGGGGATCATCAGGAACATCTATGTGGATATTGAAGACCCCAAGGATCAAAGTGGGCATGGAGAAAGAGAAAGGAATGTGAGAAAGGGATCAAAATGGTTAAAGAAGTTGGAGGTGGGATCTGGGATGCTGTAGATGATGGCTACTAGGATCTGGAGTAGGTCGTGGAGACTTCAAAAGAGGGGAAAGCACGGAAGGGGGAGAAGGGATGCTATGAAAGCAACACTGGGGCCAAGATGCAAGCCAATACCCCTACTTTCCCAGTAAGTCTGGGGGACACCTTCCCAGACTGAGCTCCCCCTTTTCCCTCTGCTCTCTCTGCTGCCTCTCTGTAGCCCCCTTCTTGGAGCCATTACCACGTGGGCCCGGGATCTCTGCTTCCCTGGGGGTGAGTCTCAGACCGCCGGGCCCCCTCTTCCCAGCCGAATCGACAACCACATGGACTCTGGAGCTCTCCTCCCAGGCGGTGGTTCCTTGGGCTGCCTGCCCCCCGTTTCCAGGCTAGCTTTTTAGCAGCCTTTTGGCCACTGACCGCCGACTTTAGCGGCTTTTTGGCCGCCGACCGCCGACTCATCCACGCCGAGACCACCCCCCTCTCCCGAGAAGCTGAGCCTTGTCATCGCCCGGACCCTTGGAGCCATTACCTCGTGGGCTCGGGATCTCTGCTCCCCTGAGGCGCAGCCTCGGCCCACCCGGCCCCGATTCCCGACAAACCCCCCTTCGCCTACCGCTCGCCGACTCATCTGCGCTACCTCCGCCTCCACCGGGGAGCTGAGCCTCGGACCGCCCGGACCCGCGCCCGCCTCAGCCTTTCGCAACCTGGACCTCCGCACCCCCGCTCGGGAACTCCGACACTACGGATCTTCGCCCCCACAGACCCCCAGCCACCAGCTTCCAGTCCACCGCCCCCCCCCCGCTCGGGCCCGGGGACATTGCGCTCCCCTTCTCGATCCTGGGGACATTGTGCTCCCCTTCTCGGCCCCAAGGACATTGTGTCCTCGGGGGACATTGTGTCCCCCTGCTCGGGCCCGGGGACATTGTGCTCCCCAACCGCTCCCCCACTCTGCCCGAGACGGCCATTTTGGGAAGCCCCCACTCTGCCTGAGGCGGCCATTTTGGGAAGGCCTCACTCCCTCTTCCCTCTTGAGGTGATTCATTTCTCCCGCCCCAGCCCCGGGCGACGACGTCCTTGTTCTCACCTTACCTTAGCCGCCGCCTACGGCCGCCACCCACCCCGGACAACCTCAGGGCCCCCCCGCCGCCACAGGGACATTTGGTCATGAGCTCTGGGACTCTCTCGGCCGCTGGCCGCTTGACTTTGATCGGGTAGGGTCGGCTCGTCCCCCGACCCTGGTCATCGCCTGCTTATTAACACTATTGTAGTGTGCCTTACTGTAGCATGTTGCTATATTAGCGATTTCGCTTCCGGGCTCAGTGGAAAGAGCATGGGCTTTGGAGTCAGGGCTCATGAGTTCGAATCCCAGCTCTGCCACTTATCGGCTGTGTGACTGTGGGCAAGTCACTTAACTTCTCTGTGCCTCAATTTCCTCATCTGTAAAATGGGGATAAAGACTGTGAGCCCCACGTGGGACAACCTGATTCCCCTATGTCTACCCCAGCGCTTAGAACAGTGCTCGGCACATAGTAAGCGCTTAACAAATACCAACATTATTATTATTATTATTATTGTTTATTGTCGTCAGACTTTGAATCTGAACAGGTCGCCCCTTAATCGAGTCTACCCCCGACCCTGGTCATCGCCCCTTTTATTAACACGACTATATTGTATCATACTGTGTCATGTTGCTATATTAGCACTACCGTATTGTATCATACTGTATCATGTTGCTATATTACCGATTTCGTTTATTACTGTTTATTGTTGTCAGTGCTGCCACCCACCTCTCTGGCCTCGCCATGTCCCTCCCTCCGCCCTCCCGCCCCTTCCTATCCTCCTCTTCCCCTTCCCCTCTCTTGCTCAGCTCTTTCCCCTTCTCTCCTCTGTTTCCTCTCCCCCCCCCCCGCCCTAGAACCCCACTTTACCAGCGCTACCCCTCTTCCCCCTCCCCCTACTCTTCCCCCCACCAAACCCCCTCTTCACCCCCTCCCCCCTTCTCTCTCCCCCACCCATGCCCCATCCCAGTCCTCTTGTCCCACCGCTACCCCTCATCCCCCTCTCCCCGTCCAGGGCCCCGCCACCTCCTTCCCATCCAAACCCTCCGTCCCGCCCCCTTTCCCCCCCTCCCCCCCTTGCACCCACAGCTACTTTCAAGTGTGGCCTCTGGAACCCCCGCTCTATTACAGGTAAGCTACCTTTCATCCATGACCTTTTCCTCTCTCGCTCTCTCCTCCTCCTCGCCCTTTCGGAAACATGGCTCTCTCCCGAAGACACGGTCTCCGCCGCCGCTCTCTCCAGCGGAGGCCTCTCCTTCTCCCACTCCCCCAGACTCACCGGTAAGGGAGGAGGCGTCGGCTTCCTCCTCTCGCCTCGTTGCCGCTTCCGCACTATCCCTCCTCCCCCCCTCCCTCCTTCCCCTCCATCGAAGCCCATATCATTCGCCTCTACCACCCCCTCCAGTTACTTGTCGCTGTCATCTACCGCCCTCCCGGTCCCACCTCCGACTTCTTCAACCACCTAGACCCCTTTCTCACCTTCCTTCTCTCCTTCTCTCTGCCCACTCTGATTAGACTGTAAGCCCGTCAAACGGCAGGGACCGTCTCTATCTGTTGCCGACTTGTTCATCCCAAGCACTTAGTACAGTGCTCTGCACATAGTAAGCGCTCAATAAATACTATTGAATGAATCCTTGGAGACTTCAACATCCAAATGGATGTACCCGACGACTCCTCTGCCGCCCGCCTGCTATCCCTCCTCGACTCTGCCGACCTCCTCCTCCACCATACCGCGCCCACTCACCGACTCGGTCACACCCTCGATCTCGTCATCTCCTACCGCTGCACTATCTCCTCCCTCACCAACTCTGAAATCCCTCTCTCTGACCATAACCTTCTCACCTGCCTCATCTCTCACACTCCCTCCCCCTGCAAATCTTCGCTACTGCCCCACAGAGACCTCCGCTCTCTCGATCCCATCCGTCTTTCCAATAGCATCTCTCCTCACCTTGCCGCCCTGTCCTCTCTTCCCACTCTCGACGAGCGGGTCTCCGCTCTCAACTCCACCCTCTCTACTCATCTCGACTCTCTCGCCCCCCTTTCCCTCCGCCGCTCTCGCTCCACTAACCCACAGCCCTGGATCACCTCCTCCGTCCGCCTCCTACGCTCCTATGCTCGAGCTGCCGAGCGCTGCTGGCGAAAGTCCAAGCACCAAGCCGACCTCACACACTTCAAATTTAGCCTTTCCTGCCTTAACTCTGCCCTCTCCTCCGCCAGGCTAAGCTTCTCCTCCCTCATCGACACCCATGCCCGTCACCCCCGCCGATTGTTCCGGACCTTTAACTCTCTCCTTAGGCCCCCGTTCCTCCCCCTCCCCCATCTCTCACCCCCAATGATCTGGCCACCTATTTCCTCACGAAAATCAACACGATCAGGTCTGAGCTCCCCAAAGGCACCCCTCCGCCTCTCCCCTCCCCCCACCAACCCTCTCCCCTACTTTCCCATCCTTCCCTGCAGTATCCTCAGAGGAGATCTCCTCCCTCCTCACAAGTGCCACCCCCTCCACCTGCGCCTCGCACCCCATTCCCTCTCACCTTCTTAAAACCATCGCCCCTGCCCTCCTACCTTCCTTAACTTCTATTTTTAACTACTCAATCTCCAAGGGCTCCTTCCCCTCTGCCTTCAAACATGCCCACATCTCCCCCATCCTAAAAAAACCCGCTCTTGACCCCACTTCCCCCTCCAGTTATCGCCCTATCTCCCTACTACCCTTCCTTTCCAAAATCCTAGAACGAGTTGTCTACAATCGATGCTTAGAATTCCTTAACTCCCATTCTTTCCTAGACCCCCTCCAATCTGGCTTCCGTCCCCTCCACTCTACCGAGACTGCTCTCTCTAAGGTCACCCATGACCTCCTTCTTGCCAAATCCAATGACTCCTACTCCATTCTGATCCTCCTTGACCTCTCTGCTGCCTTTGACACTGTCGACCATCCCCTCCTCCTCCATACCTTATCTCACCTTGGCTTCATGGACTCTGTCCTCTCCTGGTTCTCCTCTTACCTCTCTGGCTGGTCATTCTCGGTCTCCTACGCTGGAGCCTCCTCCCCCTCCCATCCTTTAACTGTTGGAGTTCCTCAAGGGTCAGTTCTTGGCTCTCTTCTGTTCTCCATTTACACTCACTCCCTCGGTGAACTCATTCGCTCTCACGGCTTTGACTAGCATCTCTACGCAGATGACATGCAGATCTACATCTCCACCCCTGTCCTCTCCCCCTCCCTTCAGGCTCACATCTCCTCCTGCCTCCAGGACGTCTCCACCTAGATGTCGGCCCGCCACCTAAAACTCAACATGAGCAAGACTGAGCTCCTCATCTTCCCTCCCAAACCCAGTCCGCTCCCAGACTTCTCTATCACCGTTGATGGCACGACCATCCTTCCCGTCTCTCAGGCCCGCAATCTCAGTGTCATCCTTGACTCGTCTCTCTCGTTCACCCCACACATCCTATCCATTACCGAGACCTGCCGGTTTCACCTCTACAATATCGCCAAGATCCGCCCTTTCCCCTCCACCCAAACGGCTACCTTACTGTTACGGGCTCTCGTTATATCCCGGCTAGACTACTGTGTCGGCCTTCTCTCTGACCTCCCTTCCTCCTCTCTCGCCCCGCTCCAGTCTGTTCTTCACTCCGCTGCCCGGCTCATCTTCCTGCAGAAACGATCTGGGCATGTCACTCCCCTTCTTAAACAACTCCAGGGGTTGCCTATCAACCTCCGCTCCAAACAAAAACTCCTCACTTTAGGCTTCAAGGCTCTTCATCACCTTGCCCCTTCCTACCTCTCCTCCCTTCTCTCTTTCTACCGCCCACCCCGCACGCTCCTCTCCTCTGCCGCCCGCCTCCTCACCGTCCCTCGGTCTCGCCTATCCCGCCGTCGACCCCTGGGTCACGTCCTCCCGCGGTCCTGGAACGCCCTCCCTCCTCACCTCCGCCAAACTGATTCTCTTTCCCTCTTCAAAACCCTACTTAAAACTCACCTCCTCCAAGAGGCCTTCCCAGACTGAGCTCCTCTTCTCCCTCTACTCCCTCTGCCATCCCCCCTTTACCTCTCCGCAGCTTAACCCTCTTTTTCCCCTTTTCCCTCTGCTCCTCCACCTCTCCCTTCCCATCCCCACAGCATGGTACTCGTCCGCTCAACTGTATATATTTTCTTTACCCTATTTATTTTGTTAATGAATTGTACATCGCCTTGATTCTGTTTAGTTGCCATTGTTTTTACGAGATGTTCTTCCCCTTGACTCTATTTATTGCCATTGTTCTTGTCTGTCCGTCTCCCCCGATTAAGACTGTAAGCCCGTCATACGGCAGGGACTGTCTCTACCTGTTGCCGACTTGTTCATCCCATTCGCTTAGTACAGTGCTCTGCACGGCTAGACTACTGTGTCAGCCTTCTCTCTGACCTCCCTTCCTCCTCTCTCGCCCCGCTCCAGTCTATTCTTCACTCCGCTGCCCGGCTCATCTTCCTGCAGAAACGATCTGGGCATGTCACTCCCCTTCTTAAACAACTCCAGTGGTTGCCTATCAACCTTCGCTCCAAACAAAAACTCCTCACTCTAGGCTTCAAGGCTCTCCATCACCTTGCCCCTTTCTACCTCTCCTCCCTTCTCTCTTTCTACCACCCACCCTGCACGCTCCGCTCCTCTGCCGCCCGCCTCCTCACCGTCCCTCGGTCTCGCCTATCCCGCCGTCGACCCCTGGGTCACGTCCTCCTGCGGTCCTGGAACGCCCTCCCTCCTCACCTCTGCCAAACTGATTCTCTTTCCCTCTTCAAAACCCTACTTAAAACTCACCTCCTCCAAGAGGCCTTCCCAGACTGAGCTCCTCTTCTCCCTCTACTCCCTCTGCCATTCCCCCTTTACCTCTCCGCAGCTTAACCCTCTTTTTCCCCTTTTCCCTCTGCTCCTCCACCTCTTCCTTCCCATCCCCACAGCACTGTACTCGTCCGCTCAACTGTATATATTTTCGTTACCCTATTTATTTTGTTAATGAATTGTACATCGCCTTGATTCTATTTAGTTGCCATTGTTTTTACGAGATGTTCTTCCCCTTGACTCTATTTATTGCCATTGTTCTTGTCTGTCCGTCTCCCCTGATTACACTGTAAGCCCGTCAAACGGCAGGGACTGTCTCTGTCTGTTGCCGACTTGTTCATCCCAAGTGCTTAGTACAGTGCTCTGCACATAGTAAGCGCTCAATGAATAGTATTGAATGAATGAATGAATAGTAAGGCTCAATAAATACTATTGAATGAATGAATGAACCCCTCAGCTAAGTCCCTTTTCCCCCCCTTTCCCTCTGCTCCTCCCCCTCTCCCTTCTCCTCCCCTCAGCACTGTGCTCGTCCACTCATTTGTAAATATTTTTATTACCTTATTTTGTTAATGAGATGTACATCCCCTTGATTCTATTTATTGCTATTGTTTTAATGAGATGTACATTCCCTTGATTCTATTTACTGCTATTGTTTTTGTCTGTCTCCCCCAATTAGAGTGTAAGCCCGTCAATGGGCAGGGACTGTATCTGTTGCCGATTTGTACATTCCAAGCACTTAGTACAGTGCTCTACACATAGTAGGAGCTCACTAAATACTATTGAATGAATGAATGAAGATGAGGAGAAAGAACAGCAGGAGAGACCTGTCATTTGGGGTGAGCCAGATTTCAGGGATTCCCATGCTCGGGAACCAAGTCACCAAAGAAGAGGAGTGACTGAGACAGGAATAGGTCAAGGATGAAGGGAAGCTTCCCCATGACAGAGCAAGGGTTCCACAGGCCACACTTGACAGCAGCTGTGAAGGGAGAAGAGTGTGGGGTCTGGTGTAAGGGGTAGGGAGGGTTTGGATGGAAGTGAACTGACAGGGCCCACACAGAGCAAGTGGGATAAGGGCTGGCACTGGAACAGGGGGATTACAGGGAATGGGGTGGGAAAGAGGGGTAGGGTAGTGCAAGGGGAGAGGAGGAGTTGGGTGGTAGAAGAGGTGGGGGAGGTGAGGATTGGGATGGGCAGATATGGGGAAGGGACTGAAGGGTCACTGTGAGGTTGACAAAGTAAACTACAGAAATTAGATCAGTTACCTCTCAATATAGGACAGCAATAACAACAAAATATGGTGATAGCCAGAGGAGATGGTTGAATTTTCCTTAGGCCATTCAGTGAGAAAAGGCCAGTGACTAGGGGAGCCCTGGGACTATAGCTGAATTGTCCCTGGGGTGGTAGAGAGAGAAGTCCAGTATTCAGAGCAGACCTGAGGAGGATGGCTGAATTGTCATAGGGGGCATGGGAGTGAAAACGCCTGAGAAAAGGAATAAAAAGTCAGGGTTAGGCAGAGTAGGCAAGAAGGCATGTAGCTATTGAAATGTATTGTGTGAACTGGGTCTTTGTCACCTAGGGGTTACTCAGCCACACCCTGATCCAAGAACAGGGAAAGAAGGAAGGGGAAAAAAATGGTTGCCTCCCTGCCACAGCAGTTTGCAGAACAGAATGTCAAACAATCCCAGTTGGGGGATGGGCAGGCGGGCTGGTAGGTGGTAGGCAGTGGTTCAAAAGGCTAATGACCTGGTACTGAGGTGGCTCAGAGAGGAGATCATAGTGTTCTCAGGGGGTAGTGTTAACTTCCTTGCACCAGGGATTGGAGCTTTTGGGTTCCACAAGGGTTTAGAGTAGCCTTGGTGCTACCACTTCAGAGAGAGGTTGGAGCCAGGCAGAAAGCAATGAAAGACAAGTAATCTGGACAATCCAAGGCAACTTCACCACTTGGGGTGAGGAGGAAGGGCAAGACTCAAGTCATCAGGTCTTGGAAATATTTCTCTGTCCCCACCCTCTGGCAATTCATTCATTCATTCAATCACATTTATTGAGTGCTTACTATTTAGTTAGCAGAGCACTCTACTAAGCACTTGGAAAATATAAGCAAATAAAGAGAAGCAATACCTGCCCACATTGGGTCCGCAGTCTAGAAGGGGGGAGACAGACATCAATACAAGTGAACAAGTATCACTTTAATAAATAGAAATGTAGATATATACATAATTCATTCATTCAATAGTATTTATTGAGCGTTTACTATTTTCAGAGCACTGTACTAAGCGTTTGGAATGAACATGTTGGCAACAGATAGAGACAGTCCCTGCCGTTTGACGGGTTTATAGTCTAATCGGGGGAGATAGACAAGAACAATGGCAATACATGAGTGCTGTGGGGTGGTGGGGGAGGGCAAAGGGAGGGAGTCAAGGTGACACAGAAGGAAGAGGGAGATGAGGAAAAGTGGGGCTTGTCTAGGAAGGCCTCCTGGAAAAGGTGCATTTTTAGTAGGGCTTTGAAACCGGTGAGAGTGATTGGCAGATTTGAAGACGGAGGGTGTTCCAGGCCAGAGGTAGGACATGGGCCAGGCGTTAGTGGCAAGACAGGTGAGATCAAGCCACAGTGAGAAGGTTAGCATCAGAAGAGCAAAGTATGCATTCTAGGTTGGAGAAGAAAAAAGGCTTTAAAGCCAATGGTGAGGAGTTTTTGTTTGATAAGGAGGATAGGCATCCCCTGAGATTTTTGAGGAAGGTGGTGACATCCTGAATATTTCTGTAGAAAAACAATCTGGTCAGTAGAATAAAGTGTAGACTGAAGTGGGGAGATATAGAAGGTTGGGAGGTCAGAAAGGAGGCTGATGCAGTAATCTAGGCAGGTTAGGATAAGCAACTGTACTAATGTGGTAGCAGTGATGATGGAGAGGAAAGGGCAGATTTTAGCGATTTGTGAAGGTGAGACCGATAGGAATTGGTGACAGATTGGATATGTGTCAAGGTTAACATGAAGGTTATGGGCTTGTGAGACGGGAAGGATAGTTGTGACACCTACCGTGACAGGAAATTTAGAAAAAGTACAGAGCTTGGGAGGGAAGATAAGTAGCTCTGTTTTGAACATGTTGAGTTTGAGGTGGTGGGTGGACATCCAAATAGAGATGTTTTGAAGGCAGGAGGAGATGTGAGCCTGGAAAGAGGAAGAGAGAACAGGGGAGGAGATTTAGATTTGGGTATCATCTGCATAGAGATGGTAGCTGAAGCTGATGGAGTGACTGAGTTCTCCAAGGGAGTGAGTATAGACAGAGAATAGAAGGGGATCAAGAACTGAACCTTGAGGGATCCCTACAGTTAGGGGATGGGAGCGGGAGGAGGAGCCACAAAGGAGAAGGAGGAGGATCCACAAAGGAGACTGAGAATGAATGGGTAGAAAGATAAGAGGGAACCAGGAGAGGACACAGTCAGTGCAGCCTAGGTTGGCTAACATTTTGAGGAAAAGGGGAAGGTCGACTGTCAAAGGCAACTGAGAGGTCGAGGAGATTCAGATAGAAGAGGAGCCATCGGATTTGGCAAGAAGGAGGTCATTGGTGATCTTTGAGAGGGTGGTTTCAGTTGAGTGAAGGGGATGGAGTAGGTTTGAAGGGGGTCCAGGAGAGAGTTAAAGGAGAGGAAATTGAGGCATTGAGTGTAGACAACTCGGTCAAGGAGTTTGGAGAGGAAAGGTCTGCCCCTGTTCAAAACCCTACTGAGAGCTCACCTCCTCCAGGAGACCTTCCCAGACTGAGCCCTCCCTTCCCCTCCGCCCCCTCCTTTCCCCATTCCCCCACTCCCTCCCTCTGTTCTACCCCTTTCCCCTCCCCACAGCACGTATGTACATTTGTATATATTATTTATTACTCTATTTTATTAATGATGTGTATGTATCTATGATTCTATTTGACTTGATGACACTGATGCCTGACTACTTGTTTTGTTGTCTGTTTCCCTCTTCGAGACTGTGAGCCCGCTGTTGGGCAGGGATTGTCTCTATCTACTACCGAATTATACATTCCAAGTGTTTAGTACAGTGCTCTGCACACAGTAAATGCTCAATTAATACGATTGATTGAATGAATGAATGAATTGAATGAATGACTGAATGAATGAACAGGAGATGGGGCGATAACAAGAGGGGTGAAGTCAAGGGACAGTTTTTTTTAGCATGGAGGAGATGTGGGCATGTTTGAAAACAGTGCGAAAAAAGCCACTGGAATGTGAGAGGTTGAAGATGGTAATTGAGTGAAGGAAGTATGGGGCGAGAGTGGGCCACTTGAGCAGAAGCCTACCCCTGAACCTGGTTTTCAAAAATTACATCCTGGTAGTATGGAGAGACAGAAGAAGAGAGATAAATTCATGGTGTTAGATGGTCAAGAAAGCCTCTAGGAATAGGGAGGGAAGGAATTGGAGAGAAGGGGAATGGGAGAGTTACAGTATAATTATCCACTCTGTTATATTGTACTCTCCTAAGTACACTGTACTAGCACTCTGCACACAGTCAACACTCAATAACTAGGATGGATTGATTGATTTTAATTTACCTGTAGGACTCAGTTATCTGGTCAAAGTTGGTTCTTAATGACACATAAGCCTACCGGAAACGTGTGCCGCGCTATAACTCTTCATGATTTGGCCCTGTTTTCCAGGGATATAACACAGCTGTATCTCGGAATATGACTGTAGTTAAATAAAACTTTGTCCTTCCTGGTCAGATGTCATTAAGAGAAGCAGCGCGGCTCAGTGGAAAGAGCCCGGGCTTGGGAGTCAGAGGTCGTGGGTTCGAATCCTGGCTCCGCCACTTGTTAGCTGTGTGACTCTGGGCAAGTCACTTCACTTCTCTGGGCCTCAGTGACCTCATCTGTAAAATGGGGATTAAGACTGTGAGCCCCATGTGGGACAACCTGATTCCCCTGTGTCTACCCCAGCGCTTAGAACAGTGCACTGCACATAGTAAGTGCTTAACAAATACTAACATTATTATAAGTAGGAGTGCTTACTGGCAACTTTGGGCCACTTCAGCAAAAGCCTGCGTCTGAGCCTGGTTTCCAAAAATTACCCCCTAGAGGAGTGGAGAGAAGAGGAGAGTTAACCTTCTCACTGTAACCCGATCTCATCTATTTCACCGCCACTGTCTCACCCACATCCTGTCTCTGGCCTGGAATGTCTTCTTTCCTCATATCTGACAGATAATTACTCCTCCCCACCACCTTCAATGCCTTTTTGAAGGCAGATATCCTCCAAGAGACCATCCTGACTGAGCCTTCCTTTTCTCTTCTCCCACTAGTTTCAGTGTTGTGCTGACTTGCTCCCATTATTCACCCACTCCCAACTCCACAGCACTTATGTACATATCTGTAATTTATTCATTTATATTAATGTATGTCTCCTCCTTTAGGTTGTAAGCTCATTTGGGCAAGGAATATATCTGCTACACTGTTTTACTGTGCTCTCCCAAGAGCTTAGTTGAGTGCACATTAAGTGCTGAATAAATACATTTGACTAGCCTACTGATGAAACAATGAAACATTCAAACATTATTAAAGTTAAGGACACACATACACAATAAATAGGGAAGTGAGGCTAGAAGAGCAGAATTTCCAGTACCTCACAGCTCAGAGTCCACAGTAACAACTGTAGCCACAGTGAGGGGTCCAGCAGCAGCCACCTCAGACTTCCCAAGAATTTGTGGCAGTAGCACCAGGCTGCCCCTGCTTTCTTCTGTTCCACCAGGGAGGTCTCAGGAGTGTGGGATGAAAGTTCCTTGATGGTGCAAAGGAGAGCTTCACTGCTAGAAAGGCCCAGGAGAGAAAAATCTGTGGCTGCTGTACAGTGTCACACCTTCACTAGCCCATGCCACTCAGACTCCAGACCCACCCCAAATAGCCCAACTGTGCAACCAGGACCAGGCATGTTTGCTGTCTAGGTGCTCAGTACTTCTGTGCCCAGCATAAGGACACACATTCTTTTCTCCCTGGACCTCCTAAATATTCCGAGTGCCAGCGCAAACATATATCTCTGACTCTCTCCCTCCACAGACCAGAGAATCAGCACGGAGACATGAATGTAGGAAGCAAGCCCAGTTTAAACCTGACTCCGTCACAGTCCACTTGTTAGACTATTAAAGTCCAGGGTGTTCTGGCCATGGCCTAGAACAAGTAACCATAGCCAAGAACAAGCACTTTGTTCTCTGATGCATAGAGACATCTGCAGATAGTTTAAGCCCAGGCCTGACTCTTATATTGCAGCCTCATGAAAATAAACAAATAAGGAGACCACAAACCACAGCATGCTTGCCTCCCAGTCAGCCACCCAGGACCCCTCCTTACCCAGACTGCAGGGAAGTCCCAAAGGAAAACAATACTTTTCTTTCTTTGCTGCATATACTGTATGCAAAATGCAGTCCCCAGTTTTCTAGTGCCAATTAATTACAAAAGAAGGGCAGGAATCATGTCTACTTATTGTATTGCTCTCTCAAATGCTATGTGTTCTCTACTCAATGTGCTCAATAAATACAAACTGTTATTTGACTGTTAGAAATAACAAGAGCAAAATAGAGGACTTTACTTTGAATTCACCCTGCTACCACTGCACTCCTCCCTCATAAATGAGAGGATAAATGAGCTACTTTATAAATTCCCAGGTCCTTCCAGTTCAAACTGGAAAGGCATATGAGGGACTGGCTGACCAGGTTTTGAATGTTAGCATTTCAAGTATAATAGAGGGCCTTCATTCTGCAGTTGTTCAGTGTATCCTCTTGGCCTTCTGAACCCTCTGCATCACCCTGGCTGGAATTATCCACATCTTGGTGATGACAGAGAGGGAGAAGTCCAGTTAAAAGAGTGAGGAAAGTGTCTCCTAAGAACCTAGAGAACCTGAGGTATTAGTGTGACTGCCTTAGGCTAATGATGGATCCTAATCCAAACATAACCTGAGCCAACGACATGAAGCATGTTATTCTGGGAATAGTCATTGTCTCTGGCTTTCTCTCTCTCTCTCTCCCTCTCTCTTTATACCCTCTCCCTCTCTTACTAATAATAATAACAATAATGATGGCATATGTGGAAAGCACTGTTCTAAGTGCTGGTGGTGGATAAAAAGTGATCAGTTTGTCCCATGTAGGGCTCACAGTCTTAATCCCCATTTTAATGATGAGGTAACTGAGGCACAGAGAAGTTAAGTGACTTGCCCAAAGTCACACAGCTGACAAGCAGCAGGGCCAGGATTAGAACCCATGACCTCTGACTCCCAAACCCGTGCTCTTTCCGCTGAGCCACATTACAAACACACAGACACACAGACACACACAAGAACACTCCCCCACACCCCCATGAATCCTAAACAGCAGAATTGGACACTATCAATTGCAGTCTTGAGGTCACTCATTCATTCAATCATATTTATTGAACACTTTCATTCATTCTTTCAATAATATTTATTAAACACTTACTGTGTACAGAACCCTGTAACAAGCCCTTGGAAACTACAATTCAAAAACAGAGACAATAATAATAATAATGTTGGTATTTGTTAAGCGCTTACTATGTGCCGAGCACTGTTCTAAGCGCTGGGGTAGACATAGGGGAATCAGGTTGTCCCACGTGGGGCTCACAGTCTTCATCCCCATTTTACAGATGAGGGAACTGAGGCACAGAGAAGTTAAGTGACTTTCCCACAGTCACACAGCCAACAAGTGGCAGAGCTGGGATTCGAACTCATGAGCCCCGACTCCAAAGCCCATGCTCTTTCCACTGAGCCATGCTGCTTCTCAATTCATCCCACAATGTGCTCATAGTCTAGAAGGGGGAATACAGACATTAAAACAAGTAAACAGTCACCAGTAGCATCATTATAAAAAGAATTATAGATACATACATATCATTAATGAAAATAAATAGAATTATAATTTTAAATATGTACATATATATATAAGTGCTGTGGGGCAAGGAGGGGGTAAAGCAAATGGAGGGAGTAGGGGCAATGGAGAGGGGAGGGTGAAAAGAGGAAAAGAGGGGCTTAGTCCAGGAAGACCACTCGGAGGAGGTGAGCTTTCAGTAGGGCTTTGAAGGGGGAAGATAGCTAGTTTGTTGGATTTGAGGAAGGAGGGCATTCCAGGCCAGAGGTAGGACATAGGCCAGGGGTTGACAATGGGACAGGCAAGAATGAGGCACAATGAGAAGGTTAGCACCAGAGGAGTGGAGTGGGCTGGGCTGTAGAAGGAGAGGAGGGAGATGAGGTGGGGGGTAAGGTGATGGAGAGCTTTGAAGCCAATAAGTGAGGAGTTTTTCCTTGATTATAGAGGTTGATAGACCAACACTGCAGAATTTTGAGGAGGGGGGTGACATGCCCAGATTAATTCTGTAGAAAGATAAATTAAGACAACAGAATGAAGTATAGACTGAAGTAGGGAGAGAAAGAAGTTTGGGAGATAAGAAAAGATGCTGATGCAGTAATCTAGTCGGGAAATGATGAATGATTGTACTAACATGGTATTAATAATAATAATAACAATAATAATAATAATAATGGCATTTTTAAGCACTTACTATGTGCCAAACACTATTCTAAGTGCTGGGGAAGATTCAACATAATCAGGTTGTCCCATGTAGGGCTCACAGTCTTAATTCCCATTTTACAGATGAGGTAACTGAGGCACAGAAAAGTTAAGTGACTTACCCAAAGTTGACTTACCCAAAGTCACACAACAGACAAGTGAGAGAGCCAGGATTAGAACTCACATCCTCTGACTCTCAACATACGCTCTTTCCACTGAGCTATGCTGCTTCCAACCTTTAGTGATTTGGATGGAGAGGAAAGGGCAGATCTTGGCAACCTTGTGAAGGTGAGACGGACAGGTTTTGGGGACAGAATGGATATGTGGGGTGAATGAGAGACTGGAGTCAAGGATGACACCCAGTTTGCGGGCTTGTTAGATGGGAAGTATAGTAGTGCTGTCCACAGTGATGGGAAAATCAGAAACAATAGGATTTGGGAGGGAAGATAAGGAACTCCGTCTTGGACATGTTGAGTTTTAGGTGGTGTGAGGACACCCAGGTGGCCTCCTGAAGGCAAGAGGAGTTGTGATCCTGGAGGGAGGAGAGAGACAGAAGAGAAGATGTAGATTTGGGTGTCATCTATGTAGAGATGACAATAGTTGAAGCCATGGGAGCAAATGAGTTAACCAAGGGAGGGAATATAGATGGAGAACTGAGGATCTTGAGGAACGCCTACAGTTTGGGGATGGGAAGGGGAGGAGGAGCCACCAAGGAGACTGAGAATGAATGGGCAGAGAGATGAGAAGGAGAGGACGGAGTCAGTGCAGAGATGAGAAGGAACCAGGAGAGGACGGAGTCAGTGCAGCCTAAGTTGGATAACGTTTTGAGGAGAAGGGGCTGGTCAAGAGTATCAGAGGCAGCTGAGAGGTCAAGGAGATTCAGACAGAAGAGAAGCCATCGGATTTGGCAAGAAGGAGGTCATTGGTGACCTTTGAGAGGGTGGTCTCAATGGAGTGGAGGCGACAGGAACCAGATTAGAGAGGGTCCAGAAGAAGGTTGGAGGCGAGGAAGTCGAGTCAGTGAGTGTAGTTGACTTGCTCTAAGAGTTTGGAAAGGAAGGGTAGGAGGGTGAGGGGACGATAACTGCAGGGGTCTGTGGGGTCGAGAGGATTTTCTTAGGACGGGGAAGACAAGGGCATATTTGAAGACAGAGGGGAAGAAACCATTGGAGAGTGAGCAGTTGAAGATGGAAGTTGGAGGAGGGATGAAGCAAGAGTTTTTATAAGATGGGAGGGAAAGGTGTCTGAGGTGCATGTGGAGGGGATGGCACTTGAGAGGAGGGAGGAGATTTCCTCTGAAAATACTGAGGGAAAGGATGGGAAAGTAGAAGAGGGGATCAAGAGTGGGGTGATGGAGGAGGGAGAGGAGTGACTTTGGAGGAGGGGTGACTTTGGGAAGCTCAGACCTGATGGTGTTTTCCTAATGAAGTAGGTGGCCAGATCATTGAGGGTGAGGAATGTGGGTGGGGGAGGAACAGCGGGAGGAACAGGGGGGCTAAGGAGGGAGTTAAATGTCCAGAATAGCAGAGGGAGAGGCATGGATGACAATTAGGAAAAGAAATAGTTTTGCCTGGCAGAGGATACGGCAGAGTTAAGGCAAAAAAGGATAAATTTATGGTGCACAAGTTTGGCTTGCTGTTTCAACTTCTGCCAGCAGCATTTAGTGGCTCGAGCATGAGAATGAAGGAGGCAGACAGTGAAGGTGATCCCCAGGGCTGTGGGTTAGTGGTGAGAGACCGATGAAGGAATACGGGAGCAAGTGAGTTGAGTTGAGTGGGTGTAGAGTACAGTACAACAATAAATCAACACATTCACATTCCCTGCCAACAGTGAATTTACAGTCTAGAATGGGGAGACAGACATTATTATAAATAAATAAATAAATTACAATGTGTACAATTCCTGTGAGGCTGGGAGAGAGGAAGAGGAAAGGGAGCAAGTCAGGGTGATGCAGAAAGGAGTGGAAAAAGAGGAAAAGAGGGTTTAGTCAGGGCAGGCCTCTGGGAGGAGATGTACCTTCAGTAAGATTTGAAGGAGGTGAGAGTAATTGTCTGTCAGATTTAAGGAGGGAGGGTATTACAGGCCAAAGAAAGGACATGGATGAGGGTTCAGCAGTGAGATAGAACAAGTTAAAGCACAGTGAGAAGGTTAACATTTAGAGGAGTGTGGGCTGGATTACAGTAGGAGAGTAGTGAGGTGAGGTAGGAGTGGGCAAGGTGATTAAGTGCTTTAAAGCCAATGGTGAGGAGATTTTGTTTGAAGCAGTGGAGGTTGGGCAACCACTGGAGTTTTTAGTGGAGTGAGAAGACATGTCGTGAATGGTTCTGTAGAAAAACGATTCAGGAAACCATTCAATATGGATTGGAGTAGGGAGAGACCAGAGGCTTGGAGGTCAGCAAAGATGACTGATGCAGAAATCCTGGGGGTATAGAATGAGTGATTATATTAACTTGTTAGCAGTTTGGTTGAAGAGCAAAGGGAGGATTTAAGCAATGTTGTGAAGGTGGGACCACTGGGATTTAGTGATGGAAGTTAATATAAGGGTTGAATGAGAGAGAGGAGTCAGGTAGTCAAGGATAATGTCAAGGTCACGGATTTGTAACACAGGAAGGATAATGGTGCCATCTACAGTGATGGGAGTAGGAGGCCGGGGGAGGGCAGGGTTTGGGTGGAAAGATAAGAAGTTCTGTTTTGGACATGTTCAGTTTGAGGTGGTGGGAGAACATCCAAGTAGAAATGTCTCAAAGTCTTGAAAAGCAGCGTGGCTCAGTGGAAAGAGCACGGGCTTGGGAGTCAGAGGTCATGGGTTCTAATCCTGGCTCTGCCACTTGGCAGCTGTGTGACTGTGGGCAAGTCACGTAACTTCTCTGTGCCTCAGTTACCTCATCTGTGAAAAGGGGATTAAGACGTTGAGCCTCACATGGGACAACCTGATTACCCTGTATCCACCCCAGTGCTTAGAACAGTGCTCTACATATAGTAAGTGCTTAACAAATACCAACATTATTATTATTATTATTGAAAGGAGGAGGAAATTAGAGACTGCAGCAAGGGAGAGATATCAAGGCTGGAGTTGTAGATTTGGGTTTCATCCACATAAAGATGATACTTGAAGCCATGGGAGAAAGTGAGTTCTCCAAGAGAATTAGTAGATGAAGAATATAAGCAGACTCAGAACTAAGCCTTGAAGGACCTCAACAGTTATGGGGTAGGAGGCAGAGGAGGAGCCTGCAAAGGAAAACAAACTGCCAGAGAAATAAGAGGAGAACCAGGAGAGGACAGTGTCAATGAAGCCAAGTTTCCAGAAGAAGGGAATGGTCGACAATGTTGAAGGCATCTGAAAGATCAAGGAGAATGGAATAGAGGTCATTGGATTTGGCAAGAAGGAGATCACTGATGATTTTTGAAAGGGCAGTTTCTGTGGAGTGTAGGGGACGGAAGCCAGATTGCAGGGGGTCAAGGAGGGAATAGCTCCATCAGTAAGCACTTAACCAGTACCATAGCCATTATCATTATTATCATTATTATTATTATTCATAATAGATAAAATGAAGGTTCAATACTTCATCTTTTGTAGTCTATGAAGCTCACCTGGCACAGGAACTGTGCCAGTTATGCTTATCTGTGCCACGCTTGTCATAATCAGCACTTAACAAATAACGCAGTACAGAATGTACCAATTAACATCTCTAACTTGAACTGTGAATCTATCATCCAGTAATTTATCCAAACCCTTCTTTAAACTACTGAATTTTTTTTGCCTGCACAGCTCTCTTGATTACACATCTCATACGTTTTTATTGGATCAATGACACGATCTCCTCTAGTGTGTTCGAACTTGTCTTAAAGTAAGCAAAGGTCCCTGACATAAGCAAGGATGCCAGACCTGCCACTTGAAAGTTATAGCAGGTGAGAATGAGTGTGAGTTGGACACGATTAGCCAGAAGCCTGGAATTGTGCCAGCTGTATTCCACACTGGAAAAACAAAATCAGAGGAAGCAGCCTCTGGAAGTGATCAGGCTTGAGGGCCGGTGTGTAAGATGTACCAAGGGATAGGGGCCAGGGAATTGAGTTTGGTAGAGTAGGTGGAGTTGGTGAATCCCAGGGGGGATTTGTGCAACAAGAGGGAAGGGGGTATGAAGTGGATCATGGTAACCTAGGATAATTGAAGACATCAAGAGATCAGAGGTCACTGAGATTGGACAGGGCAGATTTGCAGGGAGGAAGTGAGTGGGAGAGAGGGCTGTCTAGGAACTTGCTGTGGGCAAGTTAGATTTCAGAGTTGATGAGGTTAGAAATGATGCAATAACTAGGAATGATATGATCCAGTCTTTCTGGGTGAGGAGAGGTGGAACAGCGAATCAGCAGAAGTGGAGAGTGGGAGGAAGTGGGGGCACCTGAGAGATCTTCTGAAATGTCTATATAGGTGTGTAAATCCCTGAGAATCAATGTACTGATGGAAAAGGAGTGAACAAATGTGATAAAGGCAACAAAATTGCCCAGAAAACTGTCACTGAGGCCCGGGGAGCAGCAGGCAACTACAACTATTAGTTTTAGAGGGTGATAGAGCCAAATAATAAGCCATAGGAAGAGAAGATGAGAGTTACAGGTGGAAGTGATACAAAAAGGTTATGTTGAGAAGAGGAGCAGAAATCAATCAATGATATTTATTGAGTGCTAACTATGTGGAGAGCACTGAACTAAGCTCTTGGGAGAGTATGGGATAAAAAAGTTCGTAGACACATTCCCTGCCCACAACAAGCTTATAGTCTAAATGGAGGAGCCTACAGTCTATCTTCCTGTCTAGATAGGCACCACTCTCTCCTGATTAGTTGATGGGGTGTGGAAGAAAAGCTACAGAGTAGACAGTGTCAACAGGAGAGAGGCAGGTCTCTGTGACAACAAGAAGGAACAGTGACTGGTTCAAGAGCAAGACAAGAATGAAGGGAATTTTGCCCACGATGGCACAGGAGAGCCATAGTCCACACTGAGGAAGGGTTTTTGGTGGTGAATGGGAGAGGCTTAGACAGGCATGAGTTAGATTGTGACTCTGGCATTGGAGGGCAAAGGGCAGCTCGTGAGAAAGGAGATCACAGATGTGGTGAGTTGAGGGATAGGTGGGCAAATTCATGGCCAAGTCCTATAGTCATGCATTCATTTGGACAGTCGTGGACATTCATGCTTGCATGGCTTGCAAAGAGAAGCAGCGTGGCTCAGTGGAAAGAGCACGGGCTTAGGAGTCAGAGGTCATGGGTTCTAATCCTGGCTCCACCACCTGTCAGCTGTGTGACTTTGGGCAAGGCACTTGACTTCTCAGTGCCTCAGTTACCTATCTGTAAAATGGGGATTAAGACTGTAAGCCTCACATGGAACAACCTGATTACCCTATATCTATCCCAGCACTTAGAATAGTGCTTGGCACATAATAATCGCTTAACAAATACCAACTTTATCATTATTATTATTATGGCACCAAGTTTTCCATTTTCATCAGTCATTTGGCACCTGCCTTGTAGAACCAGGAACTCTGGGTCAGACACTACCCTACATTGAAGATTTTCCCTGTATCCCAGGGGCCTATCTGGCTCTGCTGAATACTCAAATCATTCTTAGTCCTGAGATTTTTAAATATGCAAAAAAATTACTAACAATAATTGCTAAGTATTTATAATGTGTTACACTCTGTACTACGCACCATGGCAAACACAAGTTTATTAGGCCAGATACAGCCCCTGCCCTGCATGGGGCTCAGTGTCTAAGGGGGAAGGAGTGGTTACCCATCCAGTGGTTGCCCATTCACCTCCTCAAACAAAAACTCGTCATTGTCATTAAAGCACTCAATCAACTTTCCCCCTCCTACCTGACCTAGCGCCTCATACTACTACCCAGCCTTCACATTGGCTCATCTAATGCTAACCTGTTCCCTGAGCCTTGATCTCATCTGTCTCACTGCGGAGCCCTCTCGCATGTCCTACCTCTGGCCTGGAACACCCTCCCTTCTCAGTCTGACCGACAATTACTAACCCCTCCTTCAGAGCCTTACTTAAGTCACATCTCCTCCAAGAGGCCTTTCCTAAGCACCTTTTTCTCTTCTCATTCATTCATTCAGTCATACTTATTGAGCGCTTACTGTGTGCAAAGCACTGTAAAGTGTTTGGGATGGTACAATATAACAACAAACAGACAAATTCTTGCCCATAGTGAGCTTACAGTCTAGGGGAAGAGACAAACATTATTATAAATGAATAAATAAATACACAAATTACAGATATATTCAGATATATACATATGTGTTGTGGAGGTCGGGGGGAAGATGAATGAAATAGCAAGTAAGAGCAGTGCAGAACAGAGCAGGAGAAGAGGAGAGGTGGGCTCAGTCAGGGAAGGCTTCTTGGAGATGTGCCTTCAATAAGATTTTGAAGTGGGGAGAACAATTATCTGTCTTCTCCCATTCCCTTCTGAGTCAACCTGATTTGTTCCCAATGTTCTTCCCACCTCCCAGCCCCAGAATGCTTCTGTACATGTCGCTAATTTATTTATATTGATGTCTGTCTCCCCACCTCTAGACTGTAAGTTCGTTGTGGGCAGGGAATGTGAATTTGTCTGTTAACTGTTTCACTGTACTCTCCCAAGTGCTTAGTAAAGTGCTCTGCATAATAAAATAAGCACTCAATAAATACAATTGAATGAATGAATGAACAAGACTTCAATACCCATTTTACATGAGATAAATGAGACACGAAGGAGTTACGGGACTTACGCAAGATCACACAACAAGAAAGTGGCAGAGTCATAACTAGAACTCAAGTCCTCTAATTCTCATGTCTGCACTGCTTCCACTAAGTTACACTGCTTCTCTAATGCCAGGCTCAGGGATAGAATTGCCTTATTAGTTGTAAGTGAATACAAGAGGGAGAGAGGCCTGCAGCCCCAGCCTATGTGTTCCACCAGTCAATCAGTGGTATTTACTGGGCCCTTACTCTGTGTAGAGCATCATATTAAGTGCTTGAAAGTACAATTACTAAGTACAATAGGCTTGGTAGACATCATCCCTGTCCTGAAGGAACTAACAAGGGAGCTGGGAGGGCAGACATTAAAATGAATAGTTCCACAATGGTTTGGTGCATTCTGTACTTTGACATGTTAACCAGGCAAAATCCTTCAAGATGACTTCATAAATTAGTGGTTTTACCAGCTCCTGATGGTAAAGAAATTTTCTGATCTTCTAATTGGAGGTGGTGTCAGGGATTGGGGAAGTGGGACTTTGCATGATGCTCCAGAGAAAAGGACTCAGGCCATGCATAGGTGAATGGATCAGGGGACACCTGTATCTGGGAGAGTCTACATGGGAAGTGAACTATCCACTGGGGATGTGCACCTGTGGTTTCCTCCACTGGTTAGATAATGTTCTATACCCAGGAGGAACTGTGTTCAGGGCCTGGACTATCCCCTGGGGATGGGGATATGCCCCTTTGGTTTACTCGGCTGGTTCAGGGGTTGCTGCATATCCAGAGGGCCTGTGTGTAGGAAGAGAACTGTCTATAAGGGTTGCATGTCTTCAGCTTTCCCTTCTGGAGAAACCAAAGCAAACCAAAGCAGGTCTGTTCCGGTTCCTCAGGACACCCTGAGTATTTCCCTCTGTTTCCCCTGCCCCCTGGGGCTGCTGCCCTTCCAGGGGACAGAGAATATACTCTGGCAGGGGAAGGATAGGCAGAGTCTCTGGCACTGTTGGGAAGCGGGACCATCAGCCAGGGTTGCACACTGAGATCGGGCACTAAGTTGGCATCCAACTGATTCATACACAGCAGATGTCAGTCATTGGTGAATGGTGCCATGTTACATTGTAGATCAACCTCTTTTACTAGGGATTGAAGCAGCGTGGCGCAGTGGAAAGAGCACGGGCTTTGGAGTCAGGGCTCATGAGTTCGAATCCCAGCTCTGCCACTTGTCAGCTGTGTGACTGTGGGCAAGTCACTTAACTTCTCTGTGCCTCAGTTCCCTCATCTGTAAAATGGGGATTAACTGTGAGCCCCACATGGGACAACCTGATTCCCCTGTGTTTACCCCAGCGCTTAGAACAGTGCTCGGCACATAGTAAGCGCTTAACAAATACCAACATTATTATTATATTATATTGTACCTTTCCTTAGTGCTTAGAGCAGTGCCCTGCACACAGTAAATGCTCAGTAAATATAATTAATTGACAGATAGTTGTTTTTATCTGATAGCTTTTTCATCTGCCTTTGTGAATCACTTATTTGTAGATATTTATATCTAGCAACTCTGTTATATTGTACTCTACCAAGCACTTAGTACAGTGCTCTGCACACAGTAAAAACAGTAAGCACTCAAATCTTCTGAAGAAGCAACATGGCCTCATGGACAAAATACGGTTCTGGAAATCATAAGGACCTAGGTTCTAATCCCAGCTCCCCCACTTGGCTGTTTTATGACCTTAGCCAAGTCATTTCAGTTTTTTGTGCCCCAGTTACCTCATGTTTAAAATGGGGATTAAGACTCTGAGCCCTGTGTGGGCTATGGACTGTGTCCAACTTAATTCACTTGTATTCATTTATTAATTCATTCATTCAGTTGCATTTATTGAGAGCAGTGTGCGGAGCACTGTACTAAGCACTTGGAAAGTACAATACAGCAATAAAGAGATACAGTCTCTGCCCAAAATAGGCTTAAAAAGTCTGGGGGGTGGTGACAGACATCAAAGCAAGTAAATAGGCATCAATATAAATAAATAGAATGATGTATATGTACATATAAACGTAAGTGCTGAGGGGCGGGGAGGTGGGGGAAGAGCAAAGGGAGTGAGCTGAGGTGACATAGAAGGGAGGGGGAGCTGAGAAAAAGGGGACTTAGTCTGGGAAGGCCTCTTGGAGGAGATGTGCCTTCAGTAGAGCTTTGAAGGGGACAAAAGAGATTGGTGGATTTGAGGAGGAAGGGCATTCCAGACCAGAGGTAGGATGTGGACCAGTGGTTGATAATGAGAAAGGTGAGAAGGTGAGAATGAGGCCCAGAGACAAGGTTAGCACCAGAGGAGTGGAGTGTGTGGACTGGGATGTAGAAAGGGAAAAGGGAGTTGAGGTAAGGTGATGAAGAGCTTTGAAGCCGATAGTGAGGAGTTTTCATTTGATACAGAGGTTGGTAGGAAATCACTGGAGATTTTTGAGGAGAGGGCTGACATACCCTGAACGATTCTGTAGAAAGATAATCTGGGCAGCAGCATGAAGTATGGACCTAAATGGGGAGAGGCAGGAGGTTGGAAGGTCAGAAAGGAAGTTTACGCAGTAATCTAGGCAGATAAGTGATTGTACCAATGTGGTAGTTGTTTGGATGGAGAGGAAAGGACGGATCTTGGTGATGTTGTGAAGGTGAGACTGGCAGGATTTGGTGACAGGGTTATGTGGGGTGAATGAGAGAACGGAGTCAAGGATGACATCATAGTTGTGAACTCGTGAGATGAGAAGGGTGGTTGTGCTGAACACAGTGATGGAAAAGTTTGAAAGAAGGACAGGGTTTGGGAGGGAAGATAAGGACCTCTTTATCTGCTTAGTAAAGTAAGTGCTTTACAAATGCCACTAAAATGAATTCGATTGATTGAGATTGTTTTTATCTGAGTTGTTTTTTTCCACTTATTTGTAGATATTTACATGGCTGACAATTTCTCAGATCTGATCTATCTGTCTGTCTAGAAGCAGAGGACTGGACAAGATGACCATTTGACATCCCATCATCCCATCTAGCTTTGGGATTCATTTAGTAACAGAACGGTTTTGTTTGTTTTAGTTCTGATATGTTTCTTTTCTGTTATGCAGATTTTTCAAGGATTTGACTTTCTATTTTCCTATTTTCTCTAGCTACATGTGGCAGTTTCCAAGTTGATATTTTTTCTTGCACAGGAAAGCGTCAGGTTACCCTGAACTGAGATAACCACCCCACCTGCTCTCCAGAGGTAGCGTGGTGTAATACCAAACATGTGGGCCTGGAAATCTGGGGAGCAGGTTTCTAATCCTTACTCTCTCATTTGCCAGCTGTGTGACTTTGTGTAAGTCTCTTAACTTCTCTTTGCCTCAGTTTCCTCATCTGTAAAATGTGTTCATCCTCATCATGGACACATGATCCTCCCCTTAGACTGTGAGACCCATGTGAGCTAAGGAACTGTATCTCTTATTTGATTATCTTCTGTCTAGCCAACAATTTGCAAGTGCTTGACCCAGAAAAGGATTTAATGAGTACCTCAGTTATTATTAGCCTCCTCCTTTTTTACCTCACATTTCTTCCCCCATTTGCCTAGGGAGGCTGGAAGATTTCAGAGTTGACAGGTTTGCCTGCATTTTAGGGATATTTAATTTTACCTGGTTGCCTGGCAGTGGGGCCTAAAGGAAAAAGCATGGGCCTGGGAGTTAAGGACCTTCGTTTTAATTCAAGGACCTAGGTTCTAATCAATCTTTCATTCAATAGTATTTATTGAGCGCTTACTGTGTGCAGAGCACTGTACTGAGCACTTGGAATGTCCAATTCGGCAACAGATAGAGACAATCCCTGCCCTTTGATGGACTTTCAGTCTAATCGGGGAAGATAGACGGACAAAAACAAGACAACTTAATCATGATAAATAGAATCAAGGGGATGCACATTTCATTAACAAAATAAATAGGGTAATAAAAAGATATACAAATGAGCACAGTGCTGAGGGGAGAGGAAGGGAGAAGGGGAGGAGCAGAGGGAAAAGGGGGAAAGGGGTCTTAGCTGAGGGGAGGTGAAGGGGGGACAGAGAGGTAGCAGAGGGAGCAGAGGGAAAAGGAGAAGCTCATTCTGGGAAGGCGTCTTGGAGAAGGTGAGCTCTCAGTAGGGCTTTGAAGAGGGGAAAAGAGTTAGTTTGGTGGATGTGAGGAGGAAGGACGTGGGCCAGGGGTCGACAGCAAGATAGGTGTGAATGGGGTACAGTGAGGAGGTTAGTGGCAGAGGAGCGGAGTTTGCGGGGCGGGCAGTAGAAGAGAGAAGGGAGGAGAAGTAGGAGGGGGCAAGGTGATGGAGAGCCTTGAAGCCCTGAGTGAGTTTTTGTTTCATGGGGAGGTTGATAGGCAACCACTGGAGGATTTTAAGGAGGGGAGTGACATGCCCAGAGCATTTCTGCAGGAAGATGATCTGGGCAGCAGAATGAAGAATAGACTGGAGCAGGGAGAGACAGGAGGAAGGGAGATTAGAGAGAAGCCTGACACAGTAATCCAGCTGGGATATTATGAGAGCTTCTACCGGTACAGTAGCCATTTGGAAGGAGAGGAAAGGGCAGATCTTGGTGATATAGTAAAGGTGAGACCGGCGGGGATTGGTGATGAACTGGATGTATGGGATGAATGAGAGAACTGAGTCAAGGATGACACCAAGGTTGTGGGCTTGAAAGACCGGAAGGATGGTCGTACCATCCACAGTGACAGGGAAGTCAGGAAGAGGACAGGGCTTGGGAGGGAAGATAAGGAGCTCAGTTTTGGACATGTTGAGTTTTAGGTGGCGGACAGACATCCAGGTGGAGACATGCTGGAGGCAGGAGGAGATACGAGCCTGAAGGGAGGGGGAGAGAACAGGAGAGGAGATGTAGATTTTTGTGTCATCTGCATAAAGTTGATAGTTGAAGCTGTGGGAATGTATGAGTTCACCAAGGGAGTGAGTATAGATGGAGAATAGAAGATGGTCAAGAACTGACCCTTAAGGAACCCCTGCAGTTAGAGGATGGGAGGGAGAGGAGGGGCCTGCGAAGGAGACCGAGAATGAACGGTCAGAAAGATGAGAAGAACCAGGAGAGGACGGAGTCCGTGAAGCCAAGGTGAGAAAAGGTGTGGAGAAGGGGATGGTCTACAATGTCAAAGGCAGCTGAGAGGTTGAGTAGAATTAGGCAGGGATTGGGCAAGGATTGTCTCTATCTGTTGCCGAATTGTACATTCCAAGTGCTTAATACAGTGCTCTGCACATAGTTAACGCTCAATAAATGCTATTGAATGAAAGGTCATGGGAGACTTTTGAGAGGGCAGTCTTGGTAGAGTGGAGGGGATGGAAGCCAGATTGGAGGTGGTCCAGGAGAGAGTTGGAGTTAAGGAATTCTAGGCTGCTATGCAGATGACTATTTCTAGGAGATTGGAAAGGAAAGGTAGGAGGGACTCCTACCTGACTCCACCTCTTGTCGGCTGGGTGACTTTTGGCAAGTCACTTAACTTCTCTGTGTCTCAGTTTCCTCATCTAGAACATGAGGATTCAATACCTGTTTTCCCTCCTTCCTAGACTGTGAGACCCAAGTGGGATAGGGACTGTGTCTGATTGAATTATCTTGTATCTACCCCAGTCCTTAGTACAGAGCTAAATAAATACCCACAATCTTATTAATATCTTTAACATTTGGTACTGTTTCTCCTACCAAGTTGATCAGGAAATCATTGCCTTAAAGATGTTTGCTGTCCTGGGAGTGGAACATGAAGGAGGAAGTATGGTTTTCAGCAAAGTGAAATTCAGGCTGAGGGACTCCAATTGCTGAGCTGTGTATTTGCTGTATTCTGGCCTTAACCAAGTCATTCTGGTCTTTCCTGGGAAGGTGTCTATGAAGATTTGGAACACCTCAATCAATCAGTGATTATACTTGGGGGAGTATAATACAAAAGAGTTGGTGGACACTGTCCCTGCCCTCAAGGACTTTTCAATCTAGTGGGGAGACAGACCTTAAAAGAAGTTTCAGATAGAGTACAAGTAGTGTACAGAAATAGAAGGTGATAAACGTAAGAAGCGTCATGGCTTAGTGGATAGTGCATAGGCCTGGGAGTCAGAAGGACTTGGGTCTGCACACAGTAAGTGCTTAATAAATATAACTGAATGAATGGACCAGACTCCTGCGATGGCTTACGGTGTCACTGGGACCCTGGGATGAGAGATGCAAGTTCCACACTTTGGTTTGGAGTCCTGGGTTTCTAGCTTATTCCTTGTTCAGCTCATACTATGTAAGACAGTCATTAGTATTTACTGAACACTTACTGTGCTCAGGACACTGCACTAAGCACTTGAGAGAGTACAATATAACAAAGTAACAGACACCTTCCTTCTTATCTCCTACTGCAGTCTTCTCCTATTCTCATGCTTCTGCAGCTGCTTCTGGTTACTCTACCCCATGACCCCTTCCTTCTCCCCTTCTCCCTTCTTCCTTCTCCTGACCAATCCCTTATCAGTGTTGGTCACTGTTTCTATTTCTGCCTGCTGCTGTTGCCTGCAGCTGCTCCAGGTTCGACTTCAGCTCATGTCCACCTCCAGATCCAGGAACTTGGCTGAATTCAGGCTAGACATTTCCCCATCAGCTCAGCATTTTGACTTTCTGTCAGAACCACTCCCCAGTCCCAGCTGTTTCTCTCGCTGCTCCTAGCCATTGCAACTCTCTCTCTCTCACTCTCTCTCTCTCTCCAGCCTGCTCCTCATTGGCCCACAGACTCTCCCTTGTGTCAGTCTTGGTGTGGCATTTGCCCTGTCCTGTGCAGGCAGGACTGATTGGTGGGGACAACTCTGAGTGGGAGAAAGTGTAATTGGGCAGAGCAGATGAAATCACGATTCTGAATTGTGGTTAGTGGCAATAACTACGGGGGCTGGGGCAAAGGAGGCTCCCTTTCAGAAGTCAACAGGAGCAGCAGTGAGTGGGGGTTGTGATGATGGAGTCCTTTATGCTGCTTCCTCTTTTGCTGCTGCCTATGCTGCCACCATGAGCTTGGTGACTGATTAACAATCAGTAAGAGTGGTCTTCATAGAGCAATTACTGTGTGCCAAGCATGAAACAAGATAATCAGGTAAAACATAGAGCCTGTCCTCTATGGGGATCACAGTCTAATCCCCATTTTACAAATGAGAAGTCCCAGATAAATTAAATGACTTGTCCATGGTCACAGATCAGGCAAGTGGCAGAATCAGGTTTAGAACCCAGGCTTCCTGACTCCCAGGCAAGTGCTCCTTCCACTTGGCCACATTGCTTCTTGCTGATTAGCTTTTTTAAAAAAATCATGATATTTGGTAAACACTTATTATGTGCCTGGCACATAGTAGTAAATGTCAGGATAGATACAAGTCAGTCAGTCCTTGTCGCACATAAGGCTCACAGTCTTACTACCCATTTTACAGTTGATTTCTGTTAGTCTTCCTCCTCTTGCTATTGTGGCCCCCAGGAAGGATTATGGGGCTATTACTCTGCATTGCTCTCCCCTATTGGGGGAGCCCTCTCTCTGGCCCAATCCACAGCTGCCATGACTCCATCATCCTTGTGGAAACCCTGGAGGAGCCGGGAGAGGGAGGGGGAATGTGTGTGTGTGTGTGTGAGTTGGAAGGTATGTGACTGCTGTCCCTGCCAATTTCTCATTATCTCTCTTTCTCCTGCTCTCTTCACCATCTTCTCTCTCTCTGTATATCAATCAATCTATGTTCTTTATTAGTTACCATGTGAAAAGCATTATTCTATGCAATTCATAGATGCATGCCACTGATGATTGAGCTCCTACTGTGAGCAGAGCACTATGCTAGCATTTAGGAGAGTACAATACAGTAGAGTTGGGAGACACCATCCCATCCCATGAGGAACTTATTGTCTAAAGGGGAGACAGATATTAAATTAAGTTACAGATTGGGGTAATGGTGAGCTGTAAGGTTATTTCCAAAGGAGCTGGAGCTGGGGTGAATATCAGATAGTTGTGAAGGTTACAGATCCAAATTCATAAGTAATGCAGAAAGGAGAATAATTATGGGAAATGAGGGCTTAGCTGGGAAAGGCCTTTTGGAGTATATGTGATTTTAGAATGGCTTTGAAGATGGGGAGAGTGATGGTCTTTGGATGTGAAAGGAGAGGGAGTACTGGGCTAGAGGGTTGTGGTCAAGGAGTTTGTGGTGAGATAACTGAGATGGAGATACAGTGAGTAGGTTAGTTTTAGAGGAGCAAAGTATGTGGGCTGGGTTATAGTAGGAGATCAGCGAAGTAAGGTAAAAGGGGCAAGATGATTGAGTTATCTGAAGGTCAGGAGTTTCTGTTATGGTTGAACAACCATTGGAGATTTTTGAGGAGGGGGAAAACAGTCTGAACTTTTTTAAAAAAATGATCTAGGCAGCAGAGTGAAGTATGGACTGGATGGGAAGAGATAGGAGGCAGGTTGGTGGATCAACAAGGAGGATAGGATAAGTTCTTGGATCAGTGTGGTAGCCATTTGGATGGAGAGGAAGGGGCTAATTCTAGAGATGTTGTGAAGGTAGAACCAACAGTATTGGTTGTCAGATTGAATATGGGATTGAATGAGAGAGATGAGTCAAGAATAATGCCAATGTTACTGACTTGTGAGGTAGGGAGGATCGTGATGTTGTCTTCAGTGATGGGGAAGATGGAGAGAAGGCAGGGTTTGGGAGGAAAATGAAGAGTCTGTTATGGACCTATCAAATATGAGGTGTCGATGGGACATCTAAGTAGGTGCTGAAGTCAGGAGGAAATGGAGAACTACAGAGAAGGTGAGTGGTCAGGGATAGAGATGTGGATTTCGTTTCATCTCATAGAGACAGTAGTTGAAGTCTTGGGAATAAATGAATTCACCAAAACTCTGAGCCCCAGGTGGGACAAGGACTGTCCCTTAACACTTAACAAGTACCATAATTTTGATTATTGAAGTGTGGCCTGAAAATAGGAGAACTAGTAGAGGACAGTGTCAATGAAGCCAAGGTCAGATAATGTTTCCAGAAGAAGGGGATGGTCCACAATGTTGAAGATCCCAAAGTCAAGGAGGATTAAAATGGAGAGGGTTGCATTGGATTTGGCAAGAAGGAGGTTATTGGTGACCTTAGAAAAACCTGATTCAGAGGAGCGGAGGAGGTGGAAGCCAGTTTGCAGGAGGTAAACTAAAGAACTGGAGGAAAGAAAGTTGAGGGAGTGAGTGTAATCAACTGGTTTGAGGAGTTTGGAGAGGAATGCATTTGGAGGGAGATGAGGCAGTAACTTGAGGGAAGTTGTGTGGACAAGGGAGGGTGTTTTAGGATGGGGGATATGATATGTGGGAATTTTTTAAAGTAGTGAGGAAGGAACCATTATAGAGTGAGGGGTTGAAGATGAAGATCAAGGAGTAAGCAAAAAGGGATAGTATTAGAAGTGTAGGTGAAGGGGATTTTATTCATTCATTCAATAGTGTTTATTGAGCGCGTACTATGTGCAGAGCACTGAATTAAGTGTTAGAATGTACAATTCAGCAACAGATAGAGACAACCCCTGCTCACTGACGGGCTTACAGTCTAATACTTGGAGACAGACAGACTGAAACTGGATAACTTAATTGCAATAAATAGAATCAAGGGGATGTACACCTCATTAACAAAATAAATAGGGTAATAAAAATATATACAAATGAGCACAGTGCTGAGGGGTGGGAAGGGAAGGGGGAGGAGCAGAGGGAAAGGGGGCTTAGCTGAGGGGAGGTGAAAGTGGGGGCAAAGAGGCAGCAGAGGGAACAGAGGAAGCTCAGTCTGGGAAGTCCTCTTGGAGGCCTTGGAGGAGCTCTCATTTGGGCTTTGAAGAGGGGAAGAGAGTTGGTTTCATTAGTTGGTGAGGACGGAGGGCATTCCAGGTCAGCGGGAGGACGTGGGCCAGGGGTCGACGGCGGGATAGGCGTGAACAGAGGACATTGAGGAGGTGAGTGGCAGAGGAGCAGAGCATGCGGGTGGGCAGTAGAAAGAGAGAAGGGAGGAGCAGTAGGAGGAGGCAAGGTGATGGAGAACCTTGAAGCCCAGAGTGAGAAGTTATCTTTCATGCGGAGGTTGATAGGCAACCACTGGAGGATTTTAAGGAGGGGAGTGACATGCCCAGAGCGTTTCTGCAGGATGATGATCCGGGCAGCAGAATGAAGAATAGACTGGAACAGGGAGAGACAGGAGGAAGGGAGATCAGAGAGAAGGCTGACACAATAATCCATCTGGGATATTATGAGAGCCTGTACCAGTAAGATAGCTGTTTGGATGGAGAGGAAAGGGCAGATATTGGCGATATTGTAAAGATGAGACCGGCAGGCACTGGTGACAGATTGGATGTGTGGGGTGAATGAGAGAGCTGAGTCAAGGATGACACCACGGTTGCGGGCTTGAGAGACGGGAAGGATGGTCACACCATCCACAGTGACAGGGAAGTCAGGAAGAGGACAAGGCATGGGAGGGAAAATAAGGAGCGCAGTTTTTAAAAGGAGATGGGAAATCTCCTATTCAGATACTGCTGGGAAAGATGTGGAAGTCTAGGAGGGAAGGTCTGGAGAGGAGCTGGAAAGATTTTAGGAAGTTCAGTGAAGTATGAGGTTAGATCATTAGAAGCAAGACTACTTGGGAGAATACAATATCTTACTCTGTCTCTGCTTCTCTCTGTTTTTCCATCTCTATTTTCATCTATTGATCTTTTGATCCTGTCTTTAGTAGACAGAAGCAGCGTGGCTCAGTGGAAAGAGCACGAGCTTTGGAGTCAGAGGTCATGGGTTCAAATCCCACAAGGTTCAAGGCCCACAATGAGTTAATAATACTGTTGGTATTTTGTTAAGCGCTTACTATGTGCCGAGCACTGTTCTAAGCGCTGGGGTAGACATAGGGGAATCAGGTTGTCCCACGTGGGGCTCACAGTCTTAATCCCCATTTTACAGATGAGGGAACTGAGGCACAGAGAAGTTAAGTGACTTGCCCACAGTCACACAGCTGACAAGTGGCAGAGCTGGGATTCGAACTCATGAGCCCTGACTCCAAAGCCCGTGGTCTTTCCACTGAGCCACGCTGCTTCTCAGAGTTTACAATCTAGAGGTGGGGACACAGCCATTAATATAAATAAATTAATTACAGATATGTTCATAAGTGCTGTGGGGCTGGAAAAATAGAAGAGTGAAGGGAGCAAGTCAGGGTGACACAGGGAGCAGTGGGAGATGAGAAAAAGTATGTCTTATTCTGGGAAGGCTTTTGGGAGAATACTTGCCTTCAGTAAGGCTTTGAAGGTAGGGAGAGTAATTGTCTGGTGGATTTGGGAGGGGAGGGAGTTCCAGGTCAGAGGCAGGCCATGGATGAGGGTTCGGTGATGAGACAGGTGAGACTAAGGTACAGTGAGAAGCTTAGCACTAAAGGAGCAAGGGCTGGGTTGTAGGTGGAAAGAAAGCCAATGGTGAGGAGTTTTTGATGCGGAGGTGGATGGGTAATCACTGAAATTTTTTGAGAAGTTAGGGATGAGATGTCCTGAATATTTTTGTAGAAAAATGATCTAGGCAGTAGAGTGAAGTATGGACTGGAGTGGGGAGAGACAGGAAGCTGGGAGCTCAACAAGGAGGCTGATGCAATAATCCAAGTAGGATAGGATGAGCACTTGTATTCATGTGGTAGCAGTTTGGAGATGAGAAAAGAGATTTTAGTGATGTGATGAATGTGTGACCGATAGGATTTATTGATGGATTGAATATGTCAGTTAAATGTCAGAGAGGAGTAAAGGATAATGTCAAGGTTATGGGCTTGGGAGACAGGAAGGACACTGGTGCCATCTACAGTGAAGAGAAAGTCAAGTGCAGGGCAAGATGGGAAGGGTTTGGGTAGGAAGATAGGATGTTCTGTTTTGGACATCTTACAATTGAGTTAAAGGGAGGACATCCAAGTAGAGATTTCTTGAAGGCAGGAGGAGATATGGTTAGGGAAGTCAGGTTTAGGGGCAGTGGTGTTCAGAAGTTTCTTTACACTGACTTACCCTCTTATCTTGAATAAACATTGCATACCATTTATCACTGGCTGATAATGGAGTTATATCATCCTTTGCTGCACATCAGAAGTACAGACAGGATATTTCAAATGAAAATTTCAAAATTTCTCCAAAATAAAATCAACTGTTCTACATTCTCAGCACTTCTGATTAGGTGTCAGGGAACAGGTAGGAAGACAGCATGAAAAACCATACATTCAGGGTACGTTACGCTCTTTAAAAGAAAATAAAAATTAAAAAAAAAAAAGAATTCAGTTCCACTCATGGGTGTTACCTATTTAGATATTCACCTCACCCTCTCTCTTCATTTAGGTACTCACCCTATCTTCTCCCCACTTACTTACCCCACCCTTTCTCCCCACAGCACTCATGTACATACCTAAATATTTCATTGCTCCTCTTCCTATAATTTACTTTAATGGCTGTCTCATCCTTTATGTTGTAAGCTTCCTCAGGGAAATATTGCTCCTACTAGTTATGTGTTGGTCCAGAGAGCACCAACAGAATCAAGAATTCATGGATGGTTGACCCAAAATGGGTGATTTGAGGGTAAAGTTGGGGATGTTTGAAGTTTCACTCCTCACACTGAAAGTGGAGATGAATTGAGAAAGACAAATCGTCTAGACTGTAAGCTCACTGTGGGCAGGGAATGTATCTACCAACTATGTTATATTGTTATAGTGTACTCTTCCAAACTCTTAGTACAATACTCTGCAGCCTGTAAGTGTTCAATAAATATAACTGTTTGATTTACTGATTGATTGTTTCGGGCAGCCATGACCTTTTCCAGCCCAGCAATCTTTGGGGTCACAGAGAGAGATAGTTCTGGGGTAGGCAGAACAGCGTCCTGTTACTGCATTGCTTTGGATTTTAGTGAGTATCTTCTTTTCCTTTTTACAAATGATGGAAGTCTAGAAGCAGAAGTTAAGGCCTTGGTTTTTCTTTCCTTTGATACTGGTGAAGCTCTCATTTCTGAAAGAAGGAAATGATATGATTACCCAATATTTAATTGAAGGACACCCTGAATTCAGTGATATTATGCTGAAACCAAAAGAAGTTAAACCTGAAAAATCTAGAAAGGAAAATAGTCAATAAATTTTGCATTATCAGCATTTTCTTTTTCATCCTTTTTATATTTATTAAGTGCTTAACTCTGTGTCAAACACAGTCATAAATGCTAGGTACAAATTAATTAGGTCAGACACAGTCCTTCATGGGGCTTATAGTTTAAGAAGCAGGGAGAACAATTATCCCCATTTCATTCGCTCTTATGGCTTTGACTACCATCTCTACGCAGATGACATGCAGATCTACATCTCTGCTCCTGTCCTCTCCCCCTCCCTTCAGGCTCGCATCTCCTCCTGCCTCCAGGATGTCTCCACCTGGATGTCGGCCCGCCACCTAAAACTCAACATGAGCAAGACTGAGCTCCTCATCTTCCCTCCCAAACCCAGTCCTCTCCCAGACTTCTCTATCACCGTGGATGGCACGACCATCCTTCCCGTCTCTCAGGCCCGCAATCTCGGTGTCATCCTTGACTCGTCTCTCTCGTTCACCCCACACATCCTATCCATTACCGAGACCTGCCGGTTTCACCTCTACAATATCGCCAAGATCCGCCCTTTCCTCTCCACCCAAACGGCTACCTTACTGCTACAGGCTCTCGTTATATCCCGGCTAGACTACTGTGTCGGCCTTCTCTCTGACCTCCCTTCCTCCTCTCTCGCCCCGCTCCAGTCTATTCTTCACTCTGCTGCCCGGCTCATCTTCCTGCAGAAATGATCTGGGCATGTCACTCCCCTTCTTAAACAACTCCAGTGGTTGCCTATCAACCTCCGCTCCAAACCAAAACTCCTCACCTTAGGCTTCAAGGCTCTACATCACCTTGCCTCTTCCTACCTCTCCTCCCTTCTACCACCCACCCCGCACGCTCCGCTCCTCTGCCGCCCACCTCCTCACTGTCCCTCGGTCTCGCCTATCCCTCCGTCGACCCCTGGGCCACGTCCTCCCGCGGTCCTGGAACGCCCTCCCTCCTCACCTCCGCCAAACTAATTCTCTTCCCCTCTTCAAAAGCCTACTTAAAACTCACCTCCTCCATGAGGCCTTCCCAGACTGAGCTCCCCTTCTCCCTCTACTCCCTCTACCATCCCCCCTTCACCTCTCCGCAGCTTAACCCTCTTTTCCCCCCATTTCTCTCTGCTCCTCCCCCTCTCCCTTCCCATCCCGTCAGCACTGTACTCGTCTGCTCAACTGTATATATTTTCTTTACCTTATTTATTTTGTTAATGAATTGTACATTGCCTTGATTCTATTTAGTTGCCATTGTTTTTACGAGATGTTCTCCCCCTTGTCTCTATTTATTGCCATTGTTCTTGTCTGTCCATCTCCCCCGATTAGACTGTAAGCCCGTCAAACGGCAGGGACTGTCTCTATTTGTTGCCGACCTGTTCATCCCAAGCGCTTAGTACAGTGCTCTGCACATAGTAAGCGCTCAATAAATACTACGGAATGAATGAATGACAGTTGAGGGAAATGAGGCACAGAAAAAGTAACTGACTTGCCCAAGGTCCCACCGCAAGCAATTGGCAGAATACGAATTAGAACATAGGTCATTTTGACTCCCAGGGCTGTGCTTTTTCTACTAGGTCATGCTCTTTCTTGTAATGTTTCATTTTTCTTAGTGGAACATAGCAACTCAAGGACAAAATTTCACAGGCAATAGTGTGGCTCCCTATAGATTCTGACAGGAGAGTACAGTCTGAACGCTCAGGAATTAAGAAGCCGAAGCTGGACCACAGCTTAATTATAGAAACAGGACTGGCCTAGTGGCCGATGCAGAGATCTGACCAGTCACCTGCTGTGTGACCTTGGGCAAATCAGTTGCCTTCTGTCTCTGTTTCCTGATCTCTAAAACAGGATAAAATACCTGTTTGCCTTCCCTACTAGAACAGGAACTGTGTCTGATCTGTTGGCATTCTATCAACCTCAGTATTTAGTTTGTGTGTAGTACATAGTAAGTTCTCCTGAGTCATTCTTCCCTTCTAACCTTTCTCAGTCCCCAGCAATCCCCACAACTGTGATTTACCTTCCTCCCAAGTACTGCAATGAGGATGGGGGATGGGTTCACAGGGAGGCAGGGCAACTTTGAACTCATATGGCAACATTAGGGCAGGGAAATGAACGTGTTTGTGAGATTCCACAAGTCTTCCCAGACCCTAAGGAAAATACAATCCTCTGCAACTCTGAAGGCCAAACAAGGTAACCACTTGTTAAGTCTCGATGCATGTGCCCCTGATATTCACCTATTAAAGAGCTATTTGCAGTAACTTTTAGCAGGGCACAGCTATTTTTAGACCTGAGTCCAGTGAAGAGATAAGGAAAAGAGGATTTGTCAGTTCCAATGGAGTTGCTGCAGCAGAGTAGGGTTCATTTAGTTTTCCATTCAGCAACAGAAAATAGGTGAAAGGAATGGGACTGACAGCCCAGGACTCTCAGACCAGAAGCGCTTACTGTATGCAGAGCACTGAACTAAACACTTTGGAGAGTACAATACAACAAATTAATTGACACAGTCGCTGCCCAGAACAAAGTTACATTCTAGAAGTGAAGATATAAATTGAAGAAATATATGTTAATGCTATGGATCTGGAAGGGGGAGTGAACAAAGGAAGAAAATTAGGGAAATGCAGAAAAGAAAGAGAGAAGAGGAAAGGGGGGCTTACTCAAGGAAGTCCTCTTGAAAGAGATGTACATTCAATAAACTTTGAAGGTGTGGAGAATGATTGTCTGTCAGATATAAGGAGTGAGGGTATTCCAGGTCAGAATTACGGCATGGGCGAGGGGTCAGCGGTGAGATAGATGAGATCAAGGTGTACTAAGAAGGTTAGCATTAGAGGACTGAAGTGTGTAGGCTTGGTTGTAGGAAAGTAGGGAGGCGAGGTAGGCGGGGCAAGGTGATTAAGTGCTTTAAAGTTACTTGGGAGGCATTTTTGTTTGATTTGGAAGTTGATGTGGAGGTGGATGGGCAACAACTGGAGTTTCCTGAGGAAAGGGGAAACATAGCCTGAACGTTTCTACAGAAGCAGCAGCATGACATATGGACAGAAAGCTGAGGGGTTAGCAAGAAAGCTGATACAGTAATCTTGGTGGGACAGGATAAATGATTCTGTTATCGTGGTAGCAGTTTGGATGGAGAGGAAAGGGTGGATTTTAGCAATGTTGTGAAAGTGGAACTAACAGGCTTTAGGGATGGACTGAATATATGGGTTGAATGAGAGAGGAGTCAAAGATAACATTAAGGTTGTGGGCTTGTGAGACAGGAAAGAGGGTGGTGTCATCTTCAGTGATGGGAAAGTCTCTGCACAAATTAAGCACTCAATAATTCACTGGATCTCCTCTAAAGATAATGCTGGGAAAGATGGGAAAAATAAAGAAGGGGCAGGAAGGGGGAGGGATTGAGGAGAGGCAGGGGAGAATTTTGGTAGATCATGCCTGATAGTGTAAATAAATTAGGTGGCCTGGTAACTGGGGTCAATGGATGGGGACCACATGGGGACGGGGGCCTCAGGAGGGAGTTAAATGTGTGGAATGACTGGAAAAGACAATGGGTGTTTGTGTCAATGGAGGTGGAGAGGTAATTTTGCCGGGAAGAGTTAAAGCACTCATGGATAAAGTTGAAGTGGATGAAGTCAGCCTAATATTTAGATTTCCATCAGCAGCACTCTGATGCTCGTGCACAGGAGTGAAGGAAGCAAACTGTGCAGGTGATCCAGGGCTATGAGTTAGTACTACGAGACATACGAAGAAATGGGGGAGTGAGTGATTGGGTTCAGTAGAGAGAGTGGCTTTGAGAGCATCAATTTGATCATCAAGGTAAGGTAGTTTGGGTGTGGAGGATAAATGGGGCATGATGAATTGAGAAAATTGGATAGGGTAAGAGATTGGAGGTCAATAAATACTATTGAATGAATGAATGAATGAATTTATAGGGAGGCAGAGTGTGGAAGAGAAAGCAAGTGGTGAGATAGAGGGATTTCAGAGTTGTTGAGGGTAGAGATTGTACAGTGGTTAGAGATGATGAGCTCAAGTATGTGTCCAAGTTGATGAGTAGGTGAGGTGGAGTGAAGCAGGAGGTCAATGGAGTTGAGGAGTGATAAGAAGGCAGTTAACAAAACGGTCACCAGGAACATCTATGTGGATATTGAAATCCCAAGGATCAACGTAGGTACGGAGAAAGTGAGAAAAAATGCGAGAAAGGGATCAACTGGACAAAGTTGGAGGTGGGAGCTGGAGAGTAGATGACTGTCACCAGAATCTGGAGTGGGTGATAGAGCCAGAAGATATGGGCTTTGAAGGAAGGGAAAGAAGGGATGGGGGAGACGGAATGGTGCAAAAGCAGACTGGGGTGTAAGAAGGAAGCCAACACTTTGTTCTTTCCCAGTGAGACTCACGGAGTTGGAAAAGATGAGGCCCACTCAGGAGAGAGCAGCAGGGTCAACTGGGAAAGCCAAGTTTCAGTGATGGCTAGGAGGAGGAATGACTGAGTTAGGAACAGGTCAAGGAGGAAGGGAAGCTTCCCCATAATGGAGTGGAGGTTCCGCAGGCCACACTTAACTGAAACTAGAGTGGAGTGGTGGGGAGTTGGAGAAGGCACAGCACAAGGAATGGGGAGGGTTTGGATGGGGAGCGAGCTGACCAAGGCCGGGGGGAGAAAGGGCAGGCAGAGGGAGTGGGGTGAAGTGTGGCTCTGGGACAAAATTACAGGGATGGTTTCAGGAGGAGAGGTAAGGGAGATGCAAGGGGTGGGCATGGGTTGGGTGATGCAGGGAGTCTAGTGGGAGGAGAGGACAAGGATGAGCTGACAGAAAGGAAGGGATTGAAGGGTCATGGTGGGGTTGGCAAGATAAAAGACACCAATAACAACTTAATCCAGTGACACCTGAGGATATGGCTGAATGGTTCTTGGGCCACTGGGAGTAAATAGGCCAGAGAATAGAAGAGCCCTGAGAAGGTGGTTGAATTGTCCTTAGGTCCTTGAGGGTAAAGAGACCAGTGTTTAGGGAAACCCTGAGGAAATGGTTGAATTGTCTCCTGGCCCTAGGGATTGAAGGGGCCAGTGATAAGGGATAAACAGCCTGAGCTGGTATGAATGTAGGACAAAGCAAGCAGCAGTGAAGGAAGGCAATCTGACCCTGGGACTTTGTCACTTGTGGGTTAGGAAGTCACACCCTGATCTGACTTCAGGTAACAGATCCCAGCTCTGCCACTTAATTGCTGTGTGACCCTGGGCATTTAATTTTTCTGTGCCTCAGTTCCTTTATCTGCAAAATGGGAATTCAGTATCTGTTCTCCCTCTTAATTAGACAATGAGCCCCATGTAGGACCTCATTATCTTGTATCTATCCCAGCACTTAGTACAATTCTTGGCACAAAGTAAGAGCTTAAAAGTACCAGCATTATTAATTATAATAATAAAGAGCACAAACAAGAGAGTCAGAGGAACCCAGGTTCACCACTTATCTGCTGGGTGACCTTGGACAAGTCACTTCTCTATCTCTCAGTTAACTCATTTGTAAATGGAGATGCCCTACATGAGACAGAGTCTATGTCCACCATGATTATAGCATATCTACCCAGAGTTCAGTACAGAGCCTGGCACAAAATTAGCATTTATAAATACCATAAAAAAACTTCCCTCAAGTATGGCCCAATGAAGCACACTTTCATTTCCCATATCTCTCACCACCTAACTTGAGGAAGTCCCTCAGGGCTCAGTTCTGGGTCCCCTTCTACATTCCATCTACATCCACTCACCTGGAAAATTCATTTCCTCCCATGGCTTCAACTACCATTTCTATGTGAATGATTTCCAAATCTAATCTCCATCATTGATCTCCCTCCTTCTCTGCAGTCTCATATTCATTCATTCAATAGTATTTATTGAGCGATTATTATGTGCAGAGCACTGAACTAAGCACTTAGAATTTACAATTCGGCAACAGAGACGATCCCAGCCTGATGATGGGCTCACAGTCTAATTTGGGGAGACAGACAGCAGAGCAAAACAGAACTAAACAAAAACAAGACAACATTGTCACGATAAATAGAATCAAGGGGATGTATACCTTATTAACAAAATAAATAGGGTAATAAAAAATACACACAAACGAGCACAGTGCTGAGCAGAGGGGAAGGGGGAAGGGGGAGGAGCAGAGGAAAAGGGGGCTCAGCTGAGGAGAGGGGAAGGGGAAAGGGGGAGGAGCAGAGAGTGGAGGGGGAGCAGAGGGAAAAGGGGTGTAAGTAGGGCTTTGAAGAGGGGAAGAGAGTTAGTTTGGCAGAGGTGATGAGGGAAGGCATTCCAGGACAGCGGTAGCATGTGGGCCAGGGGTCGACAAGGGATAGGCGTGAATGGGGGACAGTGAAGAGGTGAGCAGCAGAAGAGCATAGTGTATGGGGTGGGCAGTAGAAAGAGAGAAGGGAGGTGAGGTAGGAGGGGGGAAGATGATGGAGAGCTTTGAACCCAAGAGTGAGGAGTTTTTGTTTCGTGTGGAGGTTGATAGACAACCACTGGAGGTTTTTGAGGAGGGGAGTGACATGCCCAGAGCGTTTCTGTAGGAAGATGATCCAGGCAGCGGAATGAAGAATAGACTGGGGTGAGGAGAGACAGGAGGAAGACCCACTGAGGAAGCTGACACAATAATTCAGTTGGATATTATAAGAGCTTGTACCAGCATGATAGCTGTTTGGATGGAGAGGAAAGGGTGGATCTTGATGATATTGTAAAGGTGAGACCGGCAGGCGTTGGTGATGGATTGGTTGTGTGGGGTGAATGAGAAAGTTTAGTCAAGGATGACACCAAGGTTGCAGGCCTGTGAGACGGGAAGGATGGCCTTTCCCAACTATGTCCCTCTTCCTGTATTACCTCTCCCTTCTATATCACCTTTGCACTTGGATTTGCACCTTTTATTCACACCCCCGTGACTCCATTATGTATATATCTGTAAGGTATTTATTTATATTAATATCTGTCTCCCCTATAGAATGCAAGCTCCTGTGGATAGGGAAAAAACAGTGGTAGGCAAAAAAGGTGGTAAGCAATCTCCATCAGGTGAAATGGAAAAAAAAGCAGATGAAGCTTTCTACTGTCCAGTCTATTTTAAGGAATTTGTATGTAAGTAATAATAATGATAATAATGTTGGTATTTGTTAAGCACTTACTATGTGCAGAGCACTGTTCTAAGCGCTGGGGTAGACACAAGGGAATCAGGTTGTCCCACATGGGGCTCACAGTCTTCATCCCCATTTTACAGATGAGGTAACTGAGGCACAGAGAAGTGAAGTGACTTGCCCACAGTCACACAGCTGACGAGTGCCGGAGCCGGGATTCAAACCCATGACCTCTGACTCCAAAGCCCGGGCTCTTCCCACTGAGCCACGCTGCTTCTCAGTATGGACCAGAGACTCACATGGAGACCCATCCAGATAACTCACTAAGGTAAAAGAAAGGCCCAGGCATAGATAGCACCTCTTGCTGGCTTTCTTCTTGTCTTTCCATTATACAACCAAAAAATGCATGATTATTGTATAATGACAATAATTCAGTTTAGTTTTAAAGACTTTCAGGGAAGAGCTAACCTAAGACTGGTAGAGAAATCAAATATGATGATTAGAGTATTAAAAAAATCCTTTAATGTTCTAAATTGGTTCATGAAAATAGTGTTAAGTGAAAGAGAATTTTAAGAAATACTGACATAAAATTTGAAAGAAATATTGAAGAAAAACCTAAAAAAAGTGAGGCTATAATTAGGCTCGAAAATCTCCTTTACTTTTTGTAGAATTTTTCTGTTAAGATTCAGCCTTAACACAGCTTTGGTTTCTCACATAAGCGGAGCACGGAGAGAGTTTGGAGGACATAATTTACCCTCTCTGTTTCCTCTGTCAGAACCTAGTCCAACACTCATGGCTGTCCAAGAAATTCTCATTTTTTGTTGTTGTTGTTGATTACAAATGAAGAATAGTTCTGTCATAGTAAGCTACTTGCTTATCTTTCCAGGAGAGGAAATATCTCTTTCTCCACCTTTTGTCTTTCTTACATAATTTCAGAGCTACCTATTAATACAATGCCTGTGCTCAGTCTATTTACTTTGTCTGGCATCTTGCTTGGACAACATGAAACTTGGACCACCCCCCTTGCCCACCTGCACAAAGGAGGGATGTTAGGGGTGAGAGTGGGTGAAAGTGTGTATATGTGTGTGTATGTGTGCACACAAGTACGCATGTTTTAGGGAAACTTAGTTTTATTTATAGGGTGAAGTGATTTGCTACTTACTCTCCTTTTTTACCCTTTTGTGTATTTAAGTGGTTTGCTTTACATTGACCATTCTCAGACTGTAGACACAAGACAGATTGAGGGACATGTATTATTATGACATTTATAACAACATTAATATTCTTAATGATAGCATAAGTCTCACTTTACAGATTCTCACTCAAAAATTGAATTTTGTGTGCTTTTGTCTATATCAATGTGTTTTTAATCCTTAAATCATTTCTTGAATATATTAAGGCCACCTCTCACTGATGTAATTCTAAAACAAATTATGAGGGAAAGGATGAAGATAATCTAACTTGTTGCCCCATCATGGGAACTTAAAAATTTACCAGTGAGTATCATTTTCATAGCAGGCAACCTTCTAGATATGTAGAATTTGGGCCACTTCCATTTGTTTGAGGGATTAATATCATGACAGGATTTCTTACATCAGGTTTCGGATGTAAGGATTAGGATAAGTGATGTCTTTTGATGAAGAATTGAACAGAATAGCTTGGAAGCAGACCCACTAAATCCCAAACCTGTTCTGTGCAAGGACTTTGGGTATAACATCAAGAAGTTACCATGGGGGACCCCACTGTGATCCTAGGGAAAAGGCAGAGGTGTTGCTAGGTCGTTGGAGTCTGTCTGTAAGGAAACCTTCTCCAGGCTCTTGTGGAGAAGACCCTTAAGAAGTCAATTCCTTCCAGCTTCTTCTGGACTTCAGAGGTGCTCCGGCAGGGGTCGGGGGCAGAATGCTGGCTGGGAGCTTTAGCTTTATGGCAACATGTTCCTGGGATGGTGTGTCCCTTCTGGTGCCACCACACAAAGCATTCACTGCCAGCACCTCTTCGGGCCTCACTCCCAACACTACCGAGTGCATCATGACCACCCTACCTCTGGATCCCTGAGTGAGCTGCTTTCTCCCCGGACCAAGTTGTCTGATCACAGAGAGACAGCCTGGCTCTTTTTTTTTCTAAAGGTTTGGGGGGGGTTACTGCCCTGGGAGGTCCTTAGAGGCCTTTCATGATTAAGTCCTCATTTCCTTTTCTCCTACTCTCTTCTGTTGCCCTTATATTTGCTTTTGCATCTTTTATTCATCCCTCCCTTGGCCCCATAGCACTTATGCATATATCCATAATTTATTTATTCATTAAATAGTATTTATTGAGCACTTACTATGTGCAGAGCACTGTACTAAGTGCTTGGAATGTTTAATTCGGCAACAGATAGAGACAATACCTGCCCATTGACAGGTTTACAGTCTAATCAGGGGAGACAGACAAAAACAATAGCAATAAATAGAATCAAGGGGGAGGAAGGGAGGATCGGGAGAGGGAGAAGAGGAAAATCAACCAACGGTATTTATCAAATGCTTACTGTGTGTACCACACACAGTATTTGAAAAATTATAATACAATATAGTTGGTAGACATAATAATAATAATGTTGGTATTTATTAAGCGCTTACTATGTGCCAAGCACTGTTCTAAGCGCTGGGGTAGACACAAAGGAATCAGGTTGTCCCACGTGGGGTTCACAGTCTTAATCCCCATTTTACAGTTGAGGGAACTGAGGCAAAGAGAAGTTAAGTGACTTGCCCACAGTCACACAGCTGACAAGTGGCGGAGCCGGGATTCAAACTCATGACCTCTGACTCCGAAGCCCAGGCTCTTTCCACTGAGCCACGCTGCTTCTCTATAATCCTGGTCCACAAGGAGCTTACAGTCTACAGAGGGTGACATACATTAAAATAAATTACAGCACAGGAAAACAGGTCAGTGTCAGGTATAAAACGGAGGGAAGAATGGGGTGACCTCAAAACAGAGTGAGTTAGTCTCAACACTAAATAGGGCAGACTGTGTCTGCTGTGCATAGATTGAATTTACCTCAGCTTTAGCACAGGCATGACATCTTCAAGGAATCTTAATGGCAGAGGTGTAGACCTCAATTACCCCAGATCAAGAATTTGCCTGGAGACACCGAGATCACAACAGCCGAAGGGCCAGAAACTGGTGCGGACCATCAACCACCCCCTGGGTCAGCGATTTGCCTGAAGCAGCTGAGATCTCTCCAACAAGAGGGCCAAAAACTGGAGCAGGCCATCAATCAACCACTCCATGTGTCAGGTATCTGCCCAAGGAAGCCGTGATCTCTCCTCCTGGAGGGCCAAAAACCATTACAGGATAACAGGCAGTGAATGGGACTAAGGCCTCCCCGAGGGCACTGAAATCTCTCCTCTGAGCGGCCTCAGCCTGACCAGGTTATCAGCTATTGGAATCACTGTCTACTACTGCCAGGATTGTGAGCCATTCCATCCCCAGTCTGCTGTGGCCATGTAGCCAGCGTTTTCTTCCCCTTCTCTCCTTCTCTACTCTCACCCCACTGCTCCCCTAGTCCTGGTCTTTTCACTCTCAATGGCCCAAAGACAATTCAACCAATTCCTCTGGGTATCACCGGGTTAGATTGTTATTGCTGTCATTTACTGCACCAATCCCACCATGACATTTTAATCCCCTGCTCCTCTGAGCCCATTCCAGTCCTTCCCTCCCACCTTGTCTCCACCACCCACCTCCTCCCCTCTCCTTGCACTGCTTTCACTCTTCTTCCCTATCCCATCCCTGTAATCCTATCCCAATCCCTTTATCCCCTGCCCTGTGTTGGCCCTCCTCTTTGTACCCCTTTCCCTACGCGGACCCCCCATCAATTAGCTCTCATCCAACCCCTCCCCACCCCTTGCGCCACCACCTCCTCTTGTCTCACCACCACCCTTCGTCCCCACCGGCATGTCTCTGTCAACTCACACCTACCTAAACCCTTCCCATGTTGTCTCCTCCCCCACTACCCCCTTCACAGCTTCTGACAAGTGTGACCTATGAAACCCCCACTTCATCTTGGGGAAGCCTCCCTTCATTATTGACCTGTTCCTGTACCAGTCACTTCTCCTCCCTGCCAACATTGAAACATGGCTCTCCCCAGCTGACACGGTCTTCCCTGCTGCTCTTTCCATAGCGGGCCACATCTTCTCCCACTCCTCCAGACACACTAGGAAAGGAGGTGTTGGCTTTCTTCTCACACCCCAATTCCACTTCTCACATCCCTTTCTTTCCCGTCCTTTGAAGCTCATATTATCTGTCTCTACCACCCCCTCTAGATTCTAGTAACAGTCACCTACTGCCCCCCGGGCCACCCCTCCAACTTCTTTAACCATTGTAATCTCTTTATTCTCTCTTTCTCCATGTTCTCATTGATCCTTGGGGACTTCAATAACCATACAGATGTTCCTGATGACCCTTCTGCTGCCTGCCTTCTATGACTCCTCTACTTCACTGATCTCCTGCTCCAACCCACCTCACCCACTCACCAACTTGGACAGAAATTCAATCTCATCATCTCTAACTGCACAACTTCTGCCCTTACTACTCTGAAATGTCTCTATCTGGCCACAACCTCCTCACTTGCCTCATCTCCTACACATCTCCTCCCCCTCTCCTCCCTGTAGTTTTCCTCCACAGATTGCTCCGACTTTTTGACTCCATCCATCCAATTTTCTCAACTCATCATACCCAAACTACCCTCCCCTAATGACTCAATAGATGTACTCAACATTACCTTCTCTAATGAATTCAATTCTTTCACTCTCTTATCCCTTCATCAATCTTGTACCACCTGCAACTGCACAGTCTGCCTCCTCTGCTCTTATGCTCGAGTGACAGAGAGCTGCTAGCAGAAATCTAAGTATCAGGCCAAATTTGTCCACTTTAACTTTATCCTTGCATGATTTAACTCTGTCCTCTCCTCTGCCCAGCAAAACCACCCTTACTGATCCTTATGGACAACCATGCCCATCACCCTCACCAGTTGTTCCGGTCATTTATCTCTCTCCCCCATCCCTTGTCCCCAGTGACCTGGCCACCTACTTTATTAAGAAAATTGACACCATCACTTTCCTAATTGTCCTTGCTCCTCCTCAGTCACACCCTTCCGGCCCCCTCTTTAACTCTCTTATCTTTCCTAGCAGCATCTCTAGAAGAGATCTACTCCCTCCTCTCAAAAGTCATTCCCACCACCTGCACAACTGACTCCATTCCTCTGCACCTAATCAAAACTCTCTCCACCTCTCTAACAGCCATTTTCAACTGTTTGCTCTCCAATGGCTTCTTCCCCACTGTTTTCAAACATGCCCGTGTCACCCCATCTAAAACAAAACCCCTCCCTTGACCCCCAACTCCCTTCTGTTATTGCCCCATCTCCCTCCTATCATTCCTTTCTAAACTCTTTGACTGAGTTGTCTACACCTTCTGTCTCAAATTCCTCTTCTCCAGTTCTCTCCTTGACCCACTCCAATCTGGTTTCAGTCCCCTTTACTCCAAAAAAATACCACCCTCTCAAAGGTCACCTTCTCCTTGCTAAATCCAAAGGCCTCTACTCCATCCTAATCATTCTTGACCTTTCAGCTGCCTTTGACACTACTGACCACCATCTTCTGGAAATATTATTGAATCTCGGCTTCACTGACACTGTCCTCTCCTGGTTATACTCTTATTCCTCTGGCTGGTCTTTTTCATTCTTCTTCAAGGGCTCTTTCAAGATATCTCTACTTGGATGTCCTCCCGTTACCTTAAACTTAACATATCCAAAACAGAAATTCTTATCTTCCCACCCAAGCCCTGTCCTCCCCATTGATTTTCCCTTCACTGTAGTCATCACCACTATCCTTCCTGACTCATAAGCCAGTTACCTTGGAGTTATCTTTGACTCCTCTCATTCAACCCACATATTCATCGCTAAATCCTGTTGGTCCCACCTTCATCACATCGCTAAAATCTGCCCTTTCCTCTCCATCGAAACTACCACATTAATAAATCACTCATCCTATCCTGCCTGGATTATTGCATCCTTGCTGACCTCTCAGGCTCCTGTCTCTTCCCACCCCAGTCCATATTTTACTCTGCTGCCTGGATCATTTTTGTACAAAACTGTTCAAGAAATGTCACCCACTCCTCAAAAAACTCCAGTGGTTTCCTATCCACCTCCACATCAAACTTTAAAATCTCCTTACCATTGCCTTTAAAGCACTCCACAACATTGCCCCTTCCTACCTCACCCTTGCTTCTCTCCTTCAGCCCAGCCTGCACACTTCAATCCTCTAAGTGCTAATCTTCTCACTGTGCCTCAGTCTTGCCTGTCATTCCCCCAACTCTAGCTGCTCACACTCTGTCTCTGGCTTGGAATGCCTTCTCTCCTCAAATCCAACAGACAGTTACTCTCTCCTCCTTCAAAGCCTTATTGAAGGCACATCTCCTCCAGGAATCCTTACAACTAAGGCTCAGTTTTCCTCATCTCCCACTTCCTTCTGCATCACCCTTACTTGCTCCCTTTCCCCGACCCTGCCCCACAGAATTCATGTACATATCTCGAATTCTATTTTTTTATGTTGATATCTGTCTTTTCCATCTAGTCTGTAAGCTCACTGTGGGCAGGGAATGTGACTGTAATATTGTACATTCCCAAGCACTTACTTCAGTGCTGTGCACACAGTAAGTGTTCAAACATATGCAATTGAATGAATGCTCATTCATTATTTCTTCATTCATTTAACTTAGCAGATCCCAACCTTAATACCAATTGGTGTTTTAATTATTATTATTATTATTAATAATAATAATGATATTTACTAAGCACTTTTTTGTGTGCCAAGCACTTAACTAAATGCTTGTAAGTACTTGTGTTTACTTTACCTGTAAGGTAGTATGTGGTACTTCCTTAAGTATAAGATAAGCAGGTTGAGCACAGTCCGTCTTTCAAAGAGCTCAGTCTAAGGGAGAAAATGAAAATGATGCCCAGAGAAGTGAAGTGAGTGGCCCAAGGCAACACAGGCAAATGGCAGAGCTGGGATTAGAATCCAAGTCCTCTGACTCCCAGGTTCATGCTCTTTCCACTAGACCACAGTGCTTCTCTACATAGTTCTGTTACAGGTTACTTAAGGTCAGACCAATAGATTCGAGTGGACACAGGTCTCCCTAACTCTCATTTTGTTACAGGTACCTTAAGGTCAGACCAGTAGATTCCAGAGGACACAGGTCTCCCTAACTCTCATTCTCAGCCCATGCCAAATGCCACAGATGCCATCATATTCAAAAGCAGTAGTGGAGGTAGTGAAAGACTGGGAATTTTAGAAAATTTGGAAAGATAAAAAATAAGGAAACCACAATGCCTTCCAAATCCAGTCCTAAGAAAAACCCAGACCCATGAAGGAAGTGATGTGCTGCCCTGCTTGAACAACTAAGTGGAGCTTCTGGGAGAACATATAGGAGAATATCTGGTAGGAAAAAGTCTAGCCTAAATTCCCTAAACCCAGAAGAACAGCAAGGCAAAGCCTGTATGGCAGAACTTGAAGCTGGGGGAGGGAGAGCATTTACTACAGAGTTTGGCACATATTAAGCCTTCAACAAATGCCAAGTTATGATCATTATTATTGGGTCAAGTCTGCTCCTCATCCCCTCTGTCAGAGGAGAAGGCTGGTTTTCTTTCCCACTTTTCTTTCATCACTTAACAGTGATGTATGTGCTTATCAATCCATGAAAAAGAGCAAGTCAGAAGAATAATGATAATGGCAACAGTCTGGTATTTGTTAAGCACTTAATAATAATAATAATAATGTTGGTATTTGTTAAGCACTTACTATGTGCCGGGCACTAAGTGCTGGGGTGGACACAGGAGAATCAGGTTGTCCCATGTGGGGCTCACAGTCCTACTCCCCATTTTACAGATGAGGTAACTGAGGCACCGAGAAGTTAAGTGACTTACCCAAAGTCACACAGCTAAGTGGCTGAGCCGGGATTCGAACCCCTGACCTCTGACTCCAAAGCCCGTGCTCTTTCCACTGAGCCACGCTGCTTCTCTACACTTACAATGAGGCAAGTGCTGGGTTAGATAAAATACAATCAAACACAGGCCCTGTCTCACAAAGGATTCAGTGTAAGGGGAGGGAGAATTGCATCCCCGTTTTACAGAAAAAGAAACCAAGCAACAAAGAAATCAAGTGACTTAACCTAGATTACACAGGAGACAAGCGGCAGAGCTGGGATTAGAATGCAAAGGCTCATGATCTTTCCACTATCTGTACTTTATGAGAAGCTGCATGGTCTAATGGCAGGAACATGGGCTTGGAAGTCAGTGGTCATGGATTCTAACCACGGTCCTGCCACTTGTCTGCTTGTGATCTTGAGCAAATCACTTCACTTCTCTGAGGCTCAGTTACCTTGTCTTTAAAATGGGGATTAAGAGTGTAAGCCTCATATCTGCTGAGCGTTACTGGTCCAAGCACCAAGCCAAACTTATCCATTTCAACTTTAACCTTTCCTGCCTTAACTCTGCCCTCTCCTCCACCAGGCAAAACTTCTTTTCTTCCCTCACTGAGGCCCATGCCTGTCACCCCCGCCAATTTTTCCGGACCTTTAATTCTCTCTTCAAGCCCCCTGTTCCTCCTCCTCACAATCCCTCACCCCCAACGATCTGGTCACCTACTTTATCACGAAAATTAACACAATCAGGTCTGAGCTCCCCAAAGTCACCTCTCCCCCTTCTACCTCCCCCTCAACCCTCTCCCCTACTTTCCCATCCTTCCCTGCGGTATCCTCAAAGATCTCCTCCCTCCTCACAAGTGCCACCCCCTCCACCTGTGCTTAGGACCCCATTCCTGTTCACCTTATAAAAAGCAACACCCCTTCCCTCTTTCCCTCCTGAACTTCTATCTTTAACCGCTCACTGTCCAACGGCTTCTTCCCCTCTGCCTTCAAACATGCCCATGTCTCCCCCATCCTAAAAAAAACCTCTCTCAACCCCACTTCCCCTTCATCGTCCTACCTCCCTCCTACTCTTCATTTCCAAGCTCCTACAACAAGTCGTCTACATTCCCTGCCTAGAGTTCCATAACTCCAGTTCTCTCCTGGACCCCCTCCAATCTAACTTCCATCCCCTCCACTCCACCATGACTGCTCTCTCAAAGATTACCCATGACCTCCCTCTTGCCAAATCCAATGGCTCCTACTCTATCCTAATCCTCCTCGACCTCTCAGCTGCCTTTGACACAGTAGATCATCCCCTTCTTCTCCACACCTTATCTCACCTTGGCTTCATGGTCTCCGTCCTCTCCTGGCTCTCCTATCTTTCTGGCCATTCATTCTCGTTCTCCTTCACAGGCTCTTCCTTCCCCTCCCATCATCTAACTGTAAGGGTTCCTCAAGGGTCAGTTCTTGGCTCTCTTCTGTTCTCCATTTACACTCACTCCCTTGGTGAACTCATTTACTCCCACGGCTTCAACTATCATCTCTAAGAAAATGACACACAAACCTACATCTCTGCCGCTGTTCTCTTCCCCTCCCTTCAGGCTCGTATCTCCTCCTGCCTCCAAGATGTCTCCACCTGGATGTCTGCCCGCCACCTAAAACTCAACATGTCCAAAATTTAGCCCCATATTTTCCCTCCCAAACCCTGTCCTCTTCCTGACTTCCCTGTCACTGTGGATGGTACGACCATCCTTCCTGTCTCTCAAGCCCACAACCTTGGTGTCATCCTTGACTCGGCTCTCTCATTCACCCCACAAATCCAATCCGTCACCAAGGCCTGCCACTCTCACCTTCATAATATCGCCAATATCCGCCCTCTCCTCTCCACCCAAATGGCTATTTTACTGGTTCAGGCTCTCATAATATTCCAACTGGATTATTGTGTCAGCCTTCTCTCTGATCTCCCTTCCTCCTGTCTCTCCCCGCTCCAGTCTATTCTTCATTCCGCTGCCCGAATCATCTTCCTGCAGAAACACTCTGAGCATGTCACTCTGCTCCTTATAAACCTCCAGTGACTGCCTATCAACCTCTGCACAGAGCAAAAACTTCTCACTCTAGACTACAAGGCTCTCTGTCACCTTGTCCCCTCCTACCTTTCCTCCCTTCTCTCTTTCTACTGCCCAACCCATAGGCTCTGCTCCTCTGCCGCTGATCTCCTCACCGTCCCGTTCTCCCCTATCCTGCTGTTTACCCCTGGCCCATGTCATCCGGCTGTCCTGGAATGCCCCCCCCCCCCCTCCGCCAAACTAACTCTCTTGCCCTCTTCAAAGCCCTACTGAGAGCTCACCTCCTCTAAGAGACCTTCCCAGTCTGAGCTACCCCTTTTCCCTCTGCTCCCTCTGCCTCTTTGCACCCCCTTCACCTCCCCTCAGCTATCAGAACATAGTTCTCCCACTGATTTTTTTAATGGTTAAGTGCTCACTATGTGCCAAGTACTGTACTAAGCACTGGGATGGATATGAGTTAATCAGGTCGGACACAGTCCCTGTCATTCATTCGACAGTATTTACTGAGCGCTTAGTGTGCAGAGCACTGTCCTAGGCAGTCGGGAGAGTTCAATATAACAACATACATATTACCTGACCTCCAGGAGCTTACAATCTAGAGGGGTTCGAGTCTCCATCACTGACTGACTGGGTAAAGATCTGTATGACAGTATGCAACAATTAAGGCAACTGGCCACATCCAGTAGACTTTCACTTTAAGAATCATTTGACTGTTGAATTTCCACTCCCCTGGGGCTCATCTCTGGAAGGCCTCCAACGCTTAACTGTGAACCTGGGCGTGTTTGTGGGCAGCCTTTTGGGTAGCAGGTTTAATTTTTTTTAGGGAAAGAAATTAAAATCGTTTTTGGTAAATAGTGCCTTACTCTTTAGAAACTGCAGCATAAAAACTCATAGCCGGACGGAGGTCTCAAACGCGCCCTCCTAGCCCAGGGGGGCTCAACCCCGCTGGGACCACCCTGGCGTGAGAATGCATCGGTTGTACCTGCAAGCTCAACGCCACTGCAATCGGTGATGGGATTTTTTTTTCTGCCTATTCTTTCCCCTTAAGGGAATTGAACCCTGAGAGCTCGTCTAACCTCTCTGAATCGCGCCCTCGTTTGTGGGATCTTCCTGGAACACGAGTCGGGCGGGGCCGAGTCGGGCCGCATGGGCCTCGGAGCCCTTGCCCCCGCCCGCCCCGTTCGAGCTCGCGGCTGCAGCGCTTTACCACGCTCTTCGGCCGGCACATTCTTCTCCGCTCCGCGGAGCCTCTCCCTGCCAGGTCTTAGACAAGAAAAACTCCTGCCGCCGCCCCCGCCTTCCGGAGCCGACCGTTACCGATCGTGGGAGCGGACCGGAACTGGTGACGGTAGATGAGAGGAGGAGCGGGGCCGGGGCGGAACCGGAAGAGGGGGGCGGGAAGCGCCGAGGCAAGAGCGAGATTGAGCGGAAGCCCATTCTTAGGTGACGTAATAGTGGTTCGGAAGCGTCACCAGGTTGCTTAGAAGAATAATAGTGGCATTTAAACCCTTATTATGTGCCCAGCGCCGTACTGGGCGCTGAGGTGGATGGGAGGTAAGCGATTTGAACACAGACCCTGTCCCACTCTGGGCTCACAGTCTCAGGGGGAAGGAGGACGAGTGATAATAGTAATAAGGATAATGGTACTTGTTAAGCGCTTACTCTGGGCCAGGCAATCTTCTAAGCGCTGGGGTAGGAACAAGCAAATCGGGTTAGACATAGTCCCTGTCCTACATGGGGCTGGCAGTTTCAATCCCCATTTTACTGAGGAGGTAATCGAGGCACAGAGAAGTGAAATGAGTTGCCCAAGGTCAGACAGCAGACAAGTCCTGGCCCCACTCCTTGTCTGCTGTGTGACCTTGGGTAAGTGACTTTCCAGGTATTTAAGCCTCATGTTGCAGATGAGGAAACCGAGACCCCGAGTAGTTAAACGGTGGGTCCACGGTCGCGGTAGGCAAGTGGCGGAGGCGGAATTAGAACTCAGAATTCAGGTCCCCTGCCTCCCAACCTGAGCTGGGCCACGCGGTTTCTCAAAGAACGCAGGCGCTCTTGTCGGGGGGGGTGGCACCCCGTATCTGGGGAACCTCCTCTACTACTCCGGTTAACCCCAAGTTAGGGACCTCGGCGCTCGGCTCGGCACGGCACTTCGCCCCGCCCCGCCGCACTGTCAGCCCGAGCCCGCGGCCAGCGAGGCAGGCTTCCCCTGCCCCAAACACCCTCACTGCTCTTCTTCCAGCCACGAGCCCGCTCTTCTTCTTTCCCCCGCCCCGCCTATCGGGGCGGGTGATCGCACTCCAAAGGCAGAGAAAGTCCTCCCTAGAACCTCCAGCCCCTGGAGCTGGAACTGTTCCGCTTTTCCTCCTATCTGGCCTCCCCTCTCCTTTCCTTCCCGTGGCTCGCTCCGGCCTGGGCACTAAGTGTGGCAACCGCTGCCCACCGGGCGCCATGAGACGCAATGAGCAAATGCTTCCCGCGGAGGCGGACACTTAGCCATCTCGTCCATTCCCCTTCCTTCCTTTCTTCTTTCCTTCTCTTCCCATCTCCCCTGCCCCCTGCCAACCACCCGTGTGTGTTTTACGATAACCAGCCCGATACTTGGGCCATTGTTCTTTCAACCCTCAAGGGCCGAGCGGCTGGGGAAGGACTTCTCCCATCTCCACCTTCACCACCGAGCCTTGCCCCTCCCCCCGGACGGAGTGAAGTGGGGTTTGCAGGGCTCGCCCGCATTTTCCATCCCCTCTGGGGAACAGTATGTAGAAAAGGGCGGGGGTGGGGAGGGCACAGGTGATCGGCTGTCCATGTGACTGGGGAAAGGGGCAGCCACACAAAAGAGAGCGAAAGGCCATCGTCGTTGGCGGAGGCAGACTTCACCCAGATGCCACTGATTAAGAAATTTTGCAGCCCTTCTTTCGCTTGCTGACTACTGGCTTTCGGAACGGGTGTCTGCGTGTTGCTAAACAGAGGCTGCTGCTGCTGCCATCCATGCTGGCTCACCGTAGGGGGGAAGGAGGGAGGAGAAAGAGAAGGAAGAAGATGCTAAAGTGGGTCAGGAATGTAACTAGACTTTGTCCCCCCACCTTCCCATCCCCGACCTTTTGGGTTGTTGGAGATAGAGGCGGCCCTCCTTTAGTTATGGAAAGCGGGCAATTTGATGTTCATGTTCCCCTGCATTATCGGTTGACATTTACCAGGGTATGCTGAGAGATGTGTTTCAATGTGACCCTTTCAGAAGGAAAAGTTGGTTACCGCAGTAACCGAGTTTGGCTTGGATGCAATGATGCAGTGAAATCATAGGTAAGCCTTGGCGATGGAGGCATAAGGCTATAGATTAACTTGGGCCATTCGAGAGCAAATGCAAGAATATTTCCTTTTCTGTTTGTCTTGAAGTAGAAAGTATAAATTGAACTTCATGCATTTGAGTTGAGGCCTCTGACTACCCTAAACTTATTTATGAGCATTCTAGTAAGATGCCACGGAGTCGCCAATGAGAATTAAAGGGTTGGTAGATTTAAATATTTCTTCCCTTAACTCACATTTACACATCACAATTTTTTATTAAAGATTGTTAGATTACAAAAGAACAAGATATCAAAATTAAAAGTGCACTTTTTCAGCACCCCTGTGAAATAAGGGGCTAGTGTTTTTATCACTATTTTATAGATGGGGAAATTGAGGCATGGAGAGGGTAAAGTGACTTGGTAGGATTACAGAGGTAAGTCAGTGGCAGAACTGGAATGAAAAATCTGGTCTAGTCACCCTTAAATTTTATTTCTATTCTTGTGCACATACTTAATATAATGATGTCATATGCAACATTTTGCAGAAGTCCATCCAAACAGTCTTTCTTTTTGTCTGCCACCCCCAGGGTCACTTCCCCTTGACTGAATATCCTGGGGAGCTTGGCCCTGAGCCCTATTCCCACCTTGCTAATGGATTACTTCCATCCTACAGGACATCCATCCTCCAGCAGCAACCCTGCTGCTGTCTTAGACAGGGACAGGGACACATCACTTTCTCCTCCTCCCCCTTAATGAGGGGCTGTGCTCCAAAGCAGTTGCTTATGTTGGGTACTGTGTGATGTCCCCTGGGCTGCCATTAAAAGCCTTGGTGAAGGGGAGGAGGAAAGGATATACAAATGCAGAGGCAGGTTTGGGCAGTCCATGAGTCAGGCTGTCCCCTCAGGGAGCCATGGATGGGGGCAGATGTGTGAGACCTTCCAAAGATGTTCCTGGTTGACTTCTCTCAGAGATGGACTCTGTGTGACCTCTGAAAGATAGCTACCACATGACTTTTCTCAAAGATGGCCTTCAGAAGTAAGTGATGGATTAGCAGGGTGTAAGTCATGGTCTGGTAGCCGAGATGTCCAGGGTCTGAGTCGGGGATAGAGAAACATCTAGCAAAATAATGCATATGACATCATTATATAATCTTACATTGCTGCACAATATGGTGGTATTCTGGGAGTGGCCTCTCGGCCCTTTCATGGGGCAATGGTATATCTGAAGTAACTCTGGGTAACTGCTATCCTGACAACCAGAGCTTTTAAAATGCAATAGTAGAACCCACAATTTTGCTGCCACTGCTGCTGCTTTGAAAAAACTGGGCTTTTTAGTCCCTTTGCAACACTCAAGAACTGCCATTCACTAGCATATTTGGGATGGTGCCATACTTGCTGCTCAGACTCATTTACTTTCTAAATTTTTGCAAAACCAGGGTGAGTAATATCTGTGCTACCCAAAGGAAGACTGAATTACTTTAGCTTGGAAAGATTTAGTTAGAGAAGGGGATCTTCACTTCTGAGCATGCAGAGAGGGTGGGGGCAGGGGCAGGGGTAAACATTTTTGGATGAGGAAGGATAACTTAACGGAAGAAAGTTAAGCCAAGCAGAAATTGGAAAGAGAACAGTTTCCTAAGCAAGAGAGTACCCTAGGCAATTGCCTAATTGTCTGGCTTTGCCAGGTAGGTAAACTACATGATTACCTCAACTGCTAGAACTGCCCTGAATTTCTGGGGCAGGAGAGCTGGACTGGGGTGCCAAGAGGCAGGGCGAAAGGAAGACAGAGCAAGAGGGACAAACAGGGAGAGGAAAGCCCTCAGACACACCCAAACCCTGACACACAGTCCACGCTTGCATTCCAAAGACACAGACTCAACCACAAGGTTGCTTACTCACCAGAGAGCCTCACAGCTGCCAGAAGCCAGCAGCAGGTACATCCCTACTCCATGCTGCTCTGAGCTACTGCTGCTGGTAACTTTTGTCCACCATTCCTGCTACTGCTCGCTTTATGTGGTTGATGCTAATGGTGCAGTAAGAAGAGCAAAGAGAAGCACAGAGAGGATCTGCTGCAGGGAAACTCACAGCAGGAACCAGCCCAGCCTGAATAGTACTGCAGCAGTAACACAGGAAGGATACTGCCTCTATCCCTCCTCCCCCACCCTCCTGTAGCTCCTTTTCTGTCTGACACCATTCTCCTTGCTGCTTCTGTTCATACATCCTTGGTTCATTCCTCTGTGGTGGTAAAGTAGGTGGAAGAAGCAGCAGCTGCTGCAGGAGAGAAGTGAATGATTGTAGGCCCAGAGGAAGGGAAACTGCATATCACCTTGACTTCCCCTTACTAGCTGTTGCTGCTTCTTCCTTAACTGCCCCTGCATTGCTCATGCCGGCCTTCCTGCCTATCTGCTGACAGTGTCTCTATCTCAGATCACTGGCTTCTTGGTCAAAGTTGGAACTTTTTGGTGTCTTGCCAGTCAACTCCTAGGTAACTGGGCAGCAATTAAACTATGTTCCAAGCACTGTCACAAGTGCTTAAGTAGATGCCAGATAATCAGGTCAGACACTGTCCCTGTCCCAAAGGAATTCACAGTCTAAATAAGAGAGATTAAAATTTAATCCCCCTTTTACAAATGAGGAAATGGCGGCAAAGAGAAGTTAAGTGACTTGCTCAAGGTCTCCCAGTAGATAGGTGGTGGAGCTGGGATTAGAACCCGGCTTCTCTGACTCCAGGTTCTCTGATTCTCAGTCCTATGCTCTTTCCATTGTGCCACACTAGTTTTCAATAAATATCACTTTCTTCATTTCACTGCTAGTTAGCCCTGCATTTTATTTACTGTTAGTGTCTCCTGTTTAATAAAAAGTTTTGTGGAAAAGGAAACCTAAATTAGGATTTGAATAGATAAATTATCAGATACTTTAAATTCTCCTTGTTTAATCAATCCATGGCATTTCTGAGGATTAATCCAAGGACAGAGGCAGTGAGCAACTGATAGAGATGCCAGAAGGGTTGGAAGCATCCCCCCAAGGCAAGATGGAATGCAGAAGGAGGTCAAGGGGTCAGAAGGAAGAGAAGTAGCATGTCCTACTACTAGTGGATACTTCATGAGCTTGGGAGTCAGAAAGACCTGAGTTCCAATACTGGCTCCGCCACTTGTCTGATGTGTAACCTTGGGCCAGTCTTCGCACTTTTTGGACCTCAGTTAAATCATCAGTAAAATGGGGATTAAGACTGGGAGCCCCATGAGGGAAAGGGACTGTGTTCAAATTAATTAATTTGTATGTACCTCAGCGCTTAGACTAGTGTCTGGCACATAGTAACCATTTAATAAATAGCATTAAAAAAAGGAGACCCATGCCTAGCCCCAGACCCCAAAGAGAAGAACAGTAGTGGCCATAGCAGCGCTCTACTGGCTGGGGATAACCAGGGAATCAGCACCATGGTTCTAGCTCTGGCCCCAGTCCAGCCCTGTGGGCACTGAGGTGACAGCTTCACCCCCTTGATGCCTTTCCTATGAGGGCCATGGCCACTTTTAATCCTGTAGAGTGGTTGGCTCTGCCTCCCCTAATGACACTACTGAACTACTCAAGCCTTCATTACAGAGTGATTTTGAGGACTATAAACGCCAGTTACTTTAGTTTCATACAAGGTCCTGCCTTTCTCTCCTCATCCATTGTGAGCACCAGGACTTTGTACCAGTGGCCAAGCCGCTTTCCCAAGGCCAGGCTGAGACTGTCCAACTTTTCAGGCATCTGGGATGATTTAAGAGCTGCATATTGAATTTGCTTAGATGGTTTCCTCCTAAGTAACCTAAGGCAGCACAGTCTCACCTTGGTGAAATGAACTTTGTTTCTTTGAAAAAACAGATCTCAAAAGCCTCCCAAAAGAATCCTCAGTGAAAAGCTAAGAGCCAGTCTTTTGTGTAAAGATAAAAATACGTGCCAGGAGAGTGGGGAAAGCCAATGCCTTTAGGCATTGAAGGAATCCATTTGATTTAGTGTGGTCTTCTAGGTAATGGTTTCATGTAAAGGGGATCTTCAATGAAAAGAAATTCTTTGGTTGTAATTCCCAGAAACCCATAAAATTGCCACTCTCATCTTGATTGGAAATGTCTTAAAGTAGCCTTTTCTTAGCATAGAAAGAGAATGAGGAATTTAGAAAATGTGGATTTAGTGGTCTAATTTTGCTTTGATTTTGCTTTCCGTATACCCCATCCACAATAAATTAGATCAAATCCCTGAAGTTTTTAAGATCCTCTGAAGAAAAATGTTCCAAAAAAAAAACTATTGTCTTAGTTTTCTGTGAGGCATAGCTTACCCCTCACTTAATAAAAACATGGGAACCTTACTGTAAATTGGCAGAATCATTAGGAGAAAAGATGTGATTTATTTTCCAGGATGAATGGATACATCTAAGTCTATTACCTCTTTAAAATGCTTCACTGTTAAACCCACTTTCCTGATAAATTGGTGTTACTGTCAGAAACTTTTTCTAGTCATCCTAGGTCTAATAATAATAATAATAATATATATGTATATATTTGCATTTGTAAATATACATATATATATTTAACATCAGCCAATTTGTATTCCAAAGCACTCAGGGTTTGGACTCAGGTACAACAGTAATACTGACAAAACAGGTTTCAAGATAGATATTGAACAGGAAGCAAAATTCTTTCACAGAGGAGTATATGGATGCTTTGGGGACCTACAGAAATCTCCATTTGTTTTTGATTACTTTAGGGACAGGCGAACAAAACACTTCTGAAAATGTTTTTAAGGTTGCGGAAGAGTATAGAATTATTCTTCATTATTCTTCATTTATACAGAACTGCTTTACTGAACTTCTGCTTATCAGTCTTGAAAAGATGTATTTAAACCAGTTTGACTACTTTTTTTTTTAAGTGCTTTGAGCTGAAAGCCCTTGGGAAAGCAGCTTTGAAAGAATATCATTGCAGAAACTGAAATTGAGCACTGTTTAAAACAAGAATGTTCATTAAATGTGTTTCTATGAGTTTAGTAGCTTTATTAACCCATGAAAATCAGGAGTTTCATGATAGGAATTAATTGTCTTTAGTAAATCTTTCTCCAGTGATAGACTTCACTGAAGACACAGGTGGTTTAGCTTCCTTACAAGTAGGAACATGGGAAGTTTTCTCATTAGTAATTCTATATGCATCTTTCCCCAACCCCACCCCCAGCCTTGAATGTAATCTCTGAATTTACTGGATTCTATTTACGAACAGCTCCCTTATGTAAGTTTTAATTACTTGCACAGTTGTTCTTATTGAATATTCCCTAGTAAAACACGTTGAAATGCTTCAAATGATATGCTGCAGAACTGGTTTGGAAGGTGGGCTTAATTCCATTTAATTGAGAACAGTAAAACTTTCTCTAAGGATTTTGAATCTGGAATTTAAAAAATATATATTTGAAATACACATTTCCTTTAGCTGAAAACAAACATGGGTTTCAACATGATTGCCCAAGGAAAAAAACTTGATTCTTTGATGCATCACAGAACTGTAAAAACAGAGGGGGAAGAAATGAAAAGGAAGAGCCTGAAAAGCTTTCGAAATAACTAGAGATGTCCAAGCCCAGTCTACTTTAAATCTTTCTTGAGAGGCACTGAGACCTGTTGGAGAGAGTGCAGGACTGGGAGTCAGGAGACTTGAGTTCTAGTTCCAAATCCCATACTCACATCCTGCTTGACCTTAGAATAGCCATTTCACTTCTGTGTGCCTCAGGTTCCTTAGCTATAAAATGTGAATAAGATTCCTTTTAGCCCCATATGGGATCCAACCTGATATTATATTATATCTACCTCAGCACTTAGCATATTGCTGGCACATCATTATAAAGCTTTCAATCCTTGTCTCCAGGAAAATACCCAATGTTGGAAATCCATAAGAAAAGTACATATTTTTACATGAATTTCTACATGATGACCAGCTGTAAAAGTTTGTTTTTCAGCCATCCATTGCTCATTTTAAGTTTTCTACTTCTGGCATGCCCCTCAGTCTGTTTGAGGTACAATCTTTAACAAAACCCCCTGCCTTAAAATATCTGCCCACCCCTCAAACTCCTTTATATTGTTCTTTCCCATGGCTTTCAGCCAGCTTCTCATATTCTTACCCTTGCCACTGGGAGAGCAAGGAGAAAATAAATGCTTAAGGGGAAATGCCAAGTTCCTGTGATTATATTTGTGAACATTTTTAAAGATAACCTCTTTGGATTAAATATGTTATAAAACACTTCTCTTTTATTCCCTTTCCTTGTAAATGTTTTGCATGTCAGACATGATGTGTCTTGATGGTCATCACCCTCTAGTATTTATTTTATATGAGTACTATGCTAAATATCTACAAAACATGCAGACTATGTGGTTTCTGCCAACCTGTGACTTAAATGAGAATTATCTTCCTGTGTGTCACATGATGTGCTTAGAACAGTGCTTATCACATAGTAAGCACTTAACAAATACCATAATTATTATTGGTCACCTCTGTTCAAAATCTACCCCTTTGCTTCTGACCCCATCCCTTCATACCTTGTTAAAACACTCCCTCCGTACATCCCTTCCTGATCACTATATTCAACAATCTGGTTTCCAATAGCTCCTTTCCTACTACTTTCAAACATGCTTATGTATTCAAGCTTATCTATTTCCCCCGTTTAGACTGTGAGCCTGTTACTAGGCAGGGATTGTCTCTATCTGTTGCCGAATTGTACATTCCAAGCGCTTAGTGCAGTGTTCTGCACATAGTAAGTGCTCAATAAATACAACTGAATGAATGAAGCAGCATTGGGAAGCAGCGTGGCTCAGTGGAAAAGAGCCTGGGCTTCGGAGTCAGAGGTCATGAGTTCGACTCCCGGCTCTGCCACTTGTCAGCTGTGTGACTGTGGGCAAGTCACTTAACTTCTCTGTACCTCAGTTCCCTCATCTGTAAAATGGGGATTAACTGTGAGCCTCATGTGGGACAACCTGATTACCCTGTATCTCCCCCAGCGCTTAGAACAGTGCTCGGCACATAGTAAGCGCTTAACAAATACCAACATTATTATTATTATTATTACTATGAATGAATTCCCATCCTAAAAAATCCCACTCTTTGACCCCACAACTCCCTCCAGTTATTGCCCCATCTCCCTTCTACCATTCTTCTCCAAACTTCTTGAGTGAGTTTACATCTGATGTCACCACTTCTTCTCCTCTAATTCTCTCCTTGATCCCCTCCAATCTGGCTTCTACCCCTCACTCCACAGAAAAAGTTTTCTCTAAAGATAACCAGTGACCTCCTTCTGACAGCCTCTACTTATACTCTAATACACCTAGATCTCTCTACTGCCTTTGAAACTGTTGACCACCCCTTTCCCCTGGAAACTTTATCCAACCTTGACTTTACTGACAGTGTCCACTCTGGGTTCTTCTCCTATCTCTCTGACTGCTCCTTCTCTGTGTCTTTTACAAGCTCTTCCTCTGCCTAGCACCCTCTGAAAGTGGAGGTCCCTCAAGGCTCATTTCTGTGGGTCCCCTTCTATTTTCCATCTTTATTCACTCCTTCAGAAAACTCATTTGTTCCCATGGCTTCAACTACCAACTCTTTGAAGATGATTTCCAAATCTGTATCTCCAAACCTGACCTCTCGCCTTTTCTGCAGTTTCACATTTCCTCTGCCTCCAGAACATCGCTACCTGCCCATCCAGATGACACCTCAAACTAAACAAAACAGAACAACAGAACTCCAAAAGATATCTCCATGGCTTTCCATTCAAATCTTGTCCTCCTTATGTCTTCCCCATCTCTGAAGACAGTACCACTATCCTCTCTCTCACCTTGGCACTGCTCTCGACTCATCTTTCTCATTCTATCTGAATATTTAATCTGTCACCAAATCGAAAGTGCTCATTTCTAAAATCAACCCTTTCCTCTTCATGCAAACAGCTACTGAACGGATCCTATCTCTCCTTGACTACTGCATCCTTCCTGACCTCCCAGCCTCCTTCTCTCTCCACTCGAGTCTATACTTCTCTCTGCCGCACTAATCACTTTTCTAAAAATAGTTCAGTCCTCGTCTCCCCAATCCTTGTGTACCTCCAATCACTGCCCATCCATGGCTACATTGAACAGAAACTCCTTAACATTGCCTTTAAAACACTGAATCACCTCACCCCTTCCTACCTTATCTCATTAATCACTCACCCCACCTCCAGTCCCAAAGCACTTATGTACATATTTGTAATTTATTTATTTACATTAATATCTATAACCCCCTCTAGACTATAAATTTGTTGTGGGCAGAAAAAGTACCTGCTTATTTTTGTACTCTTACAAGCGCTTAATATAGTGCTCTGCACACAGTAAGTGCTCAATAAATATGATTTAATGAATGAATGAAGGAATGAACAAGTGACCTCTTACTACAGCCCAGCCCTCACACTTTACACCTCTAGCATCAGTTTATTCACTGTACCCTGATCTCATCTTTTTCAACGCCAACCCCCTTCCCACATCCTCCATCTAGCCTGGAATTCCCTCCCCCTCCAAATATGCAGACTACCACTCTCCCCTCCTTCAAAGCTTTACTGAGGTCACAACCACAAAAAGGTCTTGCCTGATTAAACAATCTTTTCCCCAGATTCCACTGTCTTCTCTGTAATCTATGCATTTGGATATGTGACCTTTAGGCATTTGATATTTGCCCTACCTTCAACCCCACAGCATTATATGTATTTATAAATTATATGTGATAAATACTGTATTTATTTTAATGTCTTTCTCCCCCATAGACTCTAAGCTCACTGTGGGCAGGAAACGTGTCTACCAACCTTAGTGTTTTGTATTTATTCTCCCAGGTGCTTAGTACAGTGCTCTACACAGAGTAAGTACTTAATAACTACCATTGTGGTTGGTGTTCACTTGTGATTTGGCATGGGGATGGACTTGGATTTAGGGATGGTTCTGTGGGTTCTAATCCTCTACAGGATTAGAACCTAGAGCCCTGCCTGTTCAAGCTAAACCCTTTAAGTATAGTAGTAGGAATAATAGTATTTATTAAGCATTTACTGTGTGCAGAGCACTGTACTAACTGCTGGGAGACAATACCCAAGTGAGAATAGATGAGGTCCCTCTCCCTCAGGGGACACACAGTGTAAGAGTGTGGGTCTAAACCTTTGGACTGGTCCCAGCCATATCCAACCATTTGGTAGCCATTCAATCTACTTTTCTACTTGACAGTCTAGTTTTCTGGTGGTCTGTCCCTTGTCTTGTTTAGTCCAGGCACCACATGCCTTTTTGACTAGTACCTCTGTTTGAAGGGTGCAGCCTTCCTCTACTGTGTAATACCTGCAGCCTCATGTGTGTTTCAAGTCCAGCACCAATGACTGGCACCATGGTCACCCTCACTAGTGCCTGGAGTTGGGGAAGGAAATGAAGTTGGGGAAGCCTCTAGGAGCATTTGTCAATTATTCAGAAAAATGCAACTTCACAGATGGACCCTAATTGAGGTGGTAGTAGTAGTAGTGGTAGTAGTAGTGGTAGTGGTACTAGTGGTAGTGGTAGTAGTAGCAGCAGCAGTAGTAGTAGCAGCAGCAGCAGCAGCAGCAGCAGCAGCAGTAGCAGTAGCAGTAGCAGTAGTAGTAGTAGTATTCATTGCATGCTTTCGGCATGCAAAGTGCTGAAGTAAGTACTAGGAAAAATTACACAGACGAGAGAAATGATCCCTGGGGGTTGGTAGAATAATGGAAAATATAACTATGAGCACAATTTAGATGAGATCAGAGTCCAAAAACCCACCCCAAAAGGGACCTGTAGAGGCTCAGAGACCATCGCTCAGGTCACCCAGAGACCAGTGCTCCCCAACATCCTAACGTTGGCAGTTGCAGCTGATGAAATTCCCTGCAGGCACTGGGCACTCTGGGAACGGGCCTCTGTGGGGCTTCATGGGACGACAGCAGGGGCTTTCCAGGAGCTTTGCTCAGCAGTCTAATGGGAAGAGAGGCCATGAAGGTGAAACCATCCACAGATGCCTTCATGTTTGTTAGGTTAAGTTGCATGCCCCAGATGGCCTGTGTTTGTACACCAAAAGTTCCTTCAAATTCCCTCAGTGGGCTGTGGAGGTCAGATATGAGAATGTGCAGCCCATCGCAGCCCAGCCCATGCTCTGAGACAGTTTTTGGGTTAAGCACAGTGTGGATCCCCAGGGGCCTGGAGAGTCAGGGACCAGCAATCCTCATCACCCCTGTCCTCCCTTAGGGATGGCCCAGGTCCATCTAGCCCAGGACCCACCCAGGGGCTTGAGGAATTAGGCCTGGCAGCTCTCCTCACCCCTGGCCATCAAGGTCCTGGCTCTGGTCCACCCCTGGCAGCCCAGCGTCCTTGGTGTCCTGAGCAATCTGTGGGATTGCCAGAGTTCTAATCCTAATTTGGCACTTCTCACCCCACTTCAGCTGACTTCCTGAATTACTGGAAATGTCATAAAGGACAGTCCCATAAAGGACACCTAGGAGGACCAGCAGTGGGGCAAGGGGTGTGGTGGTAAAAAGCCTGGGCCTCAAAGTCAGGGCATCTAGGTTCTAATCCCAGCTCCCCCACTTGTCTGCTATGTGACCTTGGGAAAGTCACTTTACTTTTTAAGGTCTCAGGTTCCTCATCTAAAAGAGGGATTCATGACCTATTCCCAGTTTTTTGGTCACCTGTCCCTTGTCTTTTTCAGACCAGGCACCACATGCCTTTATGTCCAGTACCCATGTTTGAAGAACCCAACCCTTCTCCAAAATGCTTTCTGTCTACATCCCTTAAAAAGTGTAAACCCAATGTGGGACTGGGACTGTCTCCGATCTGATTGCTTGGTACCTGCCTCATTGCTTAGTATGGAGCTTTGCACACAGTAAGCACCTGACAAGTACCACAATTATAATGATTACTATTAAAGGTGAGGAACGCCTAGCATGAACTTTATTATTAATATTAGCAATAATAATAATTGTGATTTTGATAAATGCTTACCGTATGCCAGTCTGTGCACTAAGTGCTGGAGTGAATACAAGCACATTGGGTTGGACGAAGTCCCTGTTCCATATGAGAAGCAGCATGGCTCAGTGGCAAGAGCCCGGGCTTGGGAGTCAGAGGTCATGGGTTCGAATCCCAGCTCTGCTACTTGTCAGCTGTGTGACTGTGGGCAGGTCACAACTTCTCTGTGCCTCAGTTACCTCATCTCTCAAATGGGGATTAACTGTGAGCCTCATGTGGGACAACCTGATTCCCTGTATCTACCCCAGCACTTAGAACAGTGCTCTGCACATAGGAAGCACTTAACAAATACCAACATTATCATTATTATTATATGAGGCTCTCAGTCTTAATCCCCATTTTACAGATGAGGTGTCAGGCACAGACAAGTAAAGTGACTTGCCTAAGGTCACAAAACAGATAAGTGGCAAAGCCGGGACTAGAACCCAGGTTCTTCTGACTCCCAGGCCCATGTTCTATAATCCAGGCCCTGCTGTCTTCTTTAGATCATCGTAGTCTCAACTCAGCCTTCCCTGATGGTTTCTAGAGCAGGACAAGCAGAGCCCATTGTAAACTGACTTGTGCACTTAGGGCAAAAGCCCAGGATCTGAGTCTGACCTAATAAAGGCATGATATCAGATGGTGCACAACAAAGCAGGCAGCAGTCTGACGATTAGCTTTGTACTATGCAGACTGTGATCCCAAGTGAAGCTTTGCACCAGAAATTCCTTTCAAAAACTCTACAGTGCCTCTGTGCAGGCCTGTCTTTTAATAGGCATTTCATGTTTTTTTGTAATTCTCCTTTTCAGTAGTAACAGTGTTTATTTAGGACTTATAATGTGCAAAGTCCTATATTGTGCACTGGGAAAAAAATACACGAATGATCTAGAGTTATCTTCCCTGGTCCTCAAGAAGGTCACAATCTAAGAATAAGGGGGAAGGAAAGTTGTTGGTGAACGACATGAAATGAAAGGACAAGAAAATTACAAAAGACAAACATGAAGACAAATCCTAAAGGGGAAGCAGAGTTTCAGGATCCTCAGAGCTCGGACCAACAGTCACTGAAGTGCTGGCTGTGGTTACAACAATAGCCTCTGGGCTTTAAGTGTGGAGAAGGTCCAGTGTGGCCAGAGCAGCAGCGGGAGGGAGCCCTGATGCCCTGGGGGAGGGCCCATGCTGAGTCTGAAGTAAGGGGAGGAGTAAGCAGCTCAGTGGCTGCCTCCAGGGACATCCTTCCTGGGTTGGAGCACAGCCAAATGGGAACTTTTGAATAGTTACAGCCTTCAGGTAGAAAATTGCAAAATTTTGGGGAATTCCTTTTTATTGATTTGTCTTAAAAAGGAATGTTAGCTAAAAATTTGTGCTCTTGAATTTTTTTTAATCAATAACTGCTTTCTGGCCACTTCTGAAAAAAATACATATCTTGCTACTTGAGCCTACCAAAATTTCACTGTCTTGCTTGCTGTTTGTACAACCTCTAGCTACTTTCCACTGTACACAGCAATGTGATACCTGCCCTAGGCCTCAGCCTTTAAACTACTTTCCTGGGAAAATGGTCCAAGAAACTGTGTTTAGCTGGCTGTGCGCTGCTATATTTTACCTGGGAGTTCCTGTCAATCAATCAATGGTATTTATGTAGTGCTTACTATGTGTACTAAGTTGCTGCCATGACTTGAGAGACCATTGTTTAAAATTGTTGACTGAAATATAGACTATTCTTTGAAAATACATTTTGTTTTAGGAGTGCTTAATACAGTGTTCCACATATAGTAAGTGCTCAAGAAATACCATTGATGATGATAAGGAGGGGGCTTGAATTTTTGTTATTGGGTTATTTTTAATATGTAGGGTAGGCTCTTTGTGTGCTAAGCACATTAAAGATTATTTTGCGTTTTCCCAAGGGAGTATAGTAAAACAATCCCAGCCAACGTATTTTTCTTTTGTTTTATAAGCCAGTATGCTTTTTGTCTTGATGGTCATCAACCTCTAGTATTTACTGTATATGATCAGGTTGCTAAGTATGTACGGAACGTGCAGGGTTTGTGGCTTCTGCCAACCTGTCACTGAAATCATCATTATCCTCCCTCCTTACACAGAAGTAGTGAGGTTGAATGTCTTGGGTATCATTTTGAAAACATTTCTATGGTATTTATTAAGCACTTATTTTGTGCCAGGTGCTGTACTAAGCACTGGGATGGATGCAAGATCATTAGATAGGAAACAGTCCATGTGGCACATAGGGCTTAAACTCCACTTTACAGGTTAGGGGGTTGAGGGACCGAGAAGTTAAGTGACTTGTCCAGGTAACAGAGCAGACAAGTGACATAGTCAGGATTAGAATCTAGGTCCTTTTGATTCCCAGATCCATACTCTATCCACTAGGCTCAATAAATATGATTGAATGAATGAATGAACGAACTATGCGATGCTGCTTGTTTTTCAAAATATTATTCCAAGGATTTTGTAATTTGAGCCACGTCTTTAAGCTGATTGAATTTTAAGAAGTCTGTAAAAAGCCTTTAAAAAGCCAATATTTCTTCTCATATAAAATTGATCAGGTTGCCCTGATTGGCCCCTTATTTTATTTAATTTCATTGTGGTCATCATTATTGGTTAATACTCAGTTCCTACAGGATTCCCTCACTGAACTGAGGCCTATTTCAGATACTGTTTCCTTGCTTTGAGCTTCCCTTATAACTGTTCATAGTCTATTATGTTCAGAATAAACTTTCTGAAAAATAATGAGCATTACTTCTTTTTTATCTTTTCCCCATGATCGAACCACAATCCATAAGGTTATAATCGTAACATCTTTCCTGTTACATCCTCCTCCTTTACTTTCAGGATTTATAGACTTTCAAAATCTGTCAAGTGACATGGACATATCACATGTCAGCAGTTTAGGAGAGCTTTGACAATACTTAGAGATTTTGCTTTGAATCACTAGAGGCAAAAAACTCAAATTGAAACCAGTCAAAACCAATCTGTTCTTCATAGTTTTCACCCCAAACCAAAAATCCCTTTTATAGAGGGAGCAGGGAATCACCCAACACTTTTCCTGGTTCTGCAGTGAACCTCAAACCAAGCCAGGGCTGAGTTTAGGAGGATAATCAGATCCAGAGGCAGGGTCTGAAATAAAAGCCTTGCATTATGGCCTGCAGTCACTGGGCCGCAATCGTGCTGATGATGCATAAATAAATAAATAAATCTGGGGATGTTTAAGAGCAGCTTTTAAGATAAATTCAACAAACTAACCAGTGCACATTTTTTATTTTACTAGGTTAGTCTCACCCCAGGTTGGTAGTGCTCAGGCTGTAAAATAAATAACATTCTTTACTATTGCCTGTCATAAAGTGTTATTACCCCAGGGCAAGTGGGAAGTGACTACTTAAGGTTGCATTAAAACTGCAACATAGTTCAAACCTACCTTTTAACAACATGGGAGAGGCTGCACTCTGTGACAATGAAATGGGCTGGGGTTAAGTTAGCCAAGCAAATTATTTCATGCCTTTGTTTCCACAGCCTAAAAAAAATTGGGCAGCACACCGTACAATTCCATTGTATTTTCTTTCAGTACCTTTTCCTTCGGTTTTCAGGAGTGTTTGTGATGATACTCCCTTTTTGGATTCAAATGGAATAAAAGGAAGCAAACTTATTTAGTGTTTCAAATAATTTGTTTAAACTTCCCTTATCATATAACTTTGATCCTGAGGGCTGGAGAACCATCTTCTTCCATATTACAGTGGAATAAGGAATTCAGACCCTGGTCTTTGTCCTACAGTTCAAAAGAGAAAACTAGTTCCCAGCACTAGACCATAATTTTATGGCTCAAGACCCAGTATTAAAGAATGTATAGATTGTGGTGGGATTACTTGTAAATTGGTAAATTGTTTGGGTTTATCTGCAAGCCAGAATTAGCAAAAGCATTTAACTAGTCTTAGCTGCATGAAGGTGGACAACATGAGACAAACTCTGGAAAATGTGGTTTAATTTCAAAACTGAAAACTCAGATGCTGGTTTTTTAAGTAAAACCCACTATAAGCTAGCATTCAATACTATTATCACCAGACAATATTTATTAAATAGGCTTATAAGCAAGGCACTGAGCTAGATGTTATCCAAAGCAAGATAGATGGTTCTCCATAGCTAAACAGGTGTCATTTACACAAACATACAAATAAACTACAATATCACCATTATCAATTACATTTATTAAGCCCTTACTGTTAATATAATTATAATTATGGTACTTGCTAAGTGCTTACTATGTGCCAAGTTCTAAGCATTGGGGTGTGTACAAGTCAATCAGGTTGGAAACAGTCCCTGTCCCAAATGGGGTGACAGTCTTAACCCCTATTTTACAGATGAGGTAACTGAGGCTCAGAGAAGTTAAGTGACTTGCCCAAGATTACACAACAGGGATGTGGCAGACCTGGAATTTGAACCCAGGTCCTTTGACTCCAAAGTCCGTGCTCTATTCACTAAACCATATGAAACAGAGACCATGAAAATATTTATATTTCCATTTAAAAGTATGCATTTTCCTAGTTGGCAAATGAGAAAGAGAAGGAAGGGAGCAGTTGGAGGAGGAGATGTAGGAGGTGGAAGAAGATGAGGAAGGGGGGATGAGGAGAAGGAAGAGGAGGAAAAGGAGAAGGAAGAGAAGGAGGAGAAAGAGGAGAGGAGGAGAAAGAGGAGAGGAGGAGGAAGAAAAGGAGAAGGAGGAAGAGGAAAAGGAAGAGGAGGAGAAAGAAATGGAGGAGGGATTACAATAATAAGGTCTGTGTCCTGTACAGTTTGGGAAGTGGAATTCCTGGAAACAGGGCAGATAAAATCAAAAGGGATGATTGGGCATAACAACCCTCTAGGTAACCGCTAATCAGAAGAGCCTACCATTTCTGCCTTCCCTGTGAGTAGCAGAGAATCTGAGGAAACCTCCTTGTCCCTTTTCCCATCCCCAACAGCATTACTGTTAGGTGACCCAGGAAAGTTTGTAGTTTGTGGCCTCAGGTAAGAGGAGCACAGGAAATAGATGGTGTGGAGGTGGGGAGAGGGCAGAAAAGGGCACAGAAAAGAGGTGATACAAATTGTATCACTTGAGAATTTGTTAAGAGCTTACTATGGGTGAAGTACTGCGCTAAAGTAGATACAGGATAGTCAAATCTGGGTCATGTCCCACATAGGGCTCACAGTCTAAGGGGGAGGGAAAAGAGATAGAGAAGCAACACAGCCTAGTTGCAAGAGCAAGGACTTGGGAGTCAGAGGTTGGGCATTCTAATCCCGGCTCTACCAATTGTCTGCTGTGTGACATTGGGCAAGCCACTTAACTTCTCTGTGCCTAAATTACCACATCTGTTGTCACCCATCGCAGGGGACAGGTTCTTTCGGAATTGGCGCAGAGAGGGGGAGGGAGAGAGAGAGAGAGAGATAGAGAGAGAGGACGGGGATGAAAAACCTGAGTTTTGTATAGAATTTATTCTGCGGGGCAAATTAAAATAATTAGTTATTTAGACGCGACAAATCGGCCTTCCTTTTTGGAAGAAATATGGTGTTAAAGTTTCCCTGACAGGAGGAATACACTGGTATGTTATTTGTGTGTGGCCGGACACCCGAGCCCACTTAATGATTTACTCACAATGTGGTGAGGCCGCTGGCTCCCACTATGTGTGTGCCCCACCCAAGAGGAATCCACCTTTGTGTTAAATACACATATGCGTTAAACACTAATGAGTTTCATACACTTATGAATTACATACACCTATGAGTTACATACACTTATGCGGTAAACCCAGTTATGTGTTACACATTTATGTGAATTACCCACTCGCACTTGGTGAGGCGGCTGGCTCCCACCCTGTTCACGTCCCTCTGGGGAGGCACCCACTTAGACATCAAATCCACTTATGTGCTACTTGCACTTGGTGAGGTGGCTAGCTCCCACCCTTTTCATGTCCCCCTGGAAAGGCACCCACTTAGACATCAAATCCATTTAAACGTTACATACCCATGGTGAAGCGTCTAGCTTCCAACCCCATGAGCACTCAGCAGGAAGGGACACTCATCCATCCCACGGCTCCGCACTTGGTGCAGGCAGAGCAGCCTTCTCACGCTTTAGACAGAGGTAACCTGTAGCAAGTCCCCTTCCTCTGCCCAGAAGGTTAGAGGCGGCAGGTATTTATCACCTGTGCCCTTAGGCCATTCCAGCTTCCGGTCTCAGTTTATCCAATCTCTGCCCTTCCCACTCCTCCATTTCTAATTTGATTGGCACGGGGGCGAGGGGCACCTTCTGTATTCCCAGTTTGGGCCGTCAATCTGGTAATTTTGCTGGTGGGGGCGGTGTCCCACCCTCACTTCCAAGTTCTGCCTGCTGGCTCAGGAGGTCACGAAATAGCATTTGATCTTGAGATGGTCAGTACTCCAGGATCACCTTGGGACATCTGTAAAAACAAGGAATAAGACTGTGAGCCCCACATGCAATAACCTGATTACCTTGTATCTACCCCAGTGCTTAGTACAGTGCTTGGCACAAAGTAAGCACTTAACAAATACCATAGTTATTATTATATCGAATCCCTGTTTTATAGAAGAAAGTGAGGCACAGAGTTTCAAGATCACACAACAGACAGGTGATGGAGCTGGGATTAGAACCCAGCCAGGTCTTTTGTCTCCTAGGTCCATGCTCTTTCCACAAGGCTAACCTGTTCCCCTTGAAAGGTTATCTATTTAGGGAGCTCCAAACTGCTAATGCCAGAGAACGTCTCCCCTGCCCCACTGCCCTCCTCCCTCTCATTCCTCCTAAATCCAGTTTTGACCCTGGGAAGCCAAAATAATCCCTTCCTCTTTCCATTTCCCAAATGGATGAGGAATTGGCAGAAACTCCTCTGTCCCCAAAAAGTCACAGGCAGGATCCCTAAGGACCTACAAGTAGGATTTTTCACCAGTCATTCCTGAACCTCAGATGGGCCCCTGAACCTCAGCCAGCACAGAGACTAGACTCTTGGTTTGTAAGGTGCTGTTCAGGACTTCTGCTATGATGGCACAATTGACACCATAGCACACCACTCTTTCTCCAATGATCTCTTTTATTAAAGGTTTTTTAGAGTCCATTGCCTATGCTGTTTGCCTTGAGTTCTTGTGCCTCCTGTAGCCCAGTTGACCGATATCCAAGTAGAGATTGACAGTGCCCTTGCAACACCAAGAGACAGCTCTTCCACTAAACAAGTATTGGTAGAATGAGTGATTTCGATTGCCAGAGTGGTTGGCAAATTCCTCAGACCTGAAAGGAAAATGAGCTCTGATGAATCCCAACTTCCCAGGCTGTCCAGAGGTAAGGTACAGAACAATCCCCTGCAGGACCTTTGGCTGCTGATGTGCTGGAAGCTGAAAAATCTTCCTTGGTCTTCACCCTTCCAAGTGAAACTTTCTTTTGGGTTTCAGGATGGCTGAGGAAGGAGATGATAAATCTTCTCTCATGAGAAATGTCCTTTCAGTGCCTGTAAATGGGTTTAAATGCGAGTTTTCCTTCTGCTTTCTAAGACTTTAGAGCCAATTCTAGTGGTGTCATCTTGGACAAGGTTAATGAGCTTGATCTATCTGGATTTAATTTGGAATCATCTTAACACAGGTATAGGCCAGCCTGTAGCAATTTGTTCTGGATTGTTTCATGCAAATTCTCTGAAAAGGGCTTCCCTCAACTGGCCATTTAAGAGAAGCAGAAAGACCTAATGGGAAAGCATGGCCCTGGGAGTCAGAAGACCTGAGTTTTAATGCTGCCTTAAACACTTGCCAGTTGTGCCATCTTGAGCCTTGAGCAAGTAACTTCACTTCTCCATGTCTCAGATCTTCATCTATAAAATGGGGATTCAATACCAGTTCATTCATTCATTAGTATTTATTGAGCGCTTACTATGTGCACAGCACTGTACTAAGCTCTTGAAATGTACAATTCAGCAACAGATAGAGACAATCCCTGCCCAATGACGGGCTCACATTCTAATCGGGGGAGACAGGTGGACAAAAACGAGATAACATAATCACGATAAACAGAATCAAGGGGATGTACACATCAATAACACAATAAATAGGGTAATAAAAATATACACAAATATATACAAATAAGCACAGTTCTGAGGGGAGGGGAAGGGAGAGGGGGAGGAGCAGAGGGGGCTTAGCTGAGGGGAGGAAAGGGGGGAGGAAGAGGGAGCAGAGGGTGGAGGAGTAGAGGGAGCAGAGGGAAAAGGGGAAGCTCAGTCTGGGAAGGCCCCTTGGAAGAGGTGAGCTCTCAGTGAGGCCTTGAAGAGGGGAAGAGAGTTAGTTTGGCGGAGGTGAGGAGGGACGGCATTCCAGGACAGTGGTATGATGTGGGCCAGAGGTCGACGGCGGGATAGGCGTGAACGGGGGATGGTGAGGTGGGTAGCAGAATGAGAGAAGGGGGGTGAGGTAGGAGGGGGCAAGGTGATGGAGAGTCTTGAAGCCCAGAGTGAGGAGTTTTTGTTTTGTGCGGAGGTTGATAGGCAACTACTGGAGGTTTTAAGGAGGGGAGTGACATGCCCAAAGCGTTTCTGCAAGAAGATGATCTGGGCAGCGGAATGAAGAGTAGACTAGAGTGGGGAGAGACAGGGGGAAGGGAGATCAGAGAGAAGGCTGACACAATAATCCAGCCGGGATATTTCAATACCTCTAGAGTGAAAGCTCCTTGTGGACAAGTAATATATCTGTTATATTGTTTGTACCACACAAAGTGCTCAATAAATATGATTGATTGATTGACTGGTTGATTGATTTTTCTCCCTTCCTCTTGGACAGTGAGCCCTGTGAGGGACAGGGACTGTCAGATTTAATTGTTTTGTATCTATTCCAGTGCTTATTGTAGAGCTTGGCCCAGAGCAATCTCTTAACAAATAATAGTTATTTTTTTACCCCTCAGTGATGTAATATCTCACTCTGAATGACACAAATCACAGTCTGTCCTCTGGGGCCACTGAAATCCAGTTGAAAGAAAGCCAAGAGGCTCAGAACTCAATCTCCCCATAATTCTCATTTTCTATAGGGAGCATCCCTGAATTCTGCTCTCCCCTCTAGATAGTCCCCTCTAGGTAGACTGTCCATGTCTACCAATTGTTATGTTTGCTGTCTGCGTCTACCAACTCTGTTATATTGTGCTTCCAAGTGCTTGGGACAGTGCTCTGCATAAAGTAAGTGCTCAATAAATGTGATTGATTAATTAGTTGATTCTTTGCCTCATCTCACTGCAGAACTTAAGCTAGATTCTACCTTTATTAAAGATATCACCAGCTGCCAAGTATGTAAGACACATATTCCAGAGAGCTCATTCTGTACTAATGAGCAGGGAACACTAGGGAATGAAGAAAGAGCACAGGACTGCACCCTCCAGGCTAAAGAGAAGAGAATGAGAAAGGACTGTTGAAAGAAAGAGTGGTCACTTGGGTGGCTCAGTGGAAAGAGCACGGGCTTTGGAGTCAGAGGTCATGAGTTCGAATCCCAGCTCTGCCACTTGTCAGCTGTGTGACTGTGGGCAAGTCACTTAACTTCTCAGTGCCTCAGTTACCTCATCTGTAAAATGGGGATTAAGACTGTGAGCCCCACGTGGGACATCCTGATTCCCCTGTGTCTACCCCAGTGCTTAGAACAGTGCTCGGCACATAGTAAGCGCTTAACAAATACCAACACTATTGGGTTGAGTGGTTTTCTCATCTTTAAGAATGGGTGTTTGCCAAATATTTAAATTAATTCCCAAAATATTTATAGAGTTTTTCAATGGGCTTCAGAGAAGCCACTTGTCTGCTTTGTGAACTTGGACAGGTCACTTAACTTATCGTTCCCTCAGTTCCCTCATCTGTACAATGGGGATTCAATACCTGTTCTCCCTCCAATTTAGACGCTGAAGCCCATCTGGGATCTGATTATCTTGTTACAGTGCTAGGCATATAGTAGATGTTTAACAAATATGGGAATTAAGTGAAAATGTTTTTAGGAAGATACTCCAGACAGGCTAACGGCTCAGGAAAGGCAAATGTCCAATCATTTGTTTCCACTGCATTATTATTAATGATATTAATAATAATAATAAACAGTGTATTTGTTATGCTATGTGCCAAACACTCTCCTAAGTGTTGGGTTAGATACAATCAGATCAGATACAGTCCGTGTCCTACATTGGGGCTCACAGTCTAAGGAGTGGGGGAGAATGAAAATGGGCCACTCTTCTAAGTTTACAAATCCAACCTTCTTTCATTCCCACCAGCTTCCCCTCCATTCCTCATCACCCTGACTCACTTCCTTTGCCCTACCCGCCCTCACCCCACAACACTTGTGAATATATGTACATTTCTATAATTCCAATTATTTATATTAATGCCTATTTTACTTGTTTGGATGTGTACATATATGTGTAATTCTATTTATACTGATTCTCCTGATGCCTGTTTACTTGTTTTGATATCTGTTTCCCCCCTTATAGACTGTGAGCTTGTTGTGGGCAGGGATTGTCTCTTTGTTGTTGAACAGTACTTTCCAAGTGCTTAGTACAGTGCTCTGCAAGGAGTAAGCACTCAATAAATACGATTAAATTAAATGAATGAATGAATGAAATCATTCAACTCACATGCTCGGTCTGTCACTAAATTCTGTCTGTTCAACTGTCACAATATCTCTAAAATCCATCCCTTCCTCTCCATCCAAACTGCTACCTTGTTAATCCAAGTATTTATCCTATCCTCTCCTGAAATACGGTATCAGCATCCTGTCTCTCCCCACTATAGTCCATATTTTACTCTAATGCGCCAATCATTTTTTGACAAAAATGTTCAGATCATGTTTCCCCACTACTCAAGAACCTCCAATAGTTGTCCATTCACATTCACATCCAACAAAAACTGCTTACTGTTGGCTTTAAAGAACTTAATCGCCTTGCCACCTCTTACCTCACCTCATTGTTCTCCTACTAGAATCCAGCCCCCTCAGACCGCTTCTCTAATGCCAAGCTTCTCACTGAAACTTGTTCTTGTCTATCTCACTACCAACCTCACTGCCACATTTTGCCTCTGGATGGAATGCCCACCCTCTTCATATCCGACAATTACTCTCTCCTCCTTCAACACTTGACTGAAGGCACATCTCCTCCAAAAGGCTTTCCCTGACCTAAACCCTCATTTCCTCTTCTCTCTTCTGTGTCACCCTTCCACTTGGATTTGCTCCTATTATTCATCCCTCCCTCATTCCCATAGCACTTATGCACATATTCATAATTCATTTTTATTTATATTAATGCCTGTTTCCCCCCAGATTGCTAAATCACTGTGGGCAGGGAAAGTGTGTACAAACTCTGTAATATTGCTATATTGTATTCTCCTAAGTGCTTAGGACATTGCTCTGCAGACAGAAAACACTCAATACATACTACTGATTGATTGATTGGTCCAATGTTCCAGACCCACCCAGCTGGAAACAAACTTCAGGATATCTTGTTTAAATCGGACCCAGAGAATCAGGCCCATCTCCCAACTAAATTAGATAGATAAGGTGGCTAAAACTATAAAGCTTATTCAGCAAAACTCTGTGTTCCAGGGTGCCCTTTGCAGCTCCACTTCATTCTAGTTTGGAAACTCTGCACCATTCTCTGGGGAGAAAAGGTCATTTTACTTTTTGTGTGAATTTTTGAAGTAGATAATTATCCACTGGTGCACCCTTGCCCACCACCTGGCCAAGTCAGTGGGATCATTCATTCATTCATTTCATTCATTCATTCATTCAACAGTATTTATTGAGTGCTTACTATGTGTACAGCACTATCCTAAGCGCTTGGAATGTACAAATCGGCAACAGATACAGTCCCTGCCCACTTACGGGCTTACAATCTAATCAGGGGTGAATCAAGGTGATGTACATCTCATTAACAAAATAAATAGGGTAATAAAAATATATACAATTGAGCCAACAAGTACAGTGCTGAGGGGACGGGACGGGAGAGGGGGAGGAGCAGAGGGAAAGTCGGGAAAAGAGGGCTTAGTGGAGGGGAGGTGAAGGGAGGGTAGAGGGGGAGCAGAGGGAGCAGAGGGAAAAGGGGAAGCTCAGTCTCGGAGGAGGTGAGCTCTAAGTAGGGTTTTGAAGAGGGGGAGAGAATTAGTTTGGCGGAGGTGAGGAGTGAGGGCATTCCAGGACAGCCGGAGGACGTGGCCTAGGGGTCGATGGCGGGATAGGAGAGAACGGGGGATGGTGAGGAGGTGGGCAGCAGAGGAGCAGAGAGTGTGGGGTGGGCAATAGAAAGAGAGAAGGGAGGAGAGGCAGGAGGGGGCAAGGTGATGGAGAGCCTTGAAGCCTAGAGTGAGAAGTTTTTGTTTCGTGCGGAGGTTGATAGGCAACCACTGGAAGTTTTTAAGAAAGGGAGTGACATGCCCAGACTGTTTCTGCAGGAAGATGAGCCGGGCAGCGGAATGAAGAATAGACTGGAGCAGGGAGAGACAGGAGGAAGGGAGATCAGAGTGGAGGCTGACATAATAATCCAGCTGGGATATTATGAGAGCCTGTACCAGTAAGATAGCCATTTGGGTGGAGATGAAAGGGCGGATCTTGGCGATACTATAAAGGTGAATTTTTGAAGCAGGTTTTAGTGACGGATTGGATGTGTGGGGTGAACGAGAGAGCCGAGTCAGGGATGACACCGGGGTTGCGGGCTTGAGAGACAGGAAGGATGGTCGTACCGTCCATGGTGATAGGGAAGTCAGGAAGAGGACAGGGCTTCGAAGGGAAGATGAGCTCAGTTTTAGGTGTGGGGAAGACATCCAGGTAGAGACGTCTTGGAGGCAGGAGGAGATACGAGCCTGAAGGGAGGGGGAGAGGACAGGGGCAGAGATGTAGATCTGTGTGACATCTGCATAGAGATGATAGTTGAAGCTGTGAGAGTGAATGAGTTCACCAAAGGAATGAATGTAGATGGAGAACAGAAGAGGGCCAAGAACTTGAGAACCCCAACAGTTAGAGGATGGGAAGTGAAGGAGGAGCCTGCGAAGGAGAACGAGAATGAACGGCCAGAAAGATAAGAGGAGAACCAGGAGAGGACGGAGTCTGTGAAGCCAAGGTGAGATAAGGTGTGGAGGAGAAGGGGATGGTTAACAGTGTCAAAGGCAGCTGAGAAGTCGAGGAGGATTAGGATAGAGTAGGAGCCATTGGATTTGGCAAGAAGGAGGTCATGGGTGACCTTAGAGAGAGCAGTCTCGGTAGAGTGGAGGGGATAGAAACCGGATTGGAGGGGGTCCAGGAGAGAATGAGAGTTAAGGAATTCTAGGCAGTGAGTGTAGACGACTCGTTCTAGGAGCTTGGAAAGGAAGGGTAGTAAGGAGATAGGACAATGACTGGAAGGGGAAGTGGGGTCGAGAGAGGGTTTTTTAGGATGGGGGTCATGGGCGTTTAGATCATGAAGGTAGGAAGCAGAGACAGCCAGTTTCCACAAATTTTTGAACCTCAGATGGGTGTTGCCTGTTACCCTTGGACTCTGGACAACCAGGCTGGTGACAACAGTGAAGGGCCCTAGCTATCCTCTGTACCAGCATACACCATGGCGTGAAACCTAGAAGAGCAACTGCCCAGCCCCAGTGCCAGTGGGGCTTCCCATTAGCCCCAGCTCAGACCCAGGAAGGTTGAGGAGACCTCAACAGCAAGAGGCTCTTTCAAACCTTGGAACACCAGGAAGCTGCAGCAGGCCCCCAACCCAGGACTTCATCCTTTCCTCCCCACCCACCATCCGCTATGGCTGTGGCTCTGGCTGCTGCAAGAATGTTGTAGATGTTGGATTATCTGAGCCATAGGGGAGCCTGAATCTCTGCTTCTCTGGCCTCGGTGCCCCATTGCTCCTACTGGATTTGTCAATGCCCTGGCTTTCCATGTTGTTTTCCTGCATTTATTGATTCCTCTTTTATCAATGGGTCTGTTGTCAAACCCCTCTCTTCCTCCTTATCCTTATTCTTAGATCATGTGCACCTTTGAAAGCCAAGGATCTTAATAATGGTATTTGTTAAGTGCTTAATATGTGCCAAGAACTGTTTTCAGTGCTGGGGTGGATACAAGGTAATTAGGTTGTCCCACATGGGGCTCACAGTCTTAATCCCCATTTTACAGAGGAGATAGCTGAGGCACAGAGAAGTTAAGAGGCTTGCCCAAGGTTACATAGCAGACAAGTGGCAGAATGAGGATTAGAACCCACATACTCTGACTCCCAACCCTGTGCTCTTTCCACTATACCACACTGCTTCTCATCCAGTTCTTTTTTCCCTTAAATTAACAGAATATTTTGAGCAATTTTACTTTGTATTAGTTAATACTATTACTACTTATGGTGTTCCAGAAAGTTTTTTTTACAAAAACTTGCTTATAAACACTTTCTGAACCTGGTATATCAGTAATTTTGTTAAATTTACTCTATAACTTCTACACCAATGTCATAGTGATGACAGACTCCACTTTCTGCACCTGGTATATCTAATTTTGTTAAGTTTACTCTATAAATTCTACACCAATGTCATAGTGATGACAGACTCCATAAAAATTATTTTCTGCCCTAAACTTGACTTCTTTCTGGGTCAGGCTATTTTGACTTATGCTAATTTGTATATGAAACTCTGGAGTGACTTTGAGTTAATTCACACTCTTGATATGACAAAATTTAAGTTTAGATATCCATAACTTAAGGACTATTTCACTAAGGAAGCAAACTCATGTACTTGACTTGTTACCTGCCAAACCTACCTTCCCTTCCTTTTAATTGTTTCTTCATAAACCTTATTTAAATACTTAAATAGATCTTGCCTAATCAATCTCTCCTTAATCTGCCCATCTATCTGCTTTTTGCAATCAATCAATATTATTTGTTTTTTGTTTTGGGTTTTCTTAAAGTATTTGTTATGGACTTACTATTTCCCAAATACTGCATTATGCACTGCAGTAGATACAAGATAATCATGTTGGATACAGTCCTTATTCAAAATAGGCTCACAGTAATAACACCCATTTTACACTGAGGCAACTGTGGCCCAGATAAATTATTGTTAATAGTAATAATAATTATTGTGATATTTGTTAAGCATTTACTATATGTCAAGCACTGTACTAAGTTCTGGGATGAAAACAAGCAAATCAGTGTGGACAAAGTCCCTGTCGCACATGGGGCTCACAATCTCAATCCTCATTTTACAGCTGAGGTAACTGAAGTACAGAAAAGTGAACTGATTTGCCCAAGGTAACAAAGTAGACAAGCTGAACCCATGACCTTCTGACTCCCAGGCCCATGCTTTATTCGCTACCCCATACTGCTTCTCTTAAGTGATTTACCAAGTTCACAGAGCAGTCAAGTGGAGAAGCTGGAATGAGAACACACGTCATCGTCATCATCATCATCAGTGGTATTTATTGAGTGGTTTTTATGTGCAGAGCATTGTACTAAGAGCTTGGAAAAGTAAAATACAACCAAGTTAACAGACATGTTCCTAGCCCACATGGATCTTAGTGGGGGAAACAGACATTAATATAAATGAGAAGCAGAGAAGCAGCGTGGCGCAGTGGAAAGAGCACGGGCTTTGGAGTCAGGGCTCATGAGTTCGAATCCCAGCTCTGCCACTTGTCAGCTGTGTGACTGTGGGCAAGTCACTTAACTTCTCTGTGCCTCAGTTCCCTCATCTGTAAAATGGGGATTAAGACTGTGAGCCCCACGTGGGACAACCTGATTCCCCTGTGTCTACCCCAGCGCTTAGAACAGTGCTCTGCACATAGTAAGCGCTTAACAAATACCAACATTATTATTATTATTATTATAAATAAATCATTTAAGATATATGATTTAAAGATATGTTCATTAGTACTGTGAGGTTGAGGATGAGAGTGGGGCGAATATCAAATGCCCAAAGGTCACAGATCCAAGGATAGATGATGCGGAAGGAGGAGGGAACTGTGAAAAAGAGGGCTTAACTGAGGGAGGCCTCTTGGAGGAGATGTGACATTAATAATGCTTTGAAGGTGGGAAGAGTGGCGGTTTAGCATATAAGGATGGGGAGGGAGTTCCAGGCAATGAAACAGACAAGATCAGCATAGTAAACTAGCCCTAGAAGAGCAAAATGTGAGGGCTGGACTGTAGTAGGAGATCAGTGAGTTGATGTAGGATGGGGAGAAGTAACTGAATGCTTTACAGCTGATGGTAAGGAGTTTAAGTTAAATCCTGAGGTGGGTGGGCAGCCATTGGAGGTTGTTGAGGAATGGGGAGACATGGACTAAACTTTTTTTAGAAAAATGATCCCAGCAGGAGCGTGAAGTATGGACTGGAGAGGGGAGAGGCAGAAGGCAGGAAGGTCAGCAAGGAAGCAGATGCAGTAGTCAAGTGGAATAAGATATATGCTTGGATTAGCAACGTAGCAGTTTGGACTGAGAGGAAAGGACAGATGTTAGGTGCTCTGACTACCAGGCCCATCTTTCCACTAGGCCATGAAGTTTTGTTGAGTACTTACTGTGTGCAGTCAATCAGTCAATCATAGTTATTGAGCACTTACTGTGTGCAGGGTACTGTACGGAGCACTTGGGAGAGTATAATATATCAGACAAATTCCCTGCCCACAACAAGCCTTAAAATCTAGAGGGCAGGGCACTATACTAAGTGCTAGGAGAAGTAAATGTTAGTAGACAGCAAGAAAATGACTGACAGAAAAAAGAGTTTGGACAGCACTGCATAAACTATTACTCCTATAATAAATTCCTTTATCAATCAGTGGTATTTATTAATCAGTTTCTGTGTGCAGAACATTGTTCTACATGTTTTATACAGGTTCTCAGTCTAGAAGCATCAGTCCCATAGTGGAAAGAACGTGGGCTAGTCACTTGCTGGCTCTGCCACTCACCTGCTCTGTGACCTTGGGCAAATCATTTAACTGTTCTGTGTCTTAGTTTTGCTCGTCGGTAAAATGGGGATTGAATACGTGTTCTCTCTCCACCTTGGACTGTGAGCCCTATGTGGAACAGGAACTGAGTCCCACCTGTTACATATACCCATTGTTAAGTCCAGTGCTTGGCACATGGTGAGTGTTCAACCTATGCCACAATCATTATTATTATTAATATTATTATTAATTAATGCAATCATATTTATTGTGCACTTACTATTGTGTGCAAACACTAGGGAGGGTATATAACAGTAGACAGACACATTCCCTGCCAACAACAAGATTGCTGTTGTTGTTGCTATTCATAACAGAAGACTTCATCATGATGGTGGCATCATCATAATCATGATCATCACCATTATCACCTAACTTGATGACATAATAATAATAATAATGATAATTATGGTATTTGTTAAGCATGTACTATGTGCCAAGCACTGTTCTAAGAGCTGGGGTAAATACCAGGTAATCAGGTTGTCCCACGTGGGGCTTACACTCTCAATCCCCATTTTACAGATGAGGTAACCAAGGCACAGAGAGGTTAAGTGATTTCCCCAAGGTCACACAGCAGACAAGGGGCTTAGTCAGAATTAGAACCCATGACCTCTGACTCCCAAGCCCCTGCTCTTTCCACTAAGCCACGCTGCTTCCCTGGTACTATATACCTTCTTCATACAGTACTAGACATGAGGCTCACGTACAAGACAAGCTGAAAGCATTGTGTTCATGCTGATCATTTGTTTAACTCCAGGTATACGGCAAAGTTCTATCTTGTGTGCACTAATTCAACTTGTCAGCTGTGTGACTGTAGGCAAGTCACTTAACTTCTCTGTGCCTCAGTTACCTCATCTGTAAAATGGTGATTAAGACTGTGAGCCCCAGGTGGGACAACCTGATTCCCCTGTGTCTACCCCAGTGCTTAGAACAGTGCTTGGCACATAGTAAGCGCTTAACAAATACCAACATTATTATTATTATTATTATTAAAGGAGAATCTCTCCTCTGAAAACTTTGGGGTTTTTTTTGTGGAAATAGAAAATGAAATATATGGTCCCAACCTGTCAGGGCCAGGGTGGATGAAAGGGGAAAGTGGCAAGAATCCTCTCCCACTGTGGAAAACCCCAATTTAAGTTACTCTCAATGTTTGGGCCAGGATTGTTTCTCATTAGCTTACGCAGACACAGAAAGAACTCCACATAAAACAGTTCAGTGCCAATAAGGAAATGGCCAGCACGATTTCTCTCCTTTGGACAAAAGAAGCTGGGCTTGTCAATAACCCCTTGTGTTCACCCTGTTAATAACCAGTTCATTGATTCACTTTGGAAAACTGAGTACTACTAACAAGTTCTCTGTTGTTTCATTTCTGGGTATTGGGAATCAAAGAATGGAATTTATTGAACTTCCACTTGTGCTCTGCCCTTGAGAGAGTATAATAAATTGGTAGATTTGATCCCTACCTCAAGGATCTTGCATTCTAAAATTTGAAACAGGTGCCACTTTTGCTAGTCTTAAATTCCAAGATACCTGCCACTGAACTCAAACTACCTTGGTTGCTGAATATTTCTACTTCCAAATGCACACATGAGTTTTTAAATGAGGGATTCACTTTTCTAAGCTTTTCCAAGGTAGAAATGGTAATGAAGGATAAGAATGATGACAGCCTTGCTAGCATTGTTATTAGTAATAATAATAATGTTGGTATTTGTTATGCAGGCTGAACTCACAAATGGTTAAATAATAATAATGGTATTTGTTAAGCATATTCTATGTCCAAGAGCTGGGTTAAATATAAAATAATCTGACCCCTCTCCCACATGGTCTAACAGTCTAAGGGGGAGGACAAATATATTAAATCTCCATTATAATAAGAGTGGTATTTGTTAAGCACTTACTATTTACCAAGTGCTTGGGTAGATAGTTACAAAATAATCAGGTTGGACACAATCCCTGATCCATAAGGGGCTCACAATCTATGGGGAGGAGGGAAGAACAGGTATTAAAGCCCATTTTACAGATGAGGAAACTGAGACAGCAAAATTAAGTGATTTACCAAAGGACATAAAGCAGGCAAGTGTCAGAGCCAGGACTTGAACCCAGGTCTCCTGATTCTCAGGCCCCTGCTCTTTCCACTAGACCATGTTGGGGCTCAAAGTGCAGGGAGGGCAGAATAGGCAAGAGAGCCTAACAAAGCTCCAGAGGGGCTTACTGGTTGACATCTGTATGCCTGGAGATACCAGCATTAGTTACCTCCGTCTTCTTTAGGATCAATTTCTACCATTACTTCAATATTCTGCCTTTTGCCTCGAACCTCTTCAGTTGGTATGCATGGGTCACTAGAGAGCTTGGAAGGACCACAATCAAAAAGTCAGCCAGTCAGCCAGTCAGTCAGTCAGTCAGTCAGTCAGTCAGTCAGTCAGTCAGTCAGTCAGTCAGTCAGTAAGTCAGTCGTATTTTCTGAGTGCTTACTGTTTACAGAGTATTGTACTAAGAACTTGGGAAAGTGCAATTACTAACATAATAATATCATCCCCTGCCCACAACTAGTTTATAGTCTAGAGTGTGAGACAGATATTAATATAAGTAAATAACATTACAGTTGTATATATGCGTATAAGTGCTGTGGGACTGGGAGGGAACATGTAAAAAGAGAGCAAGCCAAGGCTATGCAGAAGCAAGTAGGAGAAGAGGAAAGGCCAAATGACAATATAGGGATTAATAATAATTTTGTCCATTTAGAAGTTTTAAGGCTCCCATAATATTTTAGAAGATTTTTTAAAGGACTTGGAGATTCCCCTACTGTCCTGCATGCAATGCTAAAACCTTACTCTCCCTCCTTCTTTAGGTATTTTATTGCTATGCTGAAATTGACACCCTCTTCTATTGGGAGTCTAGCAAGATTCTTGTGGGGTCAGGCAGTCCAGCAATTATCTTCCTTCTCTAGGCTGGCTTTCTGAGTTCAAAATCAGCCACCTGTCTTCAAAGGGGCTTTCATTTTCAGTGTCTCTTCCTGAAAAGGTCTCAACCCCCAGTCTTTCTAGCTCTGCCTCTCTGATCTCTCAGACCACATCTAAGAGGCTGTGCTCACACCAGAAAAAAATGTTTTCTTAGTACTTCAGCTCTAACAATCATATAAGTTTTATGCTAAATACGGTACCTTGTTTCAAGCATTTTGAAACAGGTCAGCATTTTGAACAGGACAGGGAACAATTCTTTTCTTTCCAATGTGATGGTTTTACAAGTCATCTTAATTTGATTCTTGTGTTTTGAAACAACAAAAACCCAAGAAAAAGCATCTAGCTTGTGGAGTTTTTATTTTTGCCTTCCTAGAGTAGATTACAAGTTCAGTTCTGGTCACTCTCTTCAGTATTCCATTCTCCTATTGAACTACATTAGGTATTGAATTCCATTCACTATTCAAGGAATGTAACAACTAGCAGAGTGGCTCAGTGGAAAGAGCACGGGCTTGGGAGTCAGAGGTCATGGGTTTGAATCCCGGCTCTGCCACTTGTCAGCTGTGTGACTGTGGGCAAGTCACTTAACTTCTCTGTGCCTCACTTACCTCATCTGTGAAATGGGGATTAAGACTGTGAGCCTCACATGAGACAACCTGATTACCCTGTATTTATCCCAGCGTTTAGAAGAGTGCTCTGCACATTGTAAACACTTAACAAATAAGAACATTATTATTATTATTATTATTCTTTTGCACATACCTGGGGGTAACTGATTAATCAACTCTGTCTAGATCCCAAGCTGCAACTCGTTCTTCTGCTCTTGCTGTGAACCAGGGCAATCCAGATGCTCTTTTTTGGCTTTGTTCTCTAACAGCACAATCTGTAGGAGTAAGGCGGCATGAAGAGGGCTGCTGATTATTCCCTGACCAAGCCTCCCTTTTGCTCAGCTCTCCCTTCCTTCCGTATCTTCTCAACTCACCCCCTTTGCTGTCCACGCCACCGCCCCCAGCCCCGCCCCCTGACAGGACTTACATATATATCTATAATTCTATTTATTTATATTGATGCCTTTTACTTGTTTGTTGTCTGTCTCCTTGCCTTCTAAACTGTAAGCCCATTGTGGGCAGGGACTGTCTCTATTACTGAACTGTACTTTCCAAGCATTATTTGACAGACAGTAAGTTATCTGACAGACAACTTACTGCATACAGTAAGTACTCATATTTACTGAATGAAGAGATTATTGTTTCAGCTTTCTTGCTGACCTCCTTGCCTCCTGTCTCTCCCCACTCCAGGCAATACTTCACTCTGCTGCACAGATCAGTTTTCAACATAATCATTGAGTCCATGTTTCCTCATTCCTCAAGAACCTCCAGTGGTTGCCCATTGACCTCTGCATAAAAGACAAACTCCTAACCATTGGTTTTAAAATACTCAATTACCTTGCCCCCTGTTATCGCACTGTGCTGCTCTCCTTCTATAACCCAGACTGCCCACTTTGCTCCACTAATGCCAACAAACTCACTGTAGGTTGCCAACTTCTCACTGACATCCCAACTCTGGCCTGAAACAATAATAATGTTGGTATTTGTTAAGCACTTACTATGTGCAGAGCACTCTTCTAAGCGCTGGGGAGATAAAGGGTAACCAGAATATCTCACGTGAGGCTCACAGCCTTCATCTCCATTTTACAGATGAGGGAACTGAGACACAGAGAAGTGAAGCAACTTGCCCACAGTCCCACAGCTAACATGCAGCAGAGCCAGGATCAGAACCCTTGATCTCTGACTCCCAAGCCTGGGCTCTTTCCACTGAGCCTGAAACACCCTCCACCTCCATATCTGACAATTATTCTTCCCAACTTCAAAGACTTATTTAAGGCCCAACTCCTCCAAGAGGCCTTCCCTAACTAAACCCTCATTTCCTTTTCTCCCACTCCCTTTTGGCCACCCTGATTTGCTCTCTTTATCCAATCCCTCCTTCAGCACCATAGCACTTATGCACATATCCGTAATTTATTTTTATTTATATTAATGTCTGTCTCCCCCTCTAGTCTGTAAGTTCACTGTGAACAGAAAACATGTCTACTGATTCTGTTACATTGTTATAGTATACTCTCCCAAGCACTTAGTAAAGTGCTCTGCACACAGAAAGTGCTCAATAAATATGATTGATTGATTGAGTGATTGGTTGAAATACTGACATGGAGAACTGAAAGACATTGCTATTAATTCCTAAACAGAGAAGCTCACAAAATTTTAAGACATCTGAACTAATAATTTCTTAATGTGTTCAGAAGAGCCTCTTTCCCCTGCCAGCTCTTTCTGGATTTGGGTTCTTAGGGGCCTGAGAGTGTGACAGTGACCACAACCCAATCACTGAGCGCAGGGTGAATTGTCTGGGTCCCCCATTTGTGCAATGTGATAGAGTATCATTCTCTGTCTCTTTAAAATAGCATTTGTTAAGCTCTTATTATATGTCAACACTGTTCTAAATGCTTAGCAATGTCCAATTATTATTCCTTCCTTGTGCAACAAAACAGAATAGGCAATGAGAACAGTGACAAGCCTATAAATATAGCCTGCCTGCCACCCACTGTCTAATGGGAGCCCCATGTGGGTCAGGGACTGTGTCCTATATGATTAACTTATATATACCCCCGTACTTAGAATAGTGCTTGACACACTAAGGGCTTAACTAATGCCATCGTTGGTATTACTACAACTAGCAGGATTTAATGGATTTAAGTGTTATTTGGTGCTTACCAAATATAACAATAACAATAATAATAAATCTATGTCTTCCCCATTAAAATGTAAACTCCTTATGGTTAGAGAACATGTCACATGTGACTTTGTTATTCTATACTTCCCAAACTTAGTGTAGTGCACTGTACCAAGTGGATGCTTCATTAAATCCTGCTAGTTCTGTAATACCAATTATGGCATTAATTAAGCCCTTTCTAAAAGCCAAGATCTACTAAGGGTTGGGGTTGATACAGGATAATTAGATCACATACAGCCTCTGACCCTCACAGTCTAAAGGGAAGGGAGAACATGTATTGAATCCCCATTTTACAGATGAGGGAACTGAGACACAGAGAAATTAAGTGACTTGCCCCAGGACACCCAGCAGTGGAGCAGGAATTAGAATACAGGTCCCCAAACTCTCAGGTCGTGCCCTTTCTGCTAGGCATCATTGCTACTACTAAGAGGTTCTGTACCCCAAAATTTTGATTGGATAGTGCATATTAACTTGGAACCTCAACACCCCATCAAGCTAAACTAGGGGATCCCTCCATTCCTCACTTCCCTCCATATCTGAAACAAGTGGGCTGTGCCAGAATCCAAAGCTCTGTCCCCAGAGAAGTGTTTGGGCATGGTCCAATAAGGTTCCCCCAGGCCCAAAAGGAGTCCTGGTCATGTGCCCAATGATAAGGGACCAAGGCCAGGGACATGTCCACTCTCTGTTGCCCATGGGGAAGCCAATGCCCTATCACAGCATTTTTCAATCATCCGAAGGAGAACTGGTCCACCATCCCCAAAGATCTTTCCAAGCATGAATTATTACTTGCCATGGGGAGCGGTTGGCGAGTCCAATTTACTCAAGTATTTTTTTTTAAAGGAACTTGAATTATTTTCAGGTAATTTTGAAAGTACTGGTTTCAACCCATTTGCCTCTCCCATTTTCAGGGTCATAGAGTACAACTCTACCTGGTTTAGAATGGGGGTCAGAAGAAACATTTTCCCTTCACTTCATTTTCTTTTCATGAGGGGAATCCATCAACAGTATTTATTGAAGAACTTTATTCAGAACCTACTATATTCTGATCACGGTAGTTGGAACATGGAAGAGTATAACAGAGAGTCCCTGTCTTCAAGGATCTAATAATCTATTGCATCAGTCTCCTAATTGGTCCCCCTGACTACAGTCTCTTCCCTCTCCAGTCCAGACTTCTCTATGCTGCCAGAATCATTTTCTAAAATGTCATTCTGTACACATCTCTCCACTTCTCAGAAGCTTTCAATGGTTAAACCATTCCCCTCCATATCAAACAGAAACACCTAACTCTTGATTTAAAATACTCTATCAGCTCTCTACCTCCTATTTATCCACTCTCTTCTCCTACCACACCATACCTTCACAGTTTGTACCACTGAAGTATCCATTCTCATTGTGTTTTGTTCTCTGCTCTCCCATCTCCCACCTTTTGCTCAAACCCTACCTGCTGCCTGGAGCCCCTTCTCCCTTTATATCTGCCACACTAGAAGTCTCCCCATCTTGAAAGTCCTTCTGAAACTCCACCTCCCCAGTCATTTAGAAGGCTAGGATTTCAGCTGGTCTATGCTTTAAATGTTTTGTGTTATTTAGAACATTTTCTCTTTTCCTATAGCTTAGACTATATCATCTCACTGCAAATTTTGTTTTGAAACAAAATTTCAAAAAAGATTGCTAGAGACAGGCCAGAACTTGGTCTGTTTTGGAGGAAGTTGGGCTAATAATTACAGTGGAGTTATGTATCCCAAATTCAGTTCCCAAAACCTAATACTCATATAGGTGAAGGATATAGTGAGGAAAAATTGTGGTGGAGAGGCCAAGAGAAACAAAGACAGAGACAGAAGAGAGAGCGGGGGGGGGGGGGGGAGGGGGCTCTTAGCTGAGATCCTGATGTGTGACAAACAACAGATTTTCTTAAGTAACAAAAAGTTTGGAGATTAAAATTCCATTCTCATTTTTCATAGGTGAAATTCCATTTCTAAAAAATATCCCACAAAACCTTACCCTTTTAAATCTAACACTTTAAGCAGTTATTAATATATGTAAATTACAAATATGTATGTTAAGTGCTGTGGAGCTGGGAGAGGGGAAGAAAAAAAGGAGCAAGTCAGGGCCACGCAGAAGAGACTGGAAAATGAGGAAAGGAGAGCTTAATCAGGGAAGGCCTCTTGGAGATGTGCCTTCAATAAAACTTTGAAGGAGGGAAGAATAATTTTCTGTCAGATCTGAGACCAGAGGCAGGCCATGGGTGAGGAGTCGGCAGCAAGATAGATGAGATAGAGGCACAGAGAGAAGATTAACATTAGAGGAGTGAAGTGTGTGGGCTTGGCTGTAATGTACAGTATTTAGTAGACTATTTATTTAGTATCTGTCTCCCTGATAGATTGTAAGCTCATTGATGGCAGTGATCAAGTCATTTATCAATTTTGATGCTAACGATGCCTATTTGCTTGTTTTATTTTCTTGTCTATCTCCCCCTTCTAGACTGTGAGCCCATTGTTGGGTAGGGATTGTCTCTATCTGTTGATGAATTGTAATTGCACTCTCCACAGTCCCCGCCATGAGACCACTGGCCATGCTGACTCACTAATTAGTACCAGCTCTTCTCCACCACACCCTTGGGCATACCCCATCCTAGCCTATCTTCAACTTCCCCAGAGGAAAGAGAACAGCATCCATAGCATGAGGCATCCACAAGACCCCTAGGAAGACTGGTGGCTATGGCTGCAGGTGTGTCCTGGATTTGGAGCCATGGAACTTGAAATTCTAACCACCAGGCTCAGCACTCTACTATTTGTTCTTATTCTGTATATTTGTCCTTGTCATTTATGTTGCTTTAGTGTATCACCACTCCTGCCAGGTCTGTCCCTTTCCCCTACTTATATTCCTAGACTGTGAGATGTGTGGGGGCCAGGGACCAAGTTTAATTTTTTTTTAAAATCGTATTTGCAAAATGCCTACTATGAGCCAGGGACAGTAATAAATGCTTGGGTAGATAAGAGATAATCAATTTGGCCACAGTTCTTGTCCCACATGGAGCTCGCAGCCTGAATCCCCATTTTACAGATGAGGTAACTGAGGCACAGAGAAGTAAAGTCACTGTCTAAGTTCACACAGCAGACAAGTGGCAGAGCCGGGATTTAGAACCCAGGTCCTCTGACTCCAAGCCTGTGGTCTTTCATTCATTCAATCTTATTGAGTGCTTACTATGTGCAAAGCACTGTACTAAACATTTGGGAGTGCAAAACAACAGTAAACAGACACATTCACATTTCCTGCCCACAAAGAGCATTCAGGCTAGAGGAGGGGACAAGAGATGCTAATATAAACAAATTACAAATATGTACCTAAATGCTGTGGACCTGAGACATGGGATAAACCAAGGGATGAGTAAAACAGAAGGAAGAGGGAGAAGAGGAGAGGGAGGCCTAGTCAGATAAGGCTTCTTGAGGAGATGTACCCTCAATAAGTCTTTGAAAGTGGGGAGAGTAATTGTTTGTCAGATAGAGGAGGGAGCATATTATAGGCCAGAGGCAGGACATGGGTGAAGGGTTGGGAATAAGATAGACAAGATCAAAGTACAGTGAGAATGTTAGGATTAGAGGAGCGAAGGGTGTGGGCTGGGTTTTAGAAAGAGTCGTGAGGTGAAATAGGAAAGGGCAAGATGGTTGTTTTAAAGCCAATGAAAAGGAGTTTTTGTTTGATGTGGAGGAGGATGGGCAACCACTGGAGTTTTTTGAAGAGTTGAGAAACATGGCCTGAGCATTTTCTAGAAAAATGATCCAGGCAGCAGAGTGAAGTATCAACTGGAGTGGGGAGAGACAGGAACTGGGAGGAGACTGATACTGTAATCCAGGCAGGATAGGATGAGTGATTGTATTAATAATATCCCGGCTGGGTTATTGTGTCAGCCTTCTCTCTGATCTCCCTTCCTCCTGTCTCTCCCCACTCTATTCTTCATTCCGCTGCCTGGATCATCTTCCTGCAGAAATGCTCTGGGCAGGTCAATCCCTTCCTTAAAAACCTCCAGTGGTTGCCTATCAACCTCCGCAGGAAACAAAAACTTCTCATTTTGGGCTTCAAGGCTTTCCATCACCTTGCCCCCTCCTAACTCACCTCCCTTCTCTCTTTCTACTGTCCACCCAGCACGCCCCGCTCCTCTGCCGCTCACCTCCTCACCATCCCGCGTTCAGGCCTAGACCGTCGAACTCTGGCCCACGTCCTACCATTGTCCTGGAATGCCCTCCCTCCTCACCTCCGCCAAACTAACTCTCTTCCCCTCTTCAAGGCCCTACTGAGAGCTCACCTCCTCCAAGAGGCCTTCCCAGATTGAGTTTCCTCTTTTCCCTCTGCTCCCTCTGCTGCCCCTCCACCCTCTGCTCCCTCTCCCTTCCCCCCTTCCTCCCTTCAGCTAAGCCCCCTTTCTCTCTGCTTCCCCCGCCCTTCCCCACCCCTCAGCACTGTGCTCATTTGTATATATTTTTATTACCCTATTTATTTTGTTAATGAGACGTATATCCCCTTGGTTCTATTTATCATGATTATATTGTCTTGTTTTTGTCCATGTGTCTCCCCCGATTAGACTGTAAGACTGTCACTGGCCAGGAATTGTCTCTGTTGCTGAACTGTACATTACAAGCACTTAGTTCAGTGCTCTGCACATAGTAAGCACTCAGTAAATACTACTGAATGAATGAATGAACATGTAACAGTTCAGATGAAGACAAGGGGTGAATTTTAGCAATGTAGTGAAGGTGAGACTGATAGGATTTAGTGATGAATTGAATATTTGGGTTAAATAAGAAAGAGGAGTTGAGGATAACGCCATGGTTATGGGCTTGTAAGACAGAAAGGCTGGTGGTGCTGTCTACAGTGCCCCACTGCTTCTTAAATGCCCAACTGAGTAGTCTTTAACAGTGCTTAATATAGAGCTCTGCACAACTACTACTGATACTATTACTACTACTGCTACGAACAGAGTCCTCCCATTCCTAAATGAAGAAAGTCTGTTTTGAGTTGGCACCTTGGTATCTTGAAGAGTCAGTAAGGCTTACTGGAATGAGTATAGGCCTGGCAGAGGAGCTGAATTCCAATCCTGACTGCTATATGTTCTTGGGCAATTGACTTATCTGAGCCTCAGTTACCTCATCTGAAAAATGGGGCTGAAATACCTGATCTCCCTCTTTTCTAGACAGTGATCTCTATGAGGACAGGGATGGAGTCCCACCCTGGTTAGCTTATATCAACACTAGCATTTAGTATAGTCTTCGGCACACAGTAAGTATTTAACCATACCACAATTATTATTATCCTGATGTTTGCTAAACTTTTGCTCAAGGATAAAACCATCTCATTTATGATTGCTGCCCTCTGGGATGACTGGCATGATATAGTGGTCTCTCAACAGTCCACTGTTGTCATATTGTTTGAGACTGTGTTTAACTCTGTCTTTAAAAAGTTGATTCTTTAGGCCCCTCCCAGACATCTATACCCTTACCCAAGGACACCAACATTGAGGAACCCCCCGCGCCGCAGGCCCCACAGCTGATCAGAACCTTGTGTATCTCCCACACGATGCCCGATCTCTCTGCTGATCATCTAACTCCCCTGGACTAGCTCCCCTCCCATGATCACTAGAACCACCCCTCAAAGCAACCTTTAGTATGTCCAGGTAGCCAATCCGGGCCTTGGGACACTGTGCTCCCCAGCTGCCCCCTGACCCAGGGCCAAGGGACATTTTGCTCCCCAGCTCCCCCCCCGCCCAAAGCCCCAAAGCCATGGGACATTGTGTTCCCCAGCTCTCCCCCACCCTCCTCCCAGGGCCATGGGACACTGTGTTCCCTAACTCCCTCCCCTTCCCCCTGAAGCGACCATCTTTAGGGAGCCCCCACTCCCTCCTTCCTGTGCTCGGACTGGATGTGACTGATTCCCCCCTCCCTTCCCCAGCCCCGTTAACGATGTCCTTGTTCTCACTGTGTTACTTTTAGCTACTACCTGCATTCACACCTACTCAGCCCACCCATATTGTTTGGTTATTTACTCCTCTCCCCAGACATTTTCTCTCCCATGTCCCCTATAACAGCTCCACCCTTCTCCAAATCGGCCATTCACAGGACTTCCTCCACCGCCTCAGAGACAATTGGGACAAGAGCCTCTGTACTCTCCTTGCCACTAGCCTTTTTGATTTGACTGACCCTTGGACAATTCAACATTCTACTCTGCGCATCACCTGCTTATTAATACTATATTATATCATAGTATATTATTGCTATTGCATGTTAATTGTTAACTGATTTCAGTGCTGTCATTTACCTCACTGATCTCATCATGACCTTCCAACCCCCTGCTCCCATCTGCCCTTCCCAATCCTCGCCTTCCCTTTCCCCTCTCCCACCCAGCTCTGTCCCTCTTTCCTCTGCCCCCTCCCCTTCTCCCCGCCCCCTCCCGAGAATTCCAGTTTACCAACACCAACCCTCATCCCCCTCCCCTTGTGCTGTTCCCCGACCAACTCCTGCCTTTCAACGCCTTCCCTTCCCTCCTCCCGGCCTTCGTCCCATCCCAGTTCTCCTGTCTCATCACCACCCCTCATCCCCCCTCTCCCTGCCCAGGTCCCTGCCATCTCATTCCCATCCAAACCTTCCCCACCCCCCACAACCTTTCCCCTCGCTCCCCTCCCTCCACAGCTGCTGCCAAATGTAGCGTATGGCCTGCTCCATTATAGGTAAGTTCCCTTTCATCCTTGACCTGTTCCTTTCCCATTCTTTCCTCCTCCTTGCCCTTAAGGAGACCTGGCTCACCCCAGAGGACTCGGTCTTGCCTGCTGATCTCTCCAGAGGAGGTCTCTCCTCCCACCGCCCCAGACTCACCGGGAAAGGAAGAGGCATTCTTCCTTCTTGCATGCCAATGCCACTTTCTCACTACCGCCCCCCCGGCCCCCTTCCCTCTTCTTCCCCTCCTTTGAAGCCCATATTATTCGCCTCTACCACCCCCCTCCGGATTCTTGTAGTTGTCATCTAACGCCTTCCTGGTCCCACCCCCAACTTCTTTAACCACCTTGACCCCTTTTTCACCTTGCTTCTCTCCTTTTCCTTGCCCACTTTGATCCTCAGAGATTTCAACATCACATGGATGTACCCGCTGACTCCTCTACTGCCCGCTTTCTCTCACTCCTTGACTCTACCAACCTCCTGCTCCACCATACCTCGCATACTCACCAACTTGATCACATCCTTGATCTCATCATCTCTTACAGCTGCACTATCTCCACCCTCACCAACTCTGAAATCCCTCTCTCTGACCATAATCTTCTCACCTGCCTTCTCTCTCACACTCCCCCCATCCCGTAAATCTGTATTACTCTCCCACAGAGACCTCCACTCTCTTGACCCCATCCATCTCTCTCAAAGCATCATATCCCACCTTGCCTCCCTATCCTCTTGATGATCAGATTACTGCTCTCAATTCCACCCTCTCTGCTCAACTCAACTCGCTCGCTCCCCTTTCCCTCCGAAGCTCTCACGCCACTAACACACAGCCCTGGATCACTGCCAATGTCCACCTCCTTCGCTCTCATGCTCGAGCTGCTGAAAGCTGCTGGCGAAAGTCTAAGCACCAAGACAACCTTGTTCACTTAAAATTTATCCTTTCCTGACTTAACTCTACCCTCTCCTCTGCCAGGCAAAACTATTTTTCTTCCCTCATTGACGCCCATGCTCACCAGCCCCACCAACTGTTCCGGGTACTTAACTCTCTCCTCAGGTCCCCTGGTCCTCCCCCTCCTCCATCCCTCACCCCCATCGATCTGGCCACCTACTTCATTAAGAAAACTAACACCATCAGATCTGAGCTCCTGCTCCTGCTTTCAACCATCTCCTTTTTTCCATCCTTCCCAGCAATATTTTCAGCGGAGATCTTCTCCCTCCTCGCACGTGCCACCCCCTCCATTTGTGCTTCGGACCTTATTCTCACTCATCTAATAAAAACTATTGCTTCTTCCCTCCTCAACTTCTATCTTTAACCACTCACTCACCAATGGCTTCTTCCTCTCTGCCTTCAAACATGCCTATGTCTCCCCCATCCAAAAAAACCCAGGTCTTGATGCCACTTGCCTTTCCAGTTATTGTCCTATCTCCCTCTTACCCTTCCTTTCAAAACTCCTAGAACGAGTTGACTATACTCGCTGCCTTGAATTCCTCAACTCCAACTCTCTCCTGGACCCCCTCTAACCTGGCTTCTGTCCCCTCCACTCCACCAAAACTGTCCTCTCAAAGGTGCTCAATGACTTCCTTCTTGCCAAATCCAATGGCTCTTACTCTATCCTAATCCTCCTCGACCTCTCAGCTGCCTTTGACTGTCAGCCATCCCCTTTTCCTCAACACTTTATCCAATCTTGGCTTCATGGACTCTGTCCTCTCCTGGTTCTCCTCTTATCTCTCTGGCCATTGATTCTCGTCTCCTTCACGGGCTTCTCTTCCCCCTCTCATCCATTAACTGCTGGGGTTCCTCAAGGGTCAGTTCTTGGCCCTCTTCTGTTCTCCACCTATAATCCTTTGGCGAACTCATTACCTTCCACGGCTTCCACTATCATCATCTCTGTGCAGATGACACCCAAATCTACATCTCCTCCCGTTCTCACCCCCTCCCTCCAGGCTCGTATCTCCTCCTGCCTTCAGGACATCTCCACCTGGATGTCTGCCTGCCACCTAAAACTCATCATGTTCAAGCCTGAGCTCATTACCTTCCCTCCCAAACCCTGTCCTCTCCCTGACTTTCCCATCACTGTGGACAGCACCACCATCCTTCCCGTCTCACAGGCCCGCCACCTTGGTGTCATCCTTGACTTTGTTCTTTCATTCACCCCACACATCCAATCTGTCACCAAAACCTGCTGGTCTTACCTTCATAACATTGCCAAGATCCATCCTTTCCTCTCCATCCAAACTGCTACCATGCTGGTACAAGCTCTTATAATATCCTGACTGGATTATTGCATCAGCCTCCTCTCTGATCTCCCAATCTCCTGTCTCTCCCCACTCCAGTCTATATTTCATTCTGCTGCCCAGGTTATCTTTCTACAGAAATGTTCTGGGCATGTCACTCCCCTCCTCAAAAACCTCCAGTGGTTACCTATCAACCTTTGCATGAAACAAAAACTCCTCATTCATGGCTTCAAAGCTCTCCATCACCTGGCACCCTCCTACCTCTCTCCTTCTACAGCCCACCCTGGACATTCCGCTCCTCTGCCGCTAACCAGCCCATGGAGCCTCGTTCTCATCTTTTCTGTCGTTGACCCCTGGCCCACATCCTTCCACTGACCTGACCTGGAATGCCCTCCCTCCTCACATTTGCCAAATTAAGTCTCTTCCTCTCTTCAAAGCCCCACTGAGAGCTCACCTCCTCCAGGAGCCCTCCCTTTCCCTCTGCCCATCCTCCCCTCCCCATTTCATCTACTCTCTCCCTCTGCTCTTCGCCTTTCCTTTCCCCACAGCTCTTGTGCATATTTGTATATATTATGTATTCCTCTATTTATTTTATTAATGATGTGTATATATCTATGATTCTATTTATCTTGATGGTATTCATACCTGACTACTTGTTTTATTTTGTTGCCTGTCTCCCCAGTTTTGACTGTGATCCCGTTGTTGGGGAGGGATTGCCTCTCTCAGTTGCCGAACTGTACATTCCAAGCGCTTAGTACAATGCGCTGCAACTGAATGAATGAATGAATAAATGAATGAATGGATATTATAAAAGTAGAAACATGTTTGCAGCTTTGGGAACACAGACTGAATGGGGATGACAGGACCCACAATGAGAACTAAAAGGGAAGCAGTTACAATTGGTAACAGCAAAAGTAAGAAAAATGGAGTAAGCACATCAATAGTTGTATGTGCTAAAAATGTCCAATAGAATGTCATAACCAGGAAGAAAGTGTTTAATTGGGGAATGCTTTCAGAGAAGGTAAGGGAAGTAATAGTAGTATTGGAGTAATGATGGTGTTCTTTACTAAGTGCAGGACCCTGAACTAAGCATTTAGGAAGTACAACAGAAGCAGAGTCTTCATCAAACAAAAACCATTAGCTTTAAAGCACTCAATCACCTTGTCCCCTCTTACCTCACCGTGCTTCTCTTCTACTACATCCCAGCACACACACTTCGCTCCTCCAATATGAAGCAGCATGGCTCCTCTAATGAGAAGCAGCAAGGGGTAGTAGATAGAATATAGGCCTGGGAGTCAGAAGGTTGTGAGTTTAATCCCATCTCCACCACTTGTCAGCTGTGTGCCTTTGGGCAAATCAGTTCACTTCTCTGTGCCTCAGTGACTTCATCTGTAAAACAGGGCTTGAGTCTGGGAATCCCATGTGGGACAGGGACTGTGTTAAATCCGAATTGCTCATATCCACCAAGGTGCTAAGTACAGTGCCTGGCACACAGTTAAGAATTTAACAAATACCACAATTATTGCTACTGATGCTAACCTCACTGTACCTCAATCTTGTCTTGCCGCTGACCACTTATCCATATCCTACCTCTGGTCTGGACTGCCCTCCCCCCTCAAATACTACATACAATTACTCTCTCACCCTTCAAAGTCTTACTGAAGGCATACCTCCTCCATGAGGTCTTCCCTGACTAAGCCCTCCTTTCCTCTTCTCCCTCTCCCTTCTGTGTGTCCCTGATTTACACCCTTCATTCACTGCCCGCCTCTCAGCCTCACAGCACTTATGTATGTAAAATATAAATTATTTATTTATGTTAACGTCCCTCTCCCTTCCTAGACTGTAAAATCTTTGTGGGCTGGGGATGTGTCTGTTTACTGTTACATTATATCTCCCAAGCGCCTAATACAGTACTCTGCACAAAATAAGCACTCAATAAATATGGCTGAATGAATGACTTGCCCACAAGAAGCTTACACTCAATTGGCAGTTTTTATAAAAGTGGGAGGTGAAAGAAGGTGGAATCAAAGATAACCCCAAGGTTGTGAACTCCAGGTATAGGGTTGAAGAGAGGAGTTCAATTTTTGACAAATTGGGTTTACGGCAGCATTGGGTCATACATGGTGAACTGTCCTGGGGAGAGGTGGAAATACAGAATTGTAAAACAGGTGAAAGGTTGGGGCTGGTGAAGTAGATGTGAGAATCATCTGCAGAGCTAATGCTTTATGAGGAGATAAAAGTAATATCAGTCAATCATTTTTATTGAGGGCTTAATACAGTGCTCTGCACAAAGTAAGCACTCAATAAATGTAATTGAATGAATGACTTGCTCACAAGAAACATACACTCAAATGACAGAGTCAGACATAGAAATATTCATAAGCAGTATAAATGGAATAAATAAAACTGAATGTTCAATTGAAATATTCACAGGTACTGAGCAGAAGTATGAATTCCATTTTTACACACATAATCACTCCCCCCTGCATAACTGCCCTATCCTAATTTTTGAGAGGGAAATAAAAGATTATTTTTTGAACCACATAATTGTAGGCAGTGAAAGCACCAGAAGCAGGGGTGTGGAAGAGAATAAGAGTCAGAATACCCAATGTAAAAGATCTCTTCTACACTGCTCATGTTGGGGAAAGAGGGAGTTTCTTAATTGAGCTGTATATGTTCTGCAGTGTCAATAGTAATAAAAATAATAGTGGCATTTGTTAAGTACTTGCTATGGGCCAAGCACTATGCTAAGCACTGGAGTAGATACAAGACAACCAAATCAGAAATGTCCCTGTACCATAAAGGGGCTCGAAGTCTAAAGAGAAGGAAGAACAGGTATTTTATAGCTATTTTACAGATGAGAAAACTGAAACCCCTAGAGATCACCACTCTCCCCCTTTGCAAAGCCATACTAAAATCATATCTCTTCCTTTCCTAACTACGCCCTCATTTCCCCTATTTACCATTTCTTTGCATGGTCCCCAGGGCACTTATGTACATATTATTATTATCTGCTACTTCCCCTATGTTATAACTTATTGTTGGCCTCTCCCTTAAGACTGCGTGCTATCTATGGGCTGGAAGTGCATGTACCAATTCTACTGTATTATACTCTCCTAAGTGCTTAATACAGTGCTCTGCACAGAGGAAGTGCTTAATAAATACCATTGATTATGGATTGATTGACTGACTTAAGTGACATCCAAGTTCACACAGCAGAGAAATGGCAGAGTAGGATTAGAACCCAGTCCCTCTAACTCCAAGTGTACTAGGAAGGGAAGGAGTATGGCCTAATAGAAAGAGCACATGCCTGGAAGCAGGAGTAAGAGAAACTAGGGACGAATCCCCACTCTGTCCTGTACCTACTGTGTGACACTTAACTTCTCTATGCCTCAGTTCCTTCATCTGTAAATAGGGAGTACCTGTTCTCCTTCCCACTTTGACTGTGAGCCCCATGCAGGGCCTGATGATCTCATATAATAATAATAATAATGTTGGTATTTGTTAAGTCCTTACATGTGCTAAGCACTGTTCTAAGCAATGGGGTAGATACAAGGGAATTAGGTTATCCCACATGGGGCACAAAGTCTTCACCCCCATTTTACAGATGAGGCATAGAGAAGTTAAAAGGCTTGCCTAAGTCCACATAGCTAAGTGGCGGTGTCTGAATTAAAACCCATGACCTCTGACTCCCAAGCCCATGCTCTTTCCACTGAGCCATGCTGCTGCTCTATCTACCCCAAGACTTAGTACAGTGCTTGGCAAATATTAAGCACTTAACAAACACCATTATTTTTATCATTATTATATTATTATTAGTAGTAGTATAGTTCATTGAGTGCCTATTGTATGCAGCAGATGGAGTTCACATAAGAAGTCAAGTGACTTCTTACCTTCTTCCTTCTCCCCTTCTTTCCTTCTTTTTTCCGTCTCTTTTTTTCTCTCCTTATTGCCAAATTTAATTCTTATGTGACCCACATAATAGTCCTATCCTGTGTTACAAAAATTTTGCAAGGCAGGTTTTTTAACAGTAGATTAGGTATGAGAGCTGAATCACAATGAGAAGATACCAATGATACCAAGTTTGTGGGGGATGACCCATCATAGAGAGTTAGGGATGCAAAAGAGCGGTGCAAAAGAGAGTTAGGGAGAGGTGTGGGGGGATGGGGAGGAGATATTGACGATGAAGACAGATGTGGTTTGATGGATTTGTTTTTTACAGGGGAATTTCCAAGAAGGGGGACATATGCGATAATATGGAAGATGGGAAAAATTTGGAATAAGGTAGAATTAGGATGTTTACTAATGTTGGAAGGAATGAAGTATGAGCTTGAGTGAAGTGTGAGAAGAGAGCAGACTGGTAAGAAGAAGATAAATGGTGGGCAGTGTTGCAGTCCGTAGTCAGAAATTTATATTTATATTTATATTTAATGTGGGGAAAAATGGATAGCATTTAGAGGTTTTTGAGGAGAGGAGTGATGAATTCTGAATGGAATTTTAGAAAGAAGATTGGGAATAACGAAGTGTAAGATACACTGGAAGGGAGAGAGACTACAAAGGAGTAATTTAGCTTAGGCCAAGGTGAGAGCTTAGACCAAGATGAGAACTGAAAGGAAGGAGGGAGTAGATCTAGGAAATACTATGGAAGAAAAAAATTGGCAGTATTTATAAACGTGGGAGGTGAAAGAATGTGGAATTAAAGATAACCCCAAGGTTGTGAACTCCAGGTATAGAATGGAAGAGAGGAGTTCAATTTTTGACAAATTGGGTTTACGGCAGCATCGGGTCATACATGGGGAATTGAACTGGGGACAGGTGGAAATATAGAATTATAAAACAGGTGAAAGGTTGGGGCTGGTGAAGTAGATGTGAGAATCATCTGCAGAGCTAATGCTTTATGAGTAGATAAAAGTAATACCAATCAATCATGTTTATTGAGGGCTTACTCGTGTGTAAAGCACTGTACTACGCTCTTAGGAGAATAGACATTTAGTAATTTAATGGATTTAGTAGACATGTTCCCTGTCCATTAAGAGCTTACAGTCTAGACGGGGAGACAGACATTAAACTGAGAGACATTAAAATAAATTATGGCTATGTACCTAAGTGTTGTGGGCCCAAGGATGGGGTCAATAAAGGGTAAAAATCCAAGTGCAAGGTCAGTGCAGAAGGGAGAGGGAGTAGGGGAAATGAAGGCTACTCCAGTCCAGAAACAGCATGTGGGTGAGGGGTTGGCAGCAAGATAGATGAGATTGAGATACCGGGAGAAGGTTGGTATTAGAGGAGCAAAGTGAGCATGCTGGGTTATAGAAGGAGATTAGCAGGGTACGAAAAGAGGAGGCAGGGTGATTGAGTGCTTTAAAGCCAATGATACGGACTTTTTGGTCTGATAATATCCTGACTGGATTATTGTGTCAGCCTTCTCTGATCTCCCTTCCTCCTGTCTCTCCCCACTCCAGTCTATTGTTCATTCTGCTACCCGGATCATCTTCCTACAGAAACGCTCTGGGCATGTCACTCTCCTCCTCAAAAACCTCCAGTGGTTGCCCATCAACCTCTGCACGAAACAAAAACTCCTCACTCTTAGCTTCAGAGCTCTTCATCACCTTGCCCCCTCCTACCTTACCTCCTTTCTGTCTAGTGCCCACTCCGTACACTCTGCTCCTCTGCTGCTCACCTCCTCACTGTCCCCTGTTCACACCTAACCTGCCCATTTCCCACTGCTGTTCTGGAATGCCATCCCTCCTCAAAACAAACTTTCTTCCCCTCTTCAAATCCCTATTGAGAGCTCACCTCCTCTAAGAGGCCTTCCCAGACTGAGACCCTTTTCCCTCTGCTCCTCCTCCACCCTCTGCTCCTTCCCTTTCCCCTCTCCTGAGCCCCCTTTCCCTCTGCTCCTCCTCCCCTCCCCATTCACCCTCTGTTCCTCCCCCTTCCCCTCCCCTCAGCACTGTGCTCATTTGTATAAATTATTTATTACCATATTTATTTTGTTAATGAGGTGTACATCCCCTTGATTCTATATATCTTGATAATGTTGTCCTGTTTTTTTTGTTCTGTTTTGCTCTGCTGCCTGTCTCCCCCGATTAGACTGTGAGCCCGTCACTGGGCAGGGATTGTCTCTGTTGCCGAACTGTACATTCCAAGTGCTTAGTACAATGATTGCACATAGTAAGCACTCAATAAATACTACTGAATGAATGAATTAAGAGATGTCAGTAGGACATGGGTTCTAATCCTGACCACCACTGTTCTGCTGTATGTCCTTGGGCAAAGTCACTTTGCTTTTTTTGCCTCATTTTCCTCACTGGCAAAATGGAAAGAGAATACCCATTCTTCCTTCTAATTGATGAGCTCTGAGGCACAGGGACTAAGTCCCACCTCATTATCTTGCATCTACTCTTGTGTTAGGCACGAAAGTAGAAAGGGGTTAATAACACATACCATAAAAAGTGTTATTATTATTATTATTAGAGATATGGGAAGAGAACCAGGAGGATACCATTTCACTAAAGGTAAGGCCAAAAAGATTATCTAGATGTGTCAACAATGTCACGAGAGATTAGGCCAGATTACTGCTCAGATTAGTAGATTGTTGTCATCGGAGATCATGGGGCACATGGTCTCAGTACAGTGAAGGGGCTGAAAACCAAATTTGCTGAAGGTCAAAACAAAAGTTCACGATGAGGAAGCACAAGAACATGATAGGGCCACGGCTAGAGCATTCGATGGGGTGAAAGGAGGGTTTTTTTTTTATTTTGGAAAGTCTTGAGCACAACTGAAGGCTGAGGGAACTAAGCAGAAGAGAGGGAGACATTGAAGATGGCAGTAATCAATCAAGCATTCGATGGTGTGAAGGGAGGTGTTTTTTTATTTTGGAAAGTCTTGAGCACAACTGAAGGCTGAGGGAACTAAGCAGAAGAGAGGGAGACATTGAAGATGGCAGTAATCAATCAATCAACGATTGAGCACCTCCTGTGGGTGGAGCACTGTCCTCAGGATTTGGGAGGGTCCAAGGAGTTTACAGTCAAATGTGTAAAACAAACAAAATAATTTGCAGATAAGAAGAAAAAGAGACTGGAAAGAGGGATCTGTGAATAAAACCAGTGGTTTATATACTACAGTATGTAAATATATAAAAATGCTACAAATTGTGAGTGCATACCTTCCTGATGAGGTCATATAAACATGCTGAGAAGATAGGAGACTATGACCTGGGGAAAAGAATGTTAATTGGGGAAAGCATACTGTAGGGCTTCTGAAAGTGGTGCGAGCTGTGGTCTGGTGGATTTTCAGAGACAAGGACTTCTAGGCAAGAGGAAGGGCAAGAGCAAGGAGTTGGAGATGAAAGAAATGAGAATGAAGCATTGTGCAGTGATTTTATAAGGGACAAAGAATGTGAGATAGGGTGTGGTGGGCAAAGAGAGTAGATAAGTAAAAGGGAACCATCTGGTAGAGGGTCTTGGAGCTACTGGTCAGGAGTTTCTGCTTGATGCAGAGATAAAGGAGAAGTCATTGATGGCTTTTGAGTAATTGATAGACATGTTCTGGGCAACAACGTAAAGCATGGACTGGAGATGGGAGAAGACAGAGAAAACGAGACCAGTGAAGAGAATAAATCAGTAATCAAACTGTGATTTGACAAATGCCTGGCTCAGTAAAGGGCCCGCTAGGCAGGAGAAGAAGGGGCGGAGTATGGAATTGGAATGGAGTCTGGAGACCCTGACTGTGTTTGGGAAGCAGCATGGCCTAGTGGAAAGAGGCCAGACCTGAAAGTCAGAGGACCTGGTTTCTAATCCTGGCTTTGCCACTTGTCTGCTGATTTACCTTCAGCAAATCACTGAACCTCTCTATGTCGCAGTTCCCGCTTCTGTAAAATGGGGACTAAGACTGTGAGTCTAATGGAGGATATGAACTAAGTCCAACTTGATTAGTACAGTGCTTAGTCCAATACCTGGCACTCATTAAGAGCTTAAAAAATACATAAGAAAACCAAAAAATAAAACAATAACAAAAAAAGATGAGAGGGTTGGGATCCATGGAAACCTTGAGAGCAGGTGAAAGACCCTCTCCTAGAAGACAGCTAAATACAAAATTTAAGCAAGACTTTGGCTATGGATTCAAATAATTGGTCCCCACAGACAGCATGAGAGATGGTACATTCCAAGAGCTTAGTACAGTTCTCTGCACATAGTAAGCGCTCAATAAATACTATTGAATGAATAATAACTGTGATATTTGTTTAGTGCTTCCTATGCGCCAAGCAATACAATAAACTCTAGGATAGATGATATGCAGGTTGGGCACTATCCCTGTCCCATATAGGGTTCACAGACTAATAATAATAATAATAATGATCATAATTATTAAGTGCATAATTGTATTTATTAAGTGCTTAATATGTCAAGCATTGTTACAAACACTGGGGTAGTTGCAAGGTAATCAGGTTGTCCCAAATGGGGCTCACATTCTTAATCCCCATTTTACAGGTGAGGTAACTGAGGTACAAAGAAGTTAAGTGACTTGCCCAGGGTCACAAAGCAGCCATGATTAGAACCCAGGTCTTCTGACTCCCAGCCCATTCTCTTTCCACTAGGCTTTGCTGATGCTCCTGTTCCTCCCCTCTAGACTGCAAGCTTCTTGTGGGATTGGAACATGTCTACCAACTCCATAGTATTGTCCTCATCCAATAGTTTAGTACAGTACTCTGCATACAGTAAGTGCTCAATAAATACCATTGATTGATTCCTTACCTATTCTGACTTCTACCCACTAAAATTGATCCTTTCCCTTTGAGTCTAAGTTCCAGGCATTTTGGTCAGAGCAAAACACTTGACAGTTCAGGCAATATCCAAGCTCAGTCCTGGTTGGGGATGGGGAGAAGTTTAGAAGAGGGAAAACTATTTACTGAAGCAGTAGTGTCATAGCTTAAACCTCCCTCCTGTTCCTGCTCCTCCTGCTTCCTTCTGCTCCTGGACCAAGCCTGGGCCTTATTATCCCTGGCGCTCCTGCACCAGACATTTTTCCCTGAAAATGGGTTTCTTCAAGGGACTGCCTGCATCATTCACCTCTAAAAATACCCTTACCATCTGAGGACAAGCTATTGGAGTGGAGGCCGAGGCTTAACATTAATCCTCCTGCAAAACTTTTACTGGCAGTGATGGGAATAGAAACATATTTTTTGGGGAATCTGCCGGTGGTTATGGTAAAACCACATAGAAACAGTTAAGGGAATTGCATCCTGAGGATTGAGACCAAGAATTCCTGAGGTACACTTTTCTGCTGCTCTTCTTCACTCCCATCACTAGTCACCAGGATATCATGGACCTCAAAACCTTGGCCCAATTACAAGTCCTACTTAGCCTAGTTTGGTCTCAGCTTGTCTGGCCGGTATGAGTGAGAAGAAGGTAGGAAGTGGAGGGAAACAGACTGTGCTCTTCATCTTTTCAGCCAAATCCAAGAGCATACGGAATCCCAAGAGAGTCATCATCCTTGCCTCTGTGGCAGTGGAGGCAGAGTTGCAGCATCTCCTCTTCCCCATTTCATTCTCCCAAGGTTCCTTATGAAGTTTCTGGAGTTAGATAAGAGACCATTTGTCCTGCCTACCAGAAAAATGATAATCAGGAGGTGTCTGTTTAGGGAGTATAGGCTGTTTTGGAGGAATAATAATAATAATAATAATGTTGGTATTTGTTAAGCGCTTACTATGTGCCAAGCACTGTTCTAAGCGCTGGGGTAGACACTGGGGAATCAGGTTGTCCCACGTGGGGCTCACAGTCTTAATCCCCATTTTACAGATGAGGGAACTGAGGCACCGAGAAGTGAAGTGACTTGCCCAAAGTCACACAGCTGACAAATGGCCGAGCAGGGATTTGAACCCATGACCTCTGACTCCAAAGCCCGTGCTCTTTCCACTGAGCCACGCTGCTTCTCTAGCCACGCTGCTTCTCTACACATACAGGCCTCGGCAATTCTGGGAACTTTGGTGATTTCCCACTCCCTGCTGTCTGAGTCAAGGTGCAGGGTGGGGCCAGCTCTGGGTGAGGAGACCAGACTTCAAGGTTCCCTGATTTCCTGTATCTGCCACACTCCTGGTCCCTCTGAGAATAGAGGCAACTGCATGCGGGTTCACTGATGGAGGACTTGGGAAGGGAAGGACTGGGGAGAGATATCCGGAATAGTGGTAAAGGTTGGAAGGCAACACTGCTTCTCTCTCACCTCCTGATGCCCAGGAGATAACTAAAATATTGTGAGGGAAAAGAAGCAAAAGGAGGAAAGGGTGAGGGCAGGGGTCCACAACCCTCCAGCACTATGACACTTGCCCTATCCCCTATATCTCTGATGCTTCCCATACCAGTAATTTATTTTAATGTCTGCCTCCCCATAGACTGCAAGTTCCTCAAAGGTAAGGATAGTGTCTAGCAGCTCTGTTGCACTGTACTCTTCCAAGCACTTAATACAATGCTCTACACACAGTAAACCCTCAATAAATATGACTGATTTACTGGCAGCACAAAGACACTACTTTCTTTTTGGTTGCCTTCATTTGAGTCTTGGAATCATTGCTAAGTAGTTAACAAGAACCCAGGTCAAGCTGAGTTAGAAGTGTGGAAGAGGGTGAGAATGCAGTCTTTGAAGTAAGGAAGTAGGGATGGGGAAGTGACAAATCAGAGGAGATGTACCAAATTCACCTGAAATAATGGACGGTGAGCAGAAATGTCAGTAGAATAAATGTGGGGTTTGCAGCAAGGGGTAAGTGTATACTCCCCATCACAAAAATGTCCAGCCAGGGCAGCTGAAGCAATGAAGGCCTGGTGAGAATCAGTGTGGCCTAACCGACAGAGTACAAGCTTGGGAGTTAGAAGGGCCTGAGTTCTAATCTTGGGTCTGCCACTTGTCTGCAGTGTGACCTTGGCCAAGGCACTTCACTTCTCTGTGCCTCAATTACTTCATCTGGAAAAGGGGGATTTAGACTGCAAGTCCCAATGTAGGATAGGGGCTTTGTCCAACCTGATCTTTCTGTATCTACTTCATCCATTAATGCAGTGCCTGATACCTAGTAAGTGCTTAACAAATGCCACTATTAAAAACTATTATTATGAAGAGGCCTTACTCCTCCAAGTGACTTTTCTCATGAAGGCATAAAGATAAATTCTATCTCTGGCTCCTCTGCTCTCCGTGAGATACAAAAAGGGAGAAAGGAGAAGGAGGGTCAGCAATGGGAGCAGGAGACCTTCACTGGTAGTCATGTGCTCCGAAAATCCAAGGTATTAATTTAGGCTGCTATTTCATCTCCCGTGTCCTCCCCTTCATTTTCCTCCCCTTTCCTTCCCAATAATCAGCCCACCAAAGCTAAACACACTAACCAACCCCCATCACCTTCCAGCAGAGCAAAGACAGTGTAAATGCAATTGGTATTAATCAAACAAAAAAAAGCGAGCATCCAAGAAGTCTGTTAAAAACTGTGAACTTGGTAGGGTGGAAGTATCTGGTCACATAATTAGGGTAGCTTTTACCAAAAATTCCCAAAGTGGAGCGAGGACACCTGCCTCCAAGTGGCGGCGGCGGCGGCGGCGGCGGTTGGCGGCGGCGGCGGCGGCGGCGGCGGCGGCGGCGGCGGCGGCGGCGGCGGCGGCGGCGGCGGCGGCGGCGGCGGCGGCGGCGGCGGCGGCGGCGGCGGCGGCGGCGGCGGCGGCTCAGTAACATGTCCCCTGGAGACTAGAAGGGGAAGCACGTGATGTGTCTGCTTATCAGGGTGCGAGAGGGAGCGAGTCATGGAGTGTTAGAGGGAGAGAGTGAGGGGAAGGAGATGAGCGAGAGAAAGGGACCCACACAAAATCTCTTTGAGACTTAGAGGGATCTCCAACTTTTTAACCATCTTCCTCCTTAATAAAGAAGAGGAGGAAGAGAAGTTATTGTGGAGTTGATGAACTTTGCACATCCAGAAACGCCATTTTGATTCCTTTTCCGGAACAACTTTTCAACTTTTTTTTCCTTTCAAACCATCAGCCACAATCAAATCATGTCGCGGCGCAAACAGGACAACCCCAATGGAGTCAAACGTAAGTATAAGAATGCCGTTCTCCCTGACTTTAACTGAGTTGTAGCAAAAGTGTCTGTGACTGAGCGAGAGGGCTTTTTTTTAAGAACCTTTGGGATTAGTAGGTTGTTCCTTTTTTTAAAGTTCGCCGGTTACTCTTTTTGAAACTTGTGTTAAGAAAAGGTTGCCGGTTTTTTCCCCTAAAATTTAGTCGGCAGTGATAAGTTTGCTCTGCCCCTCTTTTTTCCTTTTCCTCCTCCTCCTCCCCCTCCCCCTCCCCCTGTTCCTTTTCCCTTCCCTGTTGCTGACTCTACCAATAGCATCAACACCAGCGTTTTTGCTTGCAGGACCTGATGCTCATCTGTTATTAAAACGTCTGAGCCCCGGAATCCGTTCACATCTTCTCCTGCTGCAAAGTTTATTAATCAGGAACTACAAGGACTTGGTTGTTGTGCGGCCCGCCAGCGAGCACATCTTTTAAAGTAACTCCATGTTCCATCCTCCCCTTCTTTTCGAAAAGGGTGTGGGGGTAGAGGATGGGCACTTCTTTAAACTTTTTAAATCTTTCTTGGATTTTTTAAAAAAGTTGAGATGAAGACCCCTGTTTTAAGGAATAAAAGTTTCATTTTGTGGGTTATTTGCCAACTTTGCCATTGTACCTTCGGGCGCTGAAGTACCGGTCTGTGTCTTTTAGATTAGTACTTTGATCTTCTCTGTAAACCCAATCCTATGTTATCGCTGCCTCCTCATCTCCCTTCTTCCTCTTTCTCTCTGGCGAGGTGGGGACTTCTTGTGACCGTGCCCTTCCCCAGTCCCTGGATATTTTTCCCGGACAAAGTTAAGTTCATGTGCCACAAATTTGGGAGTCAACTTTACTGGAAGCGTTTTGTTTGACTTTCTTTTTCTTTTGGGGGTGCGGACGTGTTTTTGTCAGGGGCACGGGGTGTGTGTGTGTGTGGTGTGTGTGTGATGTGTGCGTGTATGTGTCTGTGTGCGCGCTCGCGCAACCAATATGCATTTACACGAAACATCACGAGTGCAGAAAGACACCTGGGCAATATGTGAAACAAGATTTGTATAGGTAATATTTACTTTTCATTCGTGGATTATTGAGTGCTCTTCTTCTGCTGGATCAAAGTGTCGGAGATTGAGAGAGTGATATGTGAGTGCCGCGCGAGCGGTTCGTTTCACCTTCACCTTTCTTCTCGACTCTTCTCCCCCTACCCCTCACTTTCCTCTGTCTTCATCCCCATCCATGTCTGCTATATGGGGCCCATTTGGGAGTATATGCGTTAGGGTTGAATGGGTACAATATTTATTTATAGCGCAGAAAGATGCTTTTAACTTTTTTCCCCACAGCCAAGTTTTCCAGACGGCTTTCTGTTTTTTCTCCCTCCCCCCGCCCATGTGATCTCATGGAGATCCGTCTCGTCTCTAAGGAAACTGCGACCTTAATGGTTGCTAAGAAGCAGGGAGAGGGGTTTTTTTTTTTTTCACTCCCTGCCGTTGAGCAGCCTTTTTTTTCTTCTTCCCCCCTTTCTGCATGGCGAAGTAGGGTCGCGTTGGGGATGTAGTTCCTCCCTCGCTCGGCCGGGCAGTTGCTTGTTACGTGAGCCGGCCCTTTTCCGCCGCGAGTACCAACTGGGAAGTTGAAAGCTCGGCGAAGCCAACTCGTCCTCCCCTTGTGTGCGTGCTACTTTTCTTGGCCGAGGGAGGAGGGAGGCTGAGGGGGTCGGTACGGCGCTGCAGACCCTGCCCAGCTCCGCTCTTGCAACGTTGCATCGTCGGGCTGCCGGGACCAACTCATTTTGTTGTCAGGCAGAGCAGGATTGTGCGAGGAGAGGACTTGGTGATGATCAGTTGGTGCTGGAAACTTCCTTTCTTCCCCCCCAACCCCGTGGAAGTGGGGGTGGGAAAGAAGGGAGAAGGATTTAAGTAGCCTCCTCCGTTTAACACTAACAGCACAAAGTTTAACTTTGAACGCGCTCTGCGGTGCACCAATTATACTGTGTAAAAGAGGAGGGGAATTTTTTTTTTGCTCCCCAGATTTGTCTTCCCCTGGGCCTTACTAGTTAAAAGGTAGAACGTGGGCCCAGATTCGGACTATCAGTTCACATTCCATTACGGAATTCTACAGGCTTTAGAGCCAGCAGCAATAAACCTCTACACAATCAGGCATTCTAGTTGGGATAGGAGAGTAGAGAGTTTTTGTATATACATGTATTTCAAAAAGCTTGCAAAACCTGTTTGGAATTGTCGCTAAAAGGGGAAAATTATTCCTCATTTCTGCCCCTGAGTTGAGATTCAGCTCAGTGCTGCAGAACCAATCGGAATTAGTTTTTCTTGACTGGGTGATTCTTGAAAAAGCAGGATAATTGCAACCTGTGACGGCAAACAGAGATAGAAATGCACTTTTTTTTAAAGTTTTTGTCTTATATTTCATCCTGTTTGACTCTTTACCCCTTTCAAAAAAATTAAAGTCATTACTGTTAAGGGAATATGCATAGCGTAGTGGATAGAGCTCTGGTTTGGGAGACAGTAGGTCGCAGGTTCTGATCCTAGCTCTGCTGTATGTCTACTGTGTGACCTTGGGTAAGGCCCTTCACTTCTCTGCGCCTCAGTTACATCATCTGTAAAATGGGGATGGAGACCTTGAGCCCCCATGGGAACAGGGATTTTGTCCAACCCGATTTGCTTGTGTTCACCCCAGCTCTTAGTGTAGTACTTGGCACATATTAAGTGTTTAACAAATACTGTTATTATTATGACTATTCACAACAGTTGTTGCATCATTTCTGTTCATTTACTTGAGACTCTTCAAAGGCAATATTTAGATTTGATTATGTATTTTAATACATCGATGCAATGTCTAAAGTACAATTTGGTCTGGTGGTTGTGCAGGTTAAAGAACATTGCTAAAATAAGTGATTTTTGAAGTACAGACCTTGTTTCTGTACTGAATGAATGAAATTTTGGCACTGCAGTTTCAGATCTCTGGTTAATGAAACTTGCCTGCAAGCCACATTGCCTTTCTTTAATCAGTCAGAAAGGTTTGGAGGGAGGGGAGAAAGAAGTGGGTAGAGGAGAAGTGAATGTTAGTCAATATTGATAATCAGAGGTGGACCCCCTTGATGGTTCCATTCGTTATTCTTTCAAAAGTAAGTGGCACTTGGAAGGTCATAGGATAAGTGTTGCTAAGCAGCTAAACAGAAGGATGCTAAAATTAACCCAGGCATTTTTCTGAACATTCTCCCCTACAATACCAATAACAAGGAAGTTAGAAATCTGATGAATTTACTTTCATGTGGTAACATTTTTATATGAAATTTGTGTGTTACAGTGTTGTAAATTTGTACTCAAAGGAGAGAAAGGCAGTAAGGTATTAAATTTGGAGGCAGACCATGATGATGTGAGAAATTTTTCCTTAATTGTTACAAATCATTCACTTCCCTTAGATTTAGACCTTTATTGAGACAAAGGCATTAGGCAATGTCTCCTTTAAAAAGGAATTGCTTTATTCTCTCCAGATTGTTCACAACTAATCAGTACTACATTTTCACAACTTCTCTGAGAAAAAATAGTGAAGAGTTGCTAAAAGTATAACTTGAGAACCACTATTATTCTGGGAAGGCTTTAAAAAGTTTTATCTAGAAGAAATGTGGGCTCCATGGCCTGTGATGCAACTTCATCCCATGATTAAGAACTTGGTTTTTTAAATAAGAATAAATCAGTAAGCGCTTGGTATAGAGTACAGTGAAACAGAATTAACAGACTCTTTTCCTTCCCAAAGAGGGTTTACAGTCTAGAAAAAGACTGAACAGTAGAAGGCAGTGTGGCCTAGTGAAAAGAGCATGGCATCCAGATTTCGAATTCCAGCTGTGTCCTAAGTTGCTCTGTGTGTTATCTTGAGCAAATGGATACCCTTCTGTGTTGAAGCTCCGCTTGCGCTCCTGTAGATCAAAGAATAAGATACCTGTGCCCTCGTCCTCTTAGACTGTGAGCCCAACGTAGGTTATTCATATTGGATCTTATTCTTTTGTATCTATCTACTCCAGTGTTTCGCACATTAGTCAGCACTTGGTAAGCATTTAAGCAAGCATGGCTAGGAGATGTGATTACTGGAAATCAATCTGTTGAAATAAATAATACACTTTTGACCCAGTGAGCAGGTAATTTGAGTAGTGGTTTTTCACTACCAAGTAAAGGGAACTAAGACTTTTTTGGGGTGAAAATGGTACCATAGAGATCTAGAATTCAAGTCTGAATAGAGAAACAAAGGGACTAAGCGCCTGTCTTTGGAAACATCCCATGGAACTAGGACATTTTCCACAAGGGACCTACCTATTCTGTCATATATAAAGGAATCCCACATAGGATGGGGGGACATAAGAACCTGGCTTCCAAAACAGTTGGCTTCGTTTTAGGGCACATTTGCTCTGCCTTCCCAAGGGAGGAAAGAATCTCAAGAAGGATGTATTTTGTATATTTCAGTTCTCTAGCTTGTATTGTCAATTGAAATGTGGAAATGTGGTATGTAAAAGACACTCATAAAATTTGTTCTTTTCAGATGGTGGCATGGAGGCATTTCAATGAGTGATCTTGGAAGTTGTGTTAGAATTTCTTATGACAGTTCCTGCTCACTCTTACTTGGATCCTGCTGATATTGAAAATCTGGTTATTCAAGGAGAAATCTGGGGAGTTGTAGCCTCAGGAGAAATGATGGAAAGATGAAGTGCTTTCTGTAGTAATGTGAGGCTTGTTGTGAAGCTGCAACCTTCAGTAATGATGGAAGCTGATATTTTAGAGGGGAGGGAAGGAAGAAAAAGGGGGAAGAATTAGAGAAAAAACTTGTTTCCCCTAACTTATTAGTGTTTCTTTTAGAGGTACTTAGATTTACAGCTTCTACTGGGCCTAACAGTCAGTAAAAGGTGTTAGTGGGTAGATGCTCCAAAAGTAGGAGATATGGTAGAGACTGTTTTCAGTGTGAATTAAGGAAGTATTGTTAAGAAAATGTGAAAACCTCTGTAAAGTCACAGAGGCAACATTCTTCAGCATAGATTCACCTGCAGATTCTCTATGCAAGGGTGGTATTTGATAGTTGTGATTAATCCCCCACTGTTTCCCTTCGCCACACCAAGCATTTCCAGGTATTTCCCCTTCAAAGATTTCACCAAGTTTTGCCAAGGAAAGTCTGTAAAGCACTTTGTTTACCGAGTATTTAGAAGGTTTAAAGTAGTGGGCTGTTGCCATTCAGGTCCAGACCATTGACTCATCCAGCTCTGTATTCTGTTGCTGATGGTGACACCAGAAGGTATTTGTTAAGAAAATGGTTGCTCATCTTCCATCTGTCTTCAATGTTGGGTGTGGGGAAGAGGTGTGCCTTCTAATAAGCCTAACATTTCTCTCTAATAACTGCGTGGAATTGGGACTTTTTAAAAACATTTTTTTTTAGGGTAAGCCAATTGCTTTTTTTTAAATGGTATTTGTTAAACACTGTGTACCAGGCACTATACTATGTATAAGCTAATCAGGTTGGTCACAGTCCTTGTCCCACATGGGGCTCACAGTCTTAATCCCCATTTTTCAGTTAATGTAACTGAGGAACGCGGAAGTTAGGTGATTCGTCCAAAGACATACAGGAGACAAGTGGCAGAGTTGAGATTAGAACCCAGTCCTTCTGACTCCCAGACCAGTGCTTTATCCATGAGCCCACACTCCCAGCTTGGCTTATTTTTGTCATAAAAAATATCATGTTTCTGCCATTTTTTTCCTCATTAAATATTACAGAACTAAGCTGTTTCCTTCAGAACATTCCAGATGACTGAATAAAGGGGAAGGACCTTTGTTTCTGTAAAACAGAAATATGTAACATATTTTTACCAGTAAGTATGAAGGCAACATTCATTATCATACAGGCTGTAATATTTGTTTTTTCCTTAGTTCAGGAAGCCTTGAGTGGGGCTCTAACGTTTACTGAACCCAACTTACTTGATGAGTTCTGCTTCAGGTAGGGAAACTCTTGTATTTCTCATCATTATGGAAGCTGAACTAACTTTGACAACTAGTTTTTAACTGAAGTTCATATAATTGACTCCTGGGAAATAGGAAGACAAAGAGTCTGCCATTACATCTTAAAGGTATATGAAAGATTTGCTTCTGTTGCATAATCAGTCATTTGTATTTATTGAGTGCTTACTTTGGGCAGAGCATTGTACTAAGCTCTTGCAAGGGTGCAGTCTAGCACTGGAACAGACACATTCCCTGCCCTCTATAGTTTAGAAGGTGAAACAGACATTAATGTAACTGAATTACAGATATGTACATGAGTGCTTTGGAGCTGGGAGGGTAGATGAAAAAAGGGAGTAAGGGCGATGCAGAAAGGAGAGGAAGAAGAAGAATTGAGGGCTAAGTCAGGGAAGGTCTTTTGGAGGAAATGTGCGTTCAGTAAGGCTTTGGTTGGAGAGAGAGAGCTATTGTGTGGTGGATGTGAAGAGGGTGGATAAGAAGAGGGAGGCATTCCAAGCCAGGGGCAGGATTCATTCATCCATTCATTCAATAGTATTTATTGAGCGCTTACTATGTGCAGAGCACTGTACTGAGTGCTTGGAATGAACAAGTCGGCAACAGATAGAGACAGTCCCTGCCGTTTGACGGGTTTGACAGTCTAATCGGGGGAGACAGACAGACAAGAACAATGGCAATAAATAGAGACAAAGGGAAGAACATCTCGTAAAAACAGTGGCAACTAAATAGAATCGAGGCGATGTACATTTCCTTAACAAATAAATAGGGTAATGAAAATATATATAGTTGGGCAGACGAGTACAGTGCTGAGGGGATGGGAAGGGAGAGGGGGAGGAGCAGAGGGAAATGGGGGGAAAAGAGGGTTAAGCTGCGGAGAGGTGAGGGGGGCGGTAGGGGAGTAGAGGGAGAAGGGAAGCTCAGTCTGGGAAGGCCTTGTGGAGGAGGTGAGTTTTAAGTAGGGTTTTGAAGAGGGGAAGAGAATCAGTTTGGCGGAGGTGAGGAAGGGCATTCCAGGACCGTGGGACGACATGGCCCAGGGGTCGACGGCGGGATAGGCGAGACCGAGGGACGGTGAGGAGGTGGGCGGCAGAGGAGTGGAGTGTGCGGGGTGGGCAGTAGAAAGAGAGAAGGGAGGAGAGGTAGGAAGGGGCAAGGTGATGTAGAGCCTTGAAGCCTAGAGTGAGGAGTTTTTGTTTGGAGCGGAGGTTGATAGGCAACCACTGGAGTTGTTTAAGAAGGGGAGTGACATGCCCAGAGCGCTTCTGCAGGGTGTGAGTGAGGGGTTGGTGGAGAGATTGGCAAAATTGAGGTGCAGTAAGGTTAGCATTAGAAGAGTGAAGCGTGTGGGATGGGTTGTAGTAGGAGAGCAGCAGGAAGATGAGATTTGAGGAAGCAAGGTGATCAGTTAGTTTAAAGGCAAATGTGAGGAGTTTATGTTCAATGCAGAGGTGAAGGGGCAACCACTGGAGGTTCTTGAGTGGGGAAACATCGCCTGAATGTTTTTATAGAAAAATGATCTGGGGTTCTCTTGAACATATCTTTGAATGCTAAACAGGGTATGCAGAAACTTGAGAGTGATTTTTACAGGACGAATCTTATTCTGTCACAAGTAGAATGCTGCTTATCCACATAGGTTTTTTTGTTTAAAATATAACATGCAAGTAAATGAATCTGCCTGGGAATAAATATTCTTCTTCATTTAAATAGTTGATATTAACTAATTAACTATAGTTAAGGAGTTGAGTATAGAAAAGTATAGTTGAGTATAAAAAAGTTTCAGTAATGCGCTTGTAGGAATTAGTTGTTCTGTAATTGAAATAGGAAATATTTCATTATGCTGTCCAGTGGCTTTAGGGCCATTGCTAATATGTCCACTTTTAACCGCCTTTTCAGTGCATAGTTTATACTCTACAGATGAGCACTTGGAACAATGATAAAATTTCCCAGTTCTAATAGTACTCACCATTTTGTGCCAAGAGCTGTATATAATTACTTTTTTTTTCTTTAGTGGTGAGAGTTCAGTGAAGTATTGGTCTAAGCAGTTTGACTCTTGTTCAAGTTATGTGTTTAGTTGTTTGTGTTTGTTTTTATTTTTTCATACAGTTTATTTTTGAGAGGACTGAATACTGCAGGGAAAGAATGATTTTTATAATGTCAAATAAATTTTGATGCACACTTGTTCACAGTACTATTTTCATGAAGCTGTGGAGTTAGTTCCAAAGATTTTTGTTAGATATTCACTTGCTAACAATTCCTTTGTGGTTTCAGAGTAGTATCTAGTGCACTAAGATTTGAAAGCAGTTCATTCGTTCGTTTGTTCATTCAATCATTTATTTAGAGCTTACTGAGCACGAATACTGTACAAAGCAAATCAAAGTTAACAGTTTTCCAGCTCAGCTGTGTTCAGCATAGCTGCAGCACAGATTCCTTATCTAATGTGGAAAAGGAATTTTGAAAAAATCTGAGAGTCATGGGCTCTGAGTACAGTTTGATTTTAAAGATGTGAACTCATCTCAGTCTAATTTAAACTTGAAGCAAGCTTTTCTGAGTATGTTTTAATTAAAAATAGGTAAAGGGGCTACATTTTCTTTTCTCTCTCTCTCTCACCCCTCCCCTTCTCCTTCCCCCTCCTTCCTTACTGTGTGTGCAGAGGACTGTACTAAACTCTTGAGAGGTTGCAGTATAACAATAAACAGATTCTCTGCCCACAATAAGCTTATAACCTAGAGCAGGAGTTGGACATTAATAAAAATAAATAAATTACAGATATGTACATAAATACTGTGGGGCTGGGAGTGGGGCATGAATAAAGGGACAAATAAGGACAACACAAAAGGGAGTGGAAGAAGACGAAGGACGGGCTTAGTTACGAAGGACGGGCTTAGTCAAGGAAGTAAGTCCACCTCAAACAAAAACTCCTCACCACTGGTTTTAAAGAACTCCACCACCTTGCCCCCTCCTACCTCACCTTGCTGCTCTCCTTCTACAGTCCAGCCTTCACAGTTGGTTCTCTAGTGCTTATCTTCTCCTTATGCCGCATTCTTACCTATTTCACAGCCAACTCGTGGTCCACATCCTGCCTCTGGCCTGGAATGCCCTCCCTCCTCAAATCCAACAAAGCCTTATTGAAGGCATATCTCCAAGTGGCATTTCCAGATTAGGGCCTCCCAAGTTTCCTGTTCTCTCCTTCCCTTCTGTGTCACCCTGAGTTGCTCCCTTTGTTCTACCTCTCTCTCAGTCCCATAGCACTTATATGCATTTCTGCAATTTATTTGTATTGATGTCTGCCTCTAGATTGTAAGCATGCTATGGGCAGAAAATGAATCTTTTTTATTATTCTATTGCACTTTTAAGCACTTAGTACAGTGCTATGCATAGTAAGCGCTTAGTAAATATGAGTGACTGGCTGGCTGAATGAATGAATGAATGAATGGAAGACCTCTTGGAGGACATGTGGCTCCAGTAAGGCTTTGCAGGGTGTAGAGTAATTTTTCTGTCAGATTAGAAGAGGGAGGGCATTCCAAGCTAGAGGCAGGATGTGGGTGAGGGGTTGGTGGCAAGGTAGGCGAGAATGAGGTATGGTGAGAAGGTTGGCATAAGAGAGGAAGGTGTGTGGGCTGGGTTGTAGTAGCAGAGGAGCGAGGTTAAGTAGGAGTGGGAAAGGTGATTGAGTGCTTTGTAGTCAATGGTGAGGACATATTGTTTGATGCAGAGATGGATGGGCAATGATTGGAGTTCCTAGAGGAGTGGGGAAACATGCCCTGAATGTTTTTGTAGAAAAATGGTTCGGGCAGCAGTATTATGTGTGGACTGAAGTGGAGAGAGACAGGAGGTCAGATAGAAGGCTGATTTAGTAATCGAAACGGGAGAGGATAAGTGACTTGATTAACATCATAACGGCTTCCATTCTTTCATTTATTTACTGAGTGCATATTGTGGCAAAGCACTATACTAAAGGCTGGAGAAAAAGTGCATGGTAAATATTAGTAATGTGTCCTGGTCACTGACCCCAAGGGATTGTTCTGAGAATAAGCAGGCAGCAATCTGGGGTTAGGCAGGTAAGGAAACGTTAAAGAAAGTAAAAGCACAAAAAGAAAAAAAGGCAAGGGACACCCACTCCTGTGGGGAGTTCTCCGCTGATGACTCCTAAATCTGCCTTCCCGCCTAGACTTCTCTCCTTCATCAGTCTCATGTTTTCTCCTGCTTTCAGGATATTTGTTTACGGATGTTCTGCTTACAGCTGCAGTTGGATTTATGCATAATGGGACTTCTTATCTTCCCACCTGTATCATCCATCTCCTCCTCCCAATTTTCCTACCACTGTTAACAACACCATGATCGTCATTTCTGTTTTACAAGCCCGCGATCTTGACAATATCCTCGTCTCCCCTTTCCTTTAAATCAGCATATTCAGTGTCTCTTCTACCTTTACAGCATCTCTAGAATGTGCTTCTTCCTCGCCATTAAAATTGCTACCGTGCTGGTCCACTGTTTTGAGTACTCCACCTCTCAGAATCACACCTGGAGAGTTTCCATTACTCTACCAGTCTCAGCTATGGGAGGGAAAGTCAAGTAGAGGCATATCAATTCCACTCCTAGCTTGGGCAGTGGAAACCTCCAGTGGTTGCCTATTCATCCTCACATCAAATAGATATTCATCACCATCAGCTTTAGAACATTCAGTCAGTTATCTCCCTCCTCCGTATCCTTCTCCTATCTCACTAAAACTTAGCTTGCTCACTTTGCTCCTCTAATATCACCCTATTTACTGAAACTCAGTCTATCTCTCTTGCTGACCCCTTGCTCAAGCCCTCTTGCTTGAAACGCTCTTTCCCTTCATATCCTAATGATTATCACTCTCCTTATCTTAAAAACCATACTAAAATCACATCTCCTTCAGGAAGCCTTCCCTGACTTACCTTTCATCTCCTTGCTATATTCTCCCTGTGCCCTTAAGTTTTACTAAGCTCTCTGATACTCCCTCCAGTCTCCACCCCAGGAGCACTTGGCTACTTATTGTTTTACTCCATTTCTTTCTCCTACCTGTAACATATTTTAATGTCTGTTTATCCCACTAGATTGAAAGCTTCTTGAAGACAGGATCGTGTCTCCCAACTCTATTGTACTCTCCCAAGTGCTTAGTACAGTGCTGTGGACACAGTGAGTGCTTAGTAAGTACCTTTGCCTAATTGATTAAATACACTAAAAGCAATAGGGCACTGTGACTAAAGGAGCAGGGTTTCATGCTGCTTTCCACTCAGGTGGAACCACCACAGCCATAGCCTTCCCAGTATCCTGAAGGTTTAGCTGGCCTGTCATGCTGCTGCACCTGAGCTGCAAGGCTGGAGAAGATACTGAATGATGGTGTCCCAAAGGTGGAGGGTTCAGGCAGGCAGTCCTTGTCATGGCTCTGGGAGGCCTGATGGTACCAGGGACTAGCTGAAGCCTAATATCTGTCTCTGTCATGCTGCCTCTCAGTGTGTAAGCTTATCTTGACCACTATTATATTATCGTATCTTCTTAGTAATAATAATAATGGTTATGGTATTTATTAACCATTTATTCCATGTCAGACCTGTTCATTTATTCATTCAGGAGAATTTATTGAGCGCTTACTATGTGCAGTGCACTGTACTAAGCACTTGGAATGTACAATTCAGTAACAGAGACAATCCCTGCCCATTGACGGGCTTACAATCTAATCGGGGGAGATAGATAAAAACCATAGCAATAAATAGAATCAAGGGGATGTACATCTCATTAACAAAATAAATAAGGTAATAAAAAATATATACAATTGAGCGGAGGAGCACAGTGCTGAGGGGAGGGGGAGAGGGGGAGGAGCAGAGGGAAGGGGGGGGAAAACGGGGCTTAGCTGAGGGGAGGTGAAGGGGGGTAGAGAGGCAGCAGAGGGAGCAGAGGGAAAAGGGGAAGGTCAGTCTGGGAATGCCCCTTGGAGGAAGGAGGTGAGCTCTAAGTAGGGCTTTGAAGAGGGCAAGAGAATTAATTTGGTAGCGGTGAGGAGGGAGGGCATTCCAGGACAGCGGGAGGATGTGGCCCAGGGGTCAATGGCAGGATAGGCAAGAACGGGGGACGGTGAGGAGGTGCGTGGCAGAGGAGCAGAATGTGCAGGGTGGGCAGTAGAAAGAGAAGGGAGGAGAGGTAGGAGGGGGCAAGGTGATGGAGAGCCTTGTAGCCTAGAGTGAGCAGTTTTTGTTTCGGGCAGAGGTTGATAGGAAACCACTTGAGGATTTTAAGAAGAGGAGTGACATGCCCAGAGTGTTTCTGATAGGTGTGGTACAATCAGATCAGATGCAGTCACTGTCTATAGGGCTCACAAGCTAAGTGGAAGGCAGAATAGAATCCCCATTTTATGGTTGAGGAACCTGAGGCCCAAAGAAGTGTAGTGTCTTGCTCAAGGTCTCGTAGCTGGCAAGTGAGTGACTGAGCCTGGAGTCAAACCCTGGTCTTCTGACTTCCAGGCCTCTCTTCATTCCACTCCATCATGCTGTTTCTTCCGTAGTCATTCCACAGTTTCCATGATTGGATATTCTCTTGCACAGAAAACCTTTGTGACAGTTACCAATTGGGTCTCTTTGTCTTTTAAAGAGTACTCTGAAGAATTGGGTTCAGTGCAGGGACTTGGGAACTAGTTATTCATAAATGCTTAGTCCAGTGCTTTGCGCACAGTAAGAGCTCAATAAGTATGACTGAATGAATGAATAAATATGCCTAGTGAAGCAATGAAATACACTGAACTGATATCAAATTGTTAATTAACAGGTAGTTCCTATTCAGAATTTCCATTTCTGGAATATATGGGCTCTGAATCATTATTCTTAATCCTCTGCTCATTTGTACACAATATATAATTATAATTATGGTATATGTTAAGCACTTACTATGTGCCATGCACTGTCCTAAGTGCTGGAAGATACAAGATAATCAGCTTGTCCCATTTAGGGCTCACAGCCTTAATCCCCATTTTACATAAGAGGTAACTGAGGCACAGAGAAGTTAAGTGACTTTCCCAAGGTTATACAGCTGACAAGTGGTGGAGCTGGGATTAGGACCCATGACCTACCGTTTCCAAGTCTGCGCTATTGCTGCTAGGCCATGCTGTTTCATGGATGCTTCTTCAAATATAATAATTGTTGGTAAATTAGTTGGGAGAATGTTCCGTAATCTTCAGAGGAAGTCTCATTGGTACTTTCTGATCAGCTGTGGGAGATACTCTTCTCATATATAATCTTTGGGACTCTTAAATGTTGCATTCTTTAGCATGAGTTACCTTGACCTTTGATTTTGATTCCCTCAAACTAATAAACCTGATCTTCCAGGAGGGCCCCAATTGTTGTTGCATCATAGTAAAGGCCCTGTACTACCAAATTAGGCCAAGGTCATGATTGAATAGATTGAATAGAAAAATTGAACAATTTCTCCTGGTAATTTGCCCGTTTACTGTTTCAGTGAGAAGAGAAATTACTGATTTTTCTTAGCCAAAAGATACTAAATATTATTATTAAATATTATTTTAATATGTTTTATATTGAAAACATATGTTTTATATTGGTCACAGTTTAGATCTATGTTGACAGGTCACTCATACCGTCAGTGCCTTCTTGAGGTTTAAATCACCTTTTCCCTGAGGATATATATATATATATATATATATATATCCTCAGGGAAAAGGTATATATATATAGAGCCTCACTCACACACACTTTCATCCACTGACCTGTTTAACTGATCACTTTAAAGTGTGGAGTATAATGTGTTTATGTTGCTTTTAGTATTGCATTTTTCTAAAATGTTTGACTAGAATTGTTCCTTAATTTAATCTCTGCCTTCTTTTAACACTGGTTTGCACTGGAAGACTTAAATGTCTTGAACTCTGCCTCACTATACAAGAATTAATTGCACACTGCCTTTCTCACTAGACATCCTTAGGGTAAAGGGAACATATTACTTTAATCTGTGGGCTTGGTTTTCAGTTCTCTGAAAACATTGTACCTGAAATACTTAAAAGGTGAGAAGGGGAGCATTTGGGAGAAAGAGGCCTGCTTAACTATATTATTAGTATTTGCGGAGCACTTGCTATGTACCAAGCAGTGGGGTAAAAACTAGTTAATCAGTTTAGACCAAGCTCCTGCCCCATGTGGGGCTCACAGTTTGAGTACAGGAGAATAAATGTTTACTCCCATATTCCAACTGAGGCACAGAGAAGTTAAGGTGACTTGATCAAGGTCCCACAGCAGGCAAATGGCAGAGCTGGGATTAGAACCCAGGTCTTATGACTCCCAGGCCCATGCTCTTTCTATTAGACCATACAGCTTCTCAACTTTGGATCTACTGTCATACTCAGGTTACTTAGCTGACGTTTAAAATCCAGCTTTTAGCATCTTCAATATACTACCTTACTTATTTTTCTGTCTAATGTATTGCTCTCCTTTTACAAAATTAAACTGGATTTACTTAATCCAATTCACTCCTCATTGCCATTTCTCATCAATAAGTTCAGTGTAAATCAAGGATCCCTTGTAATTTAATTGCTGCTCTTATTTTTAGTGGGTCTGAAGTGGTGAAGACAATTCCTTTATTTGCTTTCTCAATCTAGTTATCTGCTCAGCAGATCATATTGTTAGCCCAGGACATTTTGTGGCTTCCATAGAAAATTTCATCTAATTTTCACTCCTATAGCGATACCTATATTCCTCTGACTTTCCTCTCTTAGCATTCCAAAAAAGGAGACATATCACCTGACCCTTCTTTCTGTTAGCCATTTTAGAATTATTAGGAAGCAAACTCCTTAGAGGAGATTGTATAGAATTAATTTAGTTTTTTGATAAACCAAGAATTAATTTTGTGAAAGTTGTTCAGATCCTTTGGCCAAAGTCCATTGTCAGAAAGGTGAAATGAGATGTCCAGAATTAAAGGAACCAGTAGCCAAATAGAATGTCAGCGACCCCAGTTGCCTGGGCCAGCGGCTGACACCCCAGAACCTTCTCTGTGGCAAGCCAAACCCTACCCATTGGTTAGCCATGGCAACTTCTGAGGTACTTCCCCTGCTGCTGTTAGCAGTGGGTCACCCTCCAGCATTTTGGGCAGGGAGAGAAGATGGAGAAATAGTATCCACAATCTGAGCAAAAACTTCAGAGCTAAGTGACTGACTTGCTTCCAAGCAGTACCTATGGTTCCCCTCCTACTTGAATTTCCCCTGGTACAGCACATCCAGCACATCGTGGTGGCCTGTCTGCAGCAAGAGAAATGAAAGTTTCAGCTTTTCAGTGATAGTGTACTTTTCTTCTAGGGATTCCAGAGTGACTTTAGGTAGTCTAGGGCTAGGACTACTTACTAAGGATAAACAGCACACATGTTTGGCCCATCCATCTTTAAATTTTTTTCATGACACCAGTTCTGGGAACTTCTTTTTGCCATCAGAAAATGAATACATTCAATAGTATTTATTGAGCGCTTACTATGTGCAGAGCACTGTACTAAGCACTTGGGATGAACAAGTCGGCAACAGATAGAGACAGTCCCTGCCGTTTGACGGGCTTACAGTCTAATCGGGGGGACGGACAGATAAGAGCAATGGCAATAAACAGAGTCAAGGGGAAGAACATCTTGTAAAAACAATGGCAACTAAATAGAATCAAGGCGATGTACAATTCAATAACAAAATAAATAGGGTAACGAAAATATATACAGTTGAGCGGACAAGTACAGTGCTGTGGGGATGGGAAGGGAGAGGTGGAGGAGCAGAGGGAAAAGGGGAAAATGAGGCTTTAGCTGCGGAGAGGTAAAGGGGGGATGGCAGAGGGAGTAGAGGGGGAAGAGGAGCTCAGTCTGGGAACGCCTCTTGGAGGAGGTGAGTTTTAAGTAGGGTTTTGAAGAGGGGAAGAGAATCAGTTTGGCGGAGGTGAGGAGGGAGGGCGTTTCAGGACCGCGGGAGGACGTGACCCAGGGGTCGACGGCGGGATAGGCGAGACCGAGGGACGGTGAGGAGGTGGGCGGCAGAGGAGCGGAGGGTGCGGGATGGGCGGTAGAAAGAGAGAAGGGAGGAGAGGTAGGAAGGGGCAAGGTGATGGAGAGCCTCGAAGCCTAGAGTGAGGAGTTTTTGTTTGGAGCGGAGGTTGATAGGCAACCACTGGAGTTGTTTAAGAAGGGGAGTGACATGCCCAGATCGTTTCTGCAGGAAGATGAGCCGGGCAGCAGAGTGAAGAATAGACCGGAGCGGGGCGAGAGAGGAGGAAGGGAGGTCAGAGAGAAGGCTGACACAGTAGTCTAGCCGGGATATAACGAGAGCCCGTAATAGTAAGGTAGCCGTTTGGGTGGAGAGGAAAGGGCGGATCTTGGCAATATTGTAGAGGTGAAACCGGCAGGTCTTGGTAACGGATAGGATGTGTGGGGTGAACGAGAGGGACGAGTCAAGGATGACACCGAGATTGCGGGCCTGCGGGACGGGAAGGATGGTCGTGCCATCCACGGTGATAGAGAAGTCTGGGAGCGGACCGGGTTTGGGAGGGAAGATGAGGAGCTCAGTCTTGCTCATGTTGAGTTTTAGGTGGCGGGCCGACATCCAGGTGGAGACGTCCCGGAGGCAGGAGGAGATGCGAGCCTGAAGGGAGGGGGAGAGGACGGGGCGGAGATGTAGATCTGCGTGTCATCTGCGTAGAGATGGTAGTCAAAGCCGTGAGAGCGGATGAGTTCACCGAGGGAGTGAGTGTAAATGGAGAACAGAAGAGGGCCAAGAACTGACCCTTGAGGAACTCCAACAGTTAAAGGATGGGAGGGGGAGGAGGCTCCAGCTTAGGAGACCGAGAATGATCGGCCAGAGAGGTAAGAGGAGAACCAGGAGAGGACAGAGTCCGTGAAGCCAAGGTGAGATAAGATATGGAGGAGGAGGGGATGGTCGACAGTGTCAAAGGCAGCAGAGAGGTCAAGGAGGATCAGAATGGAGTAGGAGCCATTGGATTTGGCAAGAAGGAGGTCATGGGTGACCTTAGAGAGAGCAGTCTCGGAATACGTGGCATCAAATTGAGCATGTGGAGGAATCAGCTTTTAAGACTAAGAATGGGTTCCCCTAAGAATCAGCTTTAAGACTAAGAATGGGTTCCCCCTAATTCCTGCCTTTGTGGCAGAAGTCTTTGTGCAACTTTGAATGAATAAATTTGATGAGTATTTCCAAAACAACCCCTCTCATCTATATCAGTTTCCTTCCATTGTGACACTGGAAAGAAACTAAATCATAAATGTCTGTCTGGTTGTGCTTTTTTCTTTTTCAGTCTAGAGACTATGGACTACGTGGGATTGCTCCAATTTCTGTATGTTCAGAAAGTAATTTGAAGGTGTACAGGCCTTATTTATTCTGCTGCTTCTTTGATAGTGACCCCGGTACCATCAACTAGTTTCTCTTCAAGAAATGGGGCAGTTAGTGGGATGGTTGAAACTTGCATTAAATACTCTATTTAACATTTCCCCATCCCAAGAGCCCTCCAGATGTTATGAATCTGTCTTTGACTTCATAAAATTAGTATGCAGTTAGTATTAAAGCTTTTTTTTTAAAAAAAAAACATGTCCTGCTGTTCTATTTAGGAACTTGTGAAAAGTCAGGGACCATGTTTTCATTTACTTTTACATTGCTAGTAAACTTATTCTGCTCATATGAATTTTTCAGTTCAAATAAAAGGTCTTTAATGACCTTTGTTAAGCACTTACTATGTGCCACGCACTGTACTAAGCACTGGGGTAGATAAAAGCTAATCAGGCCAGACACATTTCCTGGCTCACATAGGACTCACAGTCTTAATCCTCATTTTACAGATGACTGACACTCAGAGAACTTTAGGGACTTTCCCAAATTAACACAGCAGATAAGTGGCAGATCTGATATTAGAACCCAGATTCTTTTGGCTCCCAGGCCCATGCTCTGGCAAACAGGCCACATATTTTTATTAGGAAGGAAAGAAAGATGAAAATTAGAAAAGAGTTGGGCAGAGTCCTGCATGGACTGAAAATTTTCAGCATAGCCATTCTGGCCTCCCATAACTTGGACCCAGGTGGATTCCCAGGTCTGTGGTGATCGGATTAAAGCAGGATTGGAATTCTGGATTGGCATGGAGGGATCAGTGCTGACCTCCCTCTGTGCAGTTGTTTCCTACCCATGGTGATTTCCAGGCCTAGTGGCCAGTGGAGGAAATGAAGTCTGTATGATGCACTGTACATTTGTAGCGGCACCGTACTGACTTAACCATGCCTGATTTTTTTCATTGATTTTCTCCATATTCAATGAGAAGAGGTCATGAGGGCAAGAGGGAAGCACATGGGAATGTTGGAAGGGCTTAGCCAAGCTCAACTTTAGCCCACCTGTAAGCTGACCCAAGCCTTCCAATCAGTAAGTCGTATTTAAAGAGCACTACTTCGAAGAGTACATTGGAGTTTGGACACGTTGATCCCTTCCTTTAGGGTTCTTAGAATATAACAGGGAGGCAGACAAGTAAATTACAGGTAGGAGGAAGAAGGAAAAGGAGATATGTCCAAAAGTTAGTGCTTAAGCATATGGTATGGAAGACATGCAGTTCTTTAGGATGCTGTAAGCACTTCACAGATTGCACTAAAGTGACCGTTGGGATGCTAATAAACTGGTGAGAGAAGAAATTGTGGGGAAAGGCTTCCTGGAAGAAAAGCCATTTCAGAAGGGCTTTGAAAATGTAGAGAGCTGTGAGTCTATTGGACTTAAAGTAGGAGGGATTTTTAGGGGAAGACATGAAACAGTGGAAGGTGGCAGGAAATGAAAAGGAGTCCCATTGATCAGGTTAGCTTGAGAAGAGTGAAGTAGGTGAACTGGGTACAGTGCTCTGCACAAAGTAGGTGCTCAGTAAATACGATAGAATGAATACACTGGGGGGTAGTGAGAGAAGAGTGGATTTTTAGGAGGGAGAGAGCCTTAAAGCCAATGGTCAGAGGAGTGACGAGGTGTGGAATAGGCATTGATTGGACGTTTCTGAGGAGGGAGAGAAGGATCAGTCAGGAAGGCAAGAGGAGAACCATTGGAGAAGTGCTCCATTAAAGCTTAAGATTTCCAAAAGAAGGGACTAATCCACAGTGTTGGAGGCATTTTAGAGGCTGAGAAAGATTAGGGTAGAATAGATGAAGTCAATTAGATTTGACATGCTCATTGGTAAACTTGGAGAGAGAGAGGTTTCTGAAGTGAAAAGGGCAGAAATTTTATTTTAGAGGGTTAAGAGAGCATGTTTTGAAGGCTGAGGGGAAAGAGCTTGCAGAATGTGAGTGGTTAAAGATAACAGTCAGGGAGGGAAGAAGAGAATGGGTGTAAGCCGTTACTTGGTTTAAGAATGTGGCTAGGATGGATTCTATAAACGAGGCTTCCCTTGTTGTATTTTATGATAGGCTGTAGGATAGGGATGGGATGAATCTTGTGTTGTACCTCCCAAGTGCTTAGTATAGGACCCAAGAAACTCTGATATTCCTGCCTTAAGCTGTAGGTCTCACTCTTCTCCACAAAAAATTTTGCGTTTTACTGTCCGTATTTGAATTCATTCATTCATTTGTATTTATTGAGCGCTTACTGTGTGCAAAGCACTAAACGAAGTGCTAGGGGAACTTCAGTATAACAACAGTCACATTTCTGCCCGCAACGAGGGTACAGTCTAGCTGAGGGGAGACAAACATATATATACATACATATGTACATACATACATACACACACATATTCATTCAGTAGTATTTATTGAGCGCTTACTATGTGCAAAACACTGTACTAAGCACTTGGAATGTACAATTATTCAACAGTTTGAGATAATCCTTGCCCAATGACGGGCTCACAGTCTAAATGGGAAAGACAGCAAAGCAAAACAGAACGAAACAAAAGCACGACAACATCATCAAGATAAATAGAATCAAGGGGATGTACACCTCATTAACAAAATAAATAGGATAATAAATAATACAAAAAAGCAGCATAGCACAGTGGAAAGAGCTTGGGCTTGGGAGTCAGAGGTCATGGATTTGAAACCCGGCTCTGCCACTTGGCAGCTGTGTGTCTGTGGGCAAGTCACTTAACCTCTCTGTGCCTCAGTTACCTCATCTGTTAAATGGGGATTAAGACTGTGAGTCCCACGTGGGACAACCTGCTTACCCTGTATCTACTCCAGCACTTAGAAGAGTGCTGTGCACATAGTAAGCACTTAACAAATACCAACATTATTATTATATGCAAGTAATATATACAAATGAGCATAGTGCTAAGGAGAGGGGAAGGGGGAAGAGCCGAGGGGGATGGGGCTGGGGGAGTGAAGGGGGGCTCGGTCTGGGAAGGCCTCTTGGAGGAGTTGAGCTCTCAGTAGGGCTTTGAAGAGGGGAAGAGAGTTAGTTTGGCGGGCGTGAGGAGGGAGGACATTTCAGGACAGCGGTAGGATGGCCCACATAGTAAGAGCTTAACAAATACCATAATAATAATAATAATTATTATTATTTTTCTTATACAAACATACATAAATGCATACATAAACAAATGAACAATATAGTACAGGTATATACATTTGTTCTGTGGGAGTGGGAGGGAGGATGAATAAAGGAGCAAGTAAGAGCCGCACAGAAGGGAATGGGAGAAGAGTAGAGGAGGGCTTAGTCAGGGGAGGCTTCCTGAAGCCGATGTGCCTTTAATAAGGTTTTGAAGTGGGGGAGAGTAATTATCTCTCTGAAATTGAGGAAGGAGAGCATTGCAAGCTAGAAGAAGGATGTGGGGGAGAGCTTGGCAGCAAGATAGTTGAGATTGAGGAACAACAAGAAGGTTAGCATTAGAGAAACAAAGCATGTAGGCTGGTTTGCCGTAGGAGAATAGTGAGGTGAGGAGGTTGAGGTGGGGCAGGGTGAGTAAGAGCTTTAAAGCTTTGATGCAGAGGTGGATGGGTAACCACTGGAGTTTCTTCAGGAATGGGTAAACATGCCCTAATATTTTTGGAAGAAAAAATTTTGGACAGCAGAATGGATTATGGACTGAATTTGGGAGAGGCAGGAGATAGGAAAATCAGTAAGGAGGCTGATAGAATAATTAAGGTGGGATAGGCTAAATGCTTGCATTAATGTGGTAGCAGTTTGGATGGAGAGGAAGAGGAAAGCCTTAAAAATTTGAAGCCTTAAAAATGACTTGTAGTAGGATGTGGGTTTTTTAATTGGCTGTCTTGGACTTTATTGGGGATTCAAGAGGACTAGGATGAATGAAACTGTTCTGGACAATCTTGGGTGAGTTGTCTAATTAATCAGGGGTATATATCGAATACACCCTGGGTGCAGAACACTCTACCAACTACTTGGGAAAGTACTATTCAACAGAGATAGGTGGTAGGCACATTCCCTGACCATGAATATCTATCTGTTTCCTACTTCAGTTTCTTCTTATGAAATAGAGAAACCAATCTTTGACCACTCCCCATCCTTGAACTTATCCTCTAAATTCACTCAGGACCAATTTAAGGTACCTTGAACGCACTGAAGTGGCACTACCAGATTACAGGCTCCTCGAGAGCAAGGATAATGTTACCAGATTGCTGGCTCCTTGAGAGGAGAAATAATGTCTACAGATTATGTTATATTCTTTGTACAGTAATACGTGCAGTAGAGAACAGTAGTAGTAGTGATTATAATTGTGTTGTTTGTTAAGCGGTTACCAGGTGCCAGGCATTATACTAAACACTGGGGTGGATACAAGCAAGTCAGGTTGGTTACAGCCCCTGTCCCATGTGGGGCTCACAGTCTCAATCTCCATTTTACAGATGAGGTAACCGAGGCAGAAAAGGGAGGTGACTTGCCCAGTGATTCCCAGGCTTGTCCTCTGTCTACTACACCATGCTGCTTATCCAGCAGTGCTCTTCACACAGTTAAAACTCAATGAATACTGTTGATTGATTGCTATTCTC